>NW_026652278.1:13845766-14171315 GCF_009828535.3 Hylobates moloch | reverse complement strand
ATGGTGGTGGTAATGGTAGTGGTGATGATGGTGGTGGTAATGGGGAGGGTGGTGGTGATGATGGTGGTGATGGTAGTGGTGGTGGCAATGGCTACATTTAGTGGCACTTGTGAGGTGCTAGGTATTTTGCATATGGTGCTAATCCTTAACACAGCAATGCCAGGTGGGTAGCAGTGTCTCAGTTTGCAGGAGAAAACACGGAGGGACTTAACCAAGGCCACACAGGTGGTATGTAGCAAGGCTCAGATAACAGTGCAGTGACACCCGCTTACATTGCAGTGAAGATGTCATGAGGCAGTGGATGGTTGCATCCTGGTGAACAGTGCAGCTGTCAGGGAGGGGAGGTAGCCTTTGTCGGGGAGGTGGCCTGGTGTCAGCACTGCCCTCCCTGGAAGGGTTTCCTAGGAGGGACTGTCCCCAGCCTCTCCACCTCCCCCGGGTCACACCAGAGTGTTCCTCTCTCTCAGGTCCCATGTGCTGGGAGGGGCCCTGTCCCCATCCCCATGGCGACCAGTTACCCAGCCTGGTGTTGGTTTTGGTTTTCCTCATTTGAGGTTGTGGGATCCCTCTGGTTGAGGCTGAGGTTTTTCTGCTCTGGAAACCCCAACTGTGTTGTGGCCGTGAGGAGGGGCCTGGAGATGCTGGCACCTGCCCACAGACCACAGGCCCCAGATGCCCCGGGCCGCCCCACGCGCCTCACACCATCCAGCCAAGACATTTCAGACGTTCATAGCTGAGAACTGCAGCACAGGGAACTTTTTGGGGTCAGGAGAACTGTGTCTTTGCTCCCTAGGTTCGCTCCTGTAGAGGACAGAGCCACTGGGAGGGCTGGGGTGTATGATGCCCCGGTTCCCATCTGCCCCGTGGCTTTTGCCCCCACTTTGGGTGAAATCCTTGAGCACAGCAAGCCCCTGACTGAGCGGCAGGCGGCCAGCAGGCCCGGAAAGGGTTCCAGCCCCTCTCGCCACCTCCTGGCCTGACAGTTCTGGCAGTTGCTCCCTGGCCTGGCTGTGCCCACATCAGAGTGTCAGCCCTTTGAATGGAACCTGGGGCTGGATCCTGCACAACTCGGCCCATTCCTTAGGTCTCTGAAGTGGTTCTCCTCATGTGAAAAGAGCCAGTCCCCACCAAGTGGTGAAGCTGGTGGTGCCAGCCACGGAATGCACCCTTGGACAGGGAGAGGCTCTGTGCCCCCCAGACCACCCCACTTCCCTCTCTTGCCTGCCACCTGGGGTCCTATGCTCAGCTAGGAAAGTGCGGGATACACTCAAAGGCAGCAGGACCATGGCGCCTAAAAGCTCCTGATGCTTCCTGCCCCAGGGAACAGTGGACCCATGCCATCCAGAGGCACTGCACAAGCCCCACCTCGAGAGATTCTGGGTCACAGGTGTTTTGGCAGCTCTTCATGTTGTTTTCTTCTAAACCTGTCAATCAGGGGATAGTTATGGGGAGCAGTCTCCTCCTGACGCCACTAGACCTTGACCTCCCAGCTCCAGCACTTTGGGGCGGTGCAGTAATGGAGGAACTGAGGGCAGGATGAGGACTGAGGCTGGATTCCCCGTGATTCTGGAGAGTGTGCAGAAAGGCTGTGTAGAGGAGGTGCACTGAGTCAGGGACCCAGCCAGGGGCTGGCTGTTCTCAGAAGGTGAGAACCATAGAGACAGAACGAGACCCTTGGCCTGTATCTGCCCCACTCCATCCCTTCCCTGTCTTGCCCACTCAGTGGGCTCCCCATCGTCTGTCTCACTTATGGGGATCTTAAAGAAAACTCTTGACAGAAGGGGCTCTGCTCCCTGTCCTGGTGTAACCCTCCTGGATCTCAGATGAAGAAACTGAGGCCAGAGGGATGGTGCTTTCTCCCACCCCCGCCCCAAACCAGGGGCCTGTCTCCCTTTCACAGTGGTTGCCAAGTGCATTGGGTTGGAGAAAGTACCCTACAGGCTGAGGTCACCTCAAATACACTTGGCTGGAGTCATGTTGCTTCTGAAAAGGCTTGAGTCACTCGGTGACGCAGCCCCTGATCAGGCCCTGTAATTGGGATCTCGCCTTGTTCGGGGCTGGATGAAAAGAGACTTAGAATCAGTGAGAAGCCACATGCCCACCTCATCAGTGTCAGCTGGAGGTGGCTCTCTGGGGGTGGCAAAGGTGGCAGAGCCCAGGTGGATGGAAAATAAGTATCAGTGGAGGGGAGGGAGGAACAGGAGGCAGTAGACACAGGGGTAACCCATTCGCATCAGAACAACTGGCCGCCTCCACTTTGCCCAGGCCAGATCTGATCTGAGAACACCCACAGCCTCCCCACGGTGATATTTTCTGGAAATCCAGCCCTGCTGGCAGCACAGTGGGAGCTGAGTCCTGAAAGCCCACCTGGGTAGAAAAGAACTGCATGGAGTCTTTAGTCCTGCAGACATTACAGGCAGAATTGTGACACTGCCTTCCACTCAACTGCAGATGAGTCATCGGCCTTTTGTGGCTGGGAACACAGTAGAGTGATCCTTCCACATGCAGTCCCTGCGACACCTGAGACCCTCCCAGACTGGTTCAGTTGTGTCGAGAGCAGCTTCTCCAGCTTTCAGGGCTTTCCTTCCTCCCCCTCCGAATTCATAGTCGAAAGACCCACTTCGTGACATAGTTTGGGTTTCTAACAAATGCGGCCCCCTGTATTAGCATAATACTGACTTTTCTGAACCACAAGCCAGTTTCTGCTGGGAAGTCCTGGGGTCTCTGTAGCCTGTGCCCCTTGCTACCCCATGTCCTTGTGCCTTTAATCAGCAGTGCCCCCAGACTATTCTGGAAATGGGGGTGGTAGTTTCTGTGGCCCCATTCCTGCTGCGTCTGGTTATGCCTGGCCCCCACCCAGGGGCTTCTGCTCTGAGCTGAGAGCTGGGGTGGCCGTGCCATGTCACCCTGCCCTCTGCATACAAGGACCAGACCCACTGAATTGTTTCAAACTCTAGAGTGACCCATGACATGTGGCCTGGAGAGAAAAGATGAGTTGGCCAATCAGATTTGCTCCTTGAGCCTTTGGAATCAGGATTCTGGGAAACGGGTAGTGAGCTGGGCTGAAGGGCCCTGAAGACATAGCAGCCTCAACAGCTGTAACACAGTTCTAACTACCCAGGATTAGTGCAGACATCACAAATGAAGAGCACAGTCTCCACAAGACCACCCTCACTCCAGGCACCTGCCACAAGGGTGGGGGTCCCCAGGCCACTGGCACTTCTGACCATGGCAACAGATTCGGGGATTCCCCTGAAGCTCTCAGGTTGGCTAATTTCCTAGACTCCCTTACAGAACCCAGTGCAGCGCTACACTGACAATTACAGTTTTATTGTTGCAAAAAGATACCCAAACCAGTGACAGGGAGAGGGGCCCAGGGCAAGGCCTGAGAGTCCCAGATGTGAAGCTGCCATGGATGTGCCACCTCCTGGCACATAAGTGTGTGATTACCAGGAAGCTCACCCAGGCCTCAGTGTCTGGAGTTTTTACTGGAGCATCATGATTTTGGCATGATTGATGGAATCACTGGGCACGTGGTCGAACCCAGTGTCTGGCCTCCTGTCTCTCCCTGGAAGTCAGGGTGATATCACGTGGCCCAAAGCCTCAACCTTCTAATCCCATGGCTGGTCTCTCTGGCATGCCCAGCCCCGCTCATGAGTCATCTTGTTAGCGTAAACTCAGATATGGCTTCAGGGGCCTACCATGAATGAAAAAGATACTCCTGTTACTCAGAAAATTCCAAGGACTTAGAGACTACCTCTCAGGAACCAGGGACAAAGGCCAGTCAGATTCTTTATTATACAATGACCAGTTGGGGCCTGTGCAAAGACGTGAGAGTGTCCTGATCTGTGGCGATGCCAGGAGTCTGCCCCAGAGGGGTGTGGCCCATGCGAAAACAGGCCTCCACTTATTCAGGGCCCAGAAAGCACGGCAGGTCCACTGTGGATCCTGCCTTCCCATCCCCAGGGACGACTCTCTTTTCTCTGGGATCTGTAAATAATAAAGGTCCAAGGGTCACCAGAAGGCAAAGAGGCATTCAGTAGACGGGTGTGTGTGTGTGTGTGTGTGCCCAAAATAGGTGTGAGGCTTGAGGTGACTTCTGCCCAACTTCACAGGGAGATGATCAGGGCCTGGGGGAGAGTGGGGGGCAGTGGCCCCTGAGGCCGTCTCATTGGCCCGGTCCCCTCAAGGCTGCAGCTGAGCGGTGCTCTCCCCGCAGTCTCCCTTAGGCTTTCCGGTATAGGAGGGGCCTCATACGGTTTGCCCTGCCCCTGTGAGTGGCCCTATTAATGGCTTTAAGGCTGCCAGGCATCCTGCTGTGAGAAGAATGCTTGACTCAAGTCAGGCAGGACGCAGCGACCTTGTCAGAGTCAGAGCCCAGGATCGCCGCATTCTGGAGCTGGGAGGAATATTTTTCAGTCAACTTTTCCAAGCCTGTGTGTGTCTCTTCAGGTCCTTTTTAGAAGACGTAGACAGGGCAGAAATAACAAGTCAGAGAGGAAGAAATTCCTAGAAAGAGTAGTCCCGTCATCCCTTTTCTCACTGATTTCAGGGACTTTCTCTTGACTTACAGCAGTGGCTGTCAACGTGAGAGTGCATCAGAGTCACCTGCAGAGCTCATTAAGTCACCGATGCTGGCCCGTCCCCAGAGTGTCTGATTCTGTAGGTCCAGGGTGGGGCCCAGGAAGCTGCATTTCTAACTGGCTTCCAGCGATGCTGATGCTGCTGGTCCAAGGACCACAGAGAACCACTGACTTAAGGGCAAGAAGGAAGCTCCTCCCAACAAATGCATAGAACCTTCCTCAGTTTCCCCTGTGGAACCTTTCTCTGATCAATTGTGCATTTGTCACCAGGGAGGAAAAGAACATTATAAAGACTAAGAGTCAGAACAGCTGAGCCCTGGTTCAGGTTATGATACACACTGCCTGATTGAGGCAAGGTTCTTTCCTTTCTGGGACTCTATTTCTGAATCTGTCAAACAGGTTCGATACTAGGACCTACCTCACAGGGGTGATGTGAGGATTGAACTAGATGACATGTTACTGGTGCAAATTCCCTGACTCTGGGTGTACAGCAAAGGCCATACAAGCAGTCCAGGGTCAGTTGTTTTGCGCAGGTCTGTCCCTTCCCTCCCAAGGATGGTATGTGAACCCGTTGGGCTGAAAGGAACCCAGTAAGTTAGACCTTAGACCGCCCAGATCACCAGTATTGCAGGCTTTGTCACTGTCCTTTGGAGGAGGGGGCTGGACTGGCAGTTCCGCTCCACTGTGCCAGGCGATCACAGGGCTCTGGGGGCTGTAGGCCGCTCACTGCTCAGAACCCATCGTCGCTGCACCCCAGCCACATCCCACTGGGCTGACACTGCCACAGGGACAGTGCCTTCCTGGAGCTCAGGTCGTCCCACTGCCCTCTCCAGAAGCACTGCACCTCCCCATCCTCAGCTTCTCCCTTCTGTTCTCCACGCCGGTTCATTTCAGCCCCTGCCTTGAAAACACAAACACAACTCTCAGAAACAGTAAAGGCAACAAGAATAACAGCAAGCCAGTTTCTTCCCCCACCAAGACAGCCTCTTCTCCCATGGCAGTTTTTTGGGTGGAATGATACTTTTATTCTTCCCTGGGGATAGCCACAGGAGCAAAAGAAACGCTTTAGTCTCTCAATAGCTCACTGTGACAAGTGCTTGGCCCATGCTTAAGAATCAGTGGCTTTTTATTATTACTTGGCTTCTGCCTTCCATCGGGTACTCCATTCCCTGATAGGACATGCCCTCCTCCTGCGGGGCCCCCACCCTCCTTTGTTGGCCACTCTCCTTCCTCCTGCCCTGCCTTCCCCAGTCTGGCAGGAGGGCACCTGTTAGAGGAAATTGCTGGCAGCTGGCAGCCGAGGGGGCCCCTGGGGCTGGAGAAAGCAGGAGTGAGTGTGGGATTGGACAAGCAATGCCCTCTCTAGAGTCTTCCCTTCTAAAGGGCCAGTGGCAGCCTGAGCCATGAATCAGGGGACACACCATCTTGCTGTTGTCCGCCTTTCTCCAGGTTTTGTCCTGGACTTCTTCCCACCCAAGGCCACCTTGGTCCTCTGGTGCCTTCCCCAGAGCAGGAGCCTCCCTGATCAGCCCTGGGCCTCAGTCACTGCCATTTTCCCTTGCCTGGTGGGGCCACCCTTCTCCATGCAACCTCCCCTACCTGCCTGGCTACAACCCCAGCTGTCTTGCTCATCTTTGCTCTTTGATGCATGGAATGAGCTGGTTGAGGTCAGGGACCATGTCCTCTTCCCTGACTTGTTACTGGTACCTGGAAGGTAAACCCTGAACAGCAGAGGATCCTTTGGGAAAGCAAATAAAGCCCGAGGCTCCATGGGACAGGAAATAGCGGCGAGCCAGTGACAGCAGAAGATTGTGCTCCCTCTTGGGTGTGTGGCTTATTCCCTGGCTCCATTAATTCCTCTCCCTGAGCCTCAGCTTTCTCATCTGTGAATAGGGTCAGTACCTCCTGAATGAGGGCCAAATGTACAGTGTCCAGGTCAGTGCTCAGCCCAGAAGGCTGGCAGAGAGGGAGGGAGGGAGGCTGTCATTTATTCCTGCAAGCACTCATGCCTTTACGCACTCAGCCAAGTAACTTAATGGAAGCTTGCAATTAAGCAAGCATTAGCTGCATGCCGTCCTTCCCAGGAGCAGGTCTGGCCTGAGCTGGGAGAGGGCTGTGATCCAGACAGGGGGCTCTGCCTCTTCAGGGCAGCACAAGAAGGGACACTAGAGCTGGAGCTTGAAGAACAAGCATTCCTGGCAGAGAAAGCCACGCCCGCAGGGTCGGAGTAGGGGAACGATGATGCATACAGGGATTGGAGGGGCTTCCAGGTGGCTGGATGTAAAGCATGACACTTGCATTCACTCAGCAGATACTGTTTGGGCATCTACAGTGGACCAAGAAGAAGGTGACAGAGAACAAAGGAACCCAGGTCCCTGACACCACGGGTCCGCTATCAGCACAGGGGAGACTGATGACAGGCAAGGAAACAAATAAGTGGGAAGATTTCAGGTGGTGATGAGAGCTGTGGGCTGGGTCTGGGAGTCCAGCAGTCACCTCACACGTAGAGGTTGAATGAGTCCGTGAAAGTGTGCCGCATGCGTTGAGAGAATGGATCTGTAAGCTGCTGTGCATGTTCAACAGAGAGACAGACAGACTGACCGACCAGTGCTTCCTACACACTTCCATGGCATGTGGAGAATGGGCCTGCTTCACAACCGAGCTCGGAGGAGACCTCCAGGAAGGTAGAATTCAGGCTAAGACTGGAAGTGTGGGTGAGAAACATTCAGAAAGGAAGAAGGTGCTCCTGGCAGAATGAACAGTGAGCGTAAAAGCCCTGAGAGCAGAGGCAGGGAGGGAAATAAACTTAGGAAGATGGTCACCGAGGCCCTGAATGGGACCAAGGAGAATGGGCTGAGCCTATGGGTGGTCAGGCCTGGGAATTGGCCATGCCTACTGCTGGGACCTGAGCACGGGGGAGGTGGGAGGTGATGGCCCCAGCCCCTTGTAGGCCTAACACCCGTCCGCAGCAGTGAGGTGGGCCTAGGGCAGTGGGGGCCATAGGGCCAGGACACAGGAGGAATTTTTACAGTGGCATGACTGGGCCCTGCCCCCTCTCAGGATACAGAGAAACAATCAAGTCCTATGAAATAATAAACAGTGCCAATACTTCAGTTATCAAATATGCAGCTCTACAACCCCGCAGCAGCTTGAGAGCCAAACATTTGTCTAGACGTGGTGCCCTCTCTGAGGCAGGTTTTGTTTGTTGTTAAGAAGTGAAACCTTCTGCCAGCCCATCTGAGTCAGGAAGGTTGGGTTTATTTCATGGCACTTTTAGAGGAACTGAAAGAAAGCCAGATATGGGGTGAGAGGCCATTCTGGGGTCTGCTGTCATCTAGGGGGATCCCTGCTGAGAACATCCTTGTATTAGCTTCCTGTTGCTCCTGTAACAAACTGCCACAAGCTAAGTGGATTAAAACACCACACATTTAGTATCTTACCGTTCTGGAGATCGGAAGTCTGACGTAGTCTCAGTGAGTTAAAGTCAAGGCATCAGCAGGGCTGTGTTCCCTCTGGGGGCTCCGGGGAGAACCCTTCCTGGCCTGCATGCCTTGGCTCATGGCCCCTTCCCGTCTTCCAAGCCAGCAGTGGCTGGTGAGTCTTTGTCACACTGCATCACTCTGACACTGGTTGTGCTTCCTCCCTCTTCCACATTTTAGGACCCTGTTGGTGACAGTGGGCCCACCTGGATAATCCAGGATTATGTCCCTATCATTATCCATAATTTCATCCTCAAACTTAATGCTCATTTGTCACGGAACCTAATGTATTCACAGGTTCTAGGGATTAGGGCATCCCTGAGGGCGTTATCCTGACCACCACAGTCCCCCTGCCCTATTCTGGAAGCTGAGGAAATAGGAAATAGGGTTGAGGAGGAAAGCGAGCCCAGGCCGTAGCTGGAGAGTCTGCACCCTCGGCTTGGGGCTGCCTCCAAGTGGCTTACCTTTCCCACCACCTCCAACCCCACCACAGCTGTCCCATCACTAACAGATCTCCCCCAACCCCTGTTCTTTTCCTAAATGTTGGTAAAATGGTCATTAAGTAAAGCAGCATTTTTCCACATCCCTACCCTTGACTGACTTTTTCTTTTGAGATGGGGTCTTGCTCTGCACCCAGGCTAGAGTGCAGTGGCATGATCATAGCTCACTGCAGCCTTGAACTTCTGGGCCCAAGCAATCCTCCTGTGCGCCACCACGCCCAGCTACTTATTTTATTTTTATTTTTAGTAGAGACGGAGTCTTGCTATGTTGCCTAGGCTGGTCTAAACTCCTGGGCTCAAGCAATCCTCGCATCTTGGCCTCCCAAAGTGCTGGGATTACAGGCATGAGCCACCACATCTGGCCCCAACCCTTGACATTTTAGAGCCAACCATTCTTTGTTCCAGGGGTCTGTCCTGTGCACAGTGCAATATTTAACCACATCCTTGGCCTGCACCCACTAGCTGCCAGTAGCACCTCTCCACCCAGTGGTGACAATTAAAAATGTCTCCAGACATTGCCAAATGTTCCCTGGGAAGCCGTTGCTGGGGTTGGGAACCACTGAGGTAATGCCTTGGATGTGTCTGTCTTCCCTGCTAGCGACACTTGCGTCCGGCACCTGCAGAGGGCTTGCCGCTTCGTATGTGCTCAACACATATTGGTTGAACGAATCAGTGAACCTATGTTAACTTTCTTAATAAATTACAAGTGTGCGTGTATAAAATGACTCGTGGGCTCCATAGACTGGCTGCCTGAGAGTCACCCAGGGATCCTTTTAAGAAGTCACATTCCTGGGGTCCAATCACAGAGGATTGGGGTACAGCCTAACAATCTGTATTGTCAAGAGTGCTTCATCAGTTCCCCAAAAACTTAAACATATATACCATATAATCCAGCAATTTCCCTCCTGAGTATATACCCAAAAGAATGGAAAGCAGGGACTTGAACAGATACTTGTATGCAAATATCCATAGCAGTGTTATTCGTGATAGCTAAAAGGTAGAAACAGCCCATGTGTCTATCCACAAATGAATGATAAACAAAAGGTTGTATACCCATACAACAGAATATTATTCAGCCTTCAAAACAAATGAAGTTCTGACACGTGCTCCAACATGGGCAAAGCTCAAGGACATTACGCTAAGTGAAAGAACGACACAAAAGAACATGTATGATTCCCTTACACGAGGTATCTAGAGTAGTCACAATCATAGACGTGGAGCGTAGGAGACAAGTTGCCGGGGACTGGGAGGAAGGAGGGAATGAGAGTTAATGTTTAATGGGTTCAGAGTTTCAGTTTGGGATGATGATAGAGTCCTGGAGACGGAAGGTGGTGATGGTTCCACAGCAATGGGAACGTCCTTAATGCGGCTGACTCGTTCACCTAAATAATGGTTAAACTGGTACATTTTATGTTATGCATATTTTGCCATATGCAGAAAATGGTGCTTCATGCCTGCCAGGTCTGAGAATCAGTAGTGTACAAGAGGAATGGGGAGCAGGGGATGGACCTGTCGAGTTCTAACGACCCTCCCAGGCCTTGCAGCTGCTGGGATGGGGACGTCAAACTCTGCTGAGCTAGGGTTTAGGCTGATTTCTTGAGAGGGTGGCCTTTCTCTGGGCGTGCATAGAACCTCTAGGCTGCCTGAATGAGGGCTGCGGCTGGATGAGGATTGACTTGTCTGGAGGCCACATGTGCTGTCCCCCGGGCAGCTGCTGCCCAGCTCCAGCTGATTCTTGCCATGTGGGGTGCCTGGCTGTGGGAGAGACGTCCAAGATGATCTGGATTTCAATGTGAAATCTCCTCATTTTTATTTATTTCAATAGTTTTGGGGGAACAGGTGGTGTTTGGTTGCATGGAATGTTCTTTAGTGGTGATTTCTGAGATTTTAGTGCACCCGTCATCTGAGCGATATACACTGTAGCTAGTGTGTAGTCTTTTATCCCTCACCTCCTTCCCACCCTTCCCCCAAGTCCCCAGAGTCCATTATATCATTCTTATGCCTTTGTGTCCTCATCTGAGCTCCTGGGAATCTCCTAATTTTTCAATGTTGGCAACTGGTTCAGTGAACAAGCAAGTGGACAAACAAGTCACCTAAGGGTCACACTGGTGACCCTGCAGGCCTCTGGTCTGGCCTGCAGCTTTTCTGGGAGCTCACAGGCTGGGGCCCCAGCTAGATCCTTGCTCCTGCTCCCATTACAGTTGCCACGTCACTCCTGAAGTCTGACACCAGCTTTCTCTTTGATCCTCTAAGAATTTCTCTTGTATTCAGGGCACCCAAAATGGTGGTTTACAGACAGAACAGCAAGAGCAAGAGCCCAGGGTCTGGATTCTGCTCAGGCTGGGGTCTTGGCTCTGCCAATTATGAGCCACGGGGCCATAGGTGACTTGCTACCTTTCCCCCATGCCTTGATTTCCTCATCTGTCAACTGGGTATATCGTAGTTCCTGCCGGCCGGGCGCAGTGGCTCATGCCTGTAATCCCAGCACTTTGGGAGGCCAAAGCAGGCAGATCCCTTGAGGTCAGAAGTTTGAGACCAGCCTGACCAACATGGTGAAACCCTGTCTCTACTGAAAATATGAAAAATTAGCCGGGCGTGGTGGTGCACATCTGTATTCCCAGCTACTCGGGAGGCTGAGGCAGGAGAATCACTTGAACTCAGGAGGCAGAGGTTGCAGTGAACCGAGATCGCGCCATTGCACTCCATCCTGGGTGACAGAGTGAGATTCTGTCTCAAAAAAAGAAAAAATAAAGTTCCTGCCTCGTAGAGTAAGGGTGAAGCCTGCAGGTGAGGGACTTGGCCCCGGGCAGGGCCAGTGCAGGGCTGAGCAGTATGCACGTGTATGTTTATGTGTGCATGAAATCTGTGTGCACTTGTGTGTGTGTCCCCCATTGGTGGAAAGAAGGAGCATGGCGTGGGTCGAGCCACCAGCAGGCCCAGTGATTTCTTCCTCAAAGAGTCATTCTGAGGATTAAACAAGATCATGTACAGATGGAGCCTCACCACGGCAGGTGCCCAATACGCATTCCTTCTGTCCCTCGGAGTGTGAGGCCTTGGCCGTCTGTGGAGATTTGAGAGGAGGACACTAGGGCTAGTTGGAGAGGAGGGAGTTGGGTTGAAGATGCAATGAGAGGAGAGGAGAGAGATGGACTCCTCCCCATCAGCACCCTCCCCTGCTTCCTGGAGCAGGAGTGGAGTTCTGGTCCCATTCTCAGAGGCAGGTGCACTGGCTAATCAGGGCTATGACCTTGCTTTCCAGGATAGCTTGGATGACAGTTAAGAATCCCTGGTTCTGTGCCTGCTTTTAAACACATGCTACCTTGTTATCCCTCCTTTCAGCTTTGGGAGGAAGGCCTTACTGTCTCCACCTCATGGATGAGGACTCAGAGTGGGTGGGTGCTTGTCCAGGCTTGCCTGGGCAGCAGGGGACGGCCACAGGGCCAGAGCAAGGTGGAGGACGGGTTGGGCTGGCTGGGAGAGGGCTGGAGCTGAGTGCCACTGGGCTCCCCTGGGTTTGCTGGTGTGCAGAAGGGGCCTTGTCCTGCCCAGTCGGTTCCTGGAAGGGTGAGAGAGTGGAGGGGCTGCATACCTACCCGGAGCAAGCAGACGAGCTACATAAAATCCTGATGACCAAAGGGCACAAAGGGCTCCATGACCTGTGGTGAGTCATGGACAGATGGTGGCTAAGCACCACTGTAAAGGTGGAGAGTGGGTGATGGCATCTCAGTCCCCAGGAGCCCTCCGGCCACATGGCACAGGAGTGCCTCCAGGTCCAAGGCCCAGACGCTGGTGGGCTCAGGGACACTCAGGCCCAAAGCTGCACCCCATTGCTGTTTGCGCCTGTGCACCCTGACACCTGTCCACCATCCCTTGGACAAGGAGTGCGAGGATGACGGGAACACCTGTGTGCGTCTCGTGGTTCTGCACGTTACACGTGCCTGTTCATTACAGGTGTTCATTACTAGTGCACGTTCATTGTGTGTGTGCATGTTCATCACGTCCACATGCTCAGTACTCGTGTGCACTGGGGAGGATGTGAGGCAGGGCGGGCCCCTCAGGAGTCTCTCCTTCCTTCCAGTCTCGGAGACTCTGGGGTTTGTGAGGAGGGAGAAGAAGGGGGTACTTGACAAGTGGAAACTGAAGTTCTTGTCCCCCAACATCTAGCCTCCAGCTGGGGAAGGAGACTCTCCACAGAAAGCAAGAGGACAAAATGAGGGCCATGAGGGGCTGTGGGCACCTGCCTGTGCCTCCGCCCCACAGGGATGTCCTAAGCTAAAGGGGGCGTTCAGACGTGGCAGGCCTGGCCCCTGCTGTGGGAAGGCTGTGGTCTAGTCTAGGGGAACAGCAGTGCAGGGGAGCCCTAGGCCTCACTGCTAGGGGGCCGGGGTCAGACAGGACTGTGCAGGATACTGGGGCTCACAGCCCACCTGGGAGGAATAGTGTGTGTGTATGTGTGTGTCTTGGGCTGGAGGTGTGTCACTGGCGTGGCCTACAGCCGTCCCTCTGTCTTTCAGCCCAGGAGGCTGGTGGGCAGGCTCACTGCGGGGACGCCGCAGGCTCCGGAGCCTCAGCCAGGCATCTTTTTCCCCATCTCTGCAGGGGGCGGAGGAAAGCGCAAAGGGAAAAGCAAGAAGTGGAAGGAAATCCTGAAGTTCCCTCACATTAGCCAGTGTGAAGACCTCCGAAGGACCATAGGTAAGCTGTCCTGCCCGGGGGCTGTGGGGGCAGCGAGTAGCAGGTGAGCCGCCAAGCCGTCTGTGCAATGAGGCAAATGCCAGTCAGTGGGCACAGTATCGTGTTTCCAGATAGGGGCTCCAGGCTGACCTCTTTGCTAATTGACATAAACAGGCAACCAGTATTCATTGAATATATGGCGTGTGCCGGGCAGAGCAACCTCCTCCCAGTTACCCTTTGAGGCAGGTGCTATTATTTAATATTTCACTTCACCTTTCAGATGGGGAAACTGAGGCACAGAGTGGTTCTGTAACCGGCCCAAAGTCACACAGCTGATGGGAGGGTGGTGGAGGTGGGCCAGGCCCAGCACAGAGCCGCTGCTCGTAACTTCCCCCCTTTCTTCCTGGAGCCTGTGGGTCCTGCCCTCGGGGCAGCCCAGGCTTTGGGAGCTGAGAGTCGGGTGAGGTGGGGGAGGTGGGGTGAGGTGGAGTGAGGTGGGGGAGGTGGGGCTCCCCTTTCCACTTGCTGGGGATGTCAGTGCTCCTGAGAAGCCACTGGGCTCAGTGGCACAGCTTAGCCCCTTGTATCCAGCACACACACACCAGGCACCTCCAAGAGCAGCCAACCAAGTGGGTCTGTGCCTGGTCCCATGCAGGACACGGCTGTGGTGAGGAGGCCTGGGTGCCTGGGCGAGAGCGCCCAGGGGGCAGGCATGATGTGAGGCCCCACTCCAGAGTGTCTGGGGTCCCGGCCCTTCTCCCCTCTGTGCCCTGGGGTGAGTCCTTCCCTGTCACCACGTGAGGGCTCCCCATCCGCTTATTATTGTCAGAGGTCATGGACGTGCTGAACACGTTTAAGAGGACTCAAGTCCACTGAAGGCTGGGCACGGGGTGGTGCCGCCTGGAACTCCATAGGCCCAGCTTTTCTGGGGACTTCTGCCCAGGGCCTCGGGTGAGCTGCCTTGTGCCTGCCCTGGAATTCGAGGCCACATGTAGCCGTTCATTCAGCTTTTCTAAATGGCCTCTTCACGGCCTGGCCCCACCAGTTTCCAGGGCTGGGGGGACTTGCCTGCCACCCCCAGGCTTGCTCCGTCCTGGCCCCGGGCCACTCAGTCCACACTCCAGGTTTATAGGTGATAGGAAGCCATTTGTGCCCCGCCCCACGACGGCAGACATGAGCAGGTGAAGCAAGTCGGGATCCTGAAGGGTCAGGAAACGTCCTCAAGACCCACCTTCCATCCCTAAAATCCCAGGCACGTCAAAATCCCCGTGGTGTTCTCAGGCCGAGAATGCTGCTGGCCTGAGGGATCAGGGTCTCTGGGTCCAGGCAGACATGGGTTCAGATCCTGCCCTCTCTACTGGCCACATGACAAGTTAATTTATCCTGCTGAGCCTGTTTCCCCAGCTGTAACACTGTCTGTGAATCCAGTCATAGGGTGGTGGAGTGGGTGAGATGAGACCATGTGTGTAAAGGGCTTAGCTGGTGCCCTCCTCGGGAGACCAGGGGCCCACGCCCCTCTGCACGCTGGTGTGCTTTCCAGAGTTCCCACAGACACCACGGTGCCATGGATGCCGCGTGCACCCCTGATGATCAGCTTTTCTGCTGGAGGCACTCGAGGTCGGGTGGAAGAGAAGAGGGGCTGTGTTCCTGGGGCTGGAGCTTACTGGGGAGGATTTGACCACTGAGACTTTGCAGGGGGCCTTCAGAGAGGGGAGCCAGGGAGAACTCCTCGGGTGACCGGCCATTTCCTCATGGGGGGCCATTTTGTTCTTCATGCTAATTTTGGCTCAGAGAGAATAGGGCCTGTTGTGGGACTGGGGAGGAGACCTTAGTTGCCATGGTTGCAACTCACCCACGTGTGCCCAGCAAGTACCCCCTTTCTGGTGAGCCGAGCCTTCTCTGTCATTTTCATCCTGGGTTTGCTGGCTGCCAGAAAGCCATTCCTGGATGCCGAGCCCAGCTTCTCCCAAAAGAGGGATGTTACCTCACAGCCCATTCCCTGTGGCCCCAGGAAACGTCTTGCACTCATCCACAGGGCCACAGGGCTGCTCGGAGAGACCTTTCTGGGGTGTTGAGTTGGAGGTGAGAGCTTACAACAGGAGGAAAGCATCTCCAAGGGGAGCAATGTGAGAAGCGGGCACCTGCGCACAGCCACGCTCACCTGGCAGGGCGGTGCTTCCCGGCCCTGGCTAAACTGTCTGCAGGTGGTGATGCCAGGAGTGCTATGGGGCACAGCCAGATATGAAGGCCACTTCCTCAGAGAAGCCTCTTTTGACTCCTGAATTTAAATGAGCTCCAGACCAGAGTCTCTCAGAGCACCTGTCCTCTTCTGCCAGAGCACCCTTCCTCAGGGCTCTTTGAGGAGGAACTGGATTGTTAAAATTCACCACTGCGTAGTTGGTGCCCGGCTCACAGGAGGGGCGCACAATCGATGTTAGCTGGATGAACGAGGGAAGGAAAGAATAAATGAAGTGTAAGTGACCACTCAACTTATGAAGTGTTTTTAATAAATAGAAGAGCATTGAGAGCCAGAGACTGAGCATTCATGTAGCTGCCATCCAGATGACAGAAATCTTAATATTTTGCTATATTTGATTCATGTGTTTCTCAAAAATATAAAACATGAAAATATGAAATATAGGATTTATGGTTCCAGACAAGAGGGAGTAGATGCGGTATTCCCTGTCCTTCCCGCTAAGGACAGTCAAAAACCCTATATTATGTATAAAACAAACATCAGATTTTGAAAGCCAGGAGAGAAGAAGGCAGACTGGCTGGGGACCTCGAGCCATGAGGGACGACACAGCGGTGAGCTCCCTGGGTTTCTTTTTTATATCCCAGAGTGGATCCTAGACAAACTTGCAACCCACAATGCCAGTGGGTGCAGACTAAAAAGCTCCTTCCCTCAAGACCAGCCTGACCAACATGGAGAAGCCCCATCTCTACTAGAAATACAAAATTAGCTGGGCGTGGTGGCGTGCGCCTGTAATCCCAGCTACTCGAGAGGCCGAGGCAGGAGAATCACTTGAACCTGGGAGGCAGAGGTTGCAGTGAGCCAAGATCGCGCCATTGCACTCCAGCTTGGGGAACAAGAGTGAAACTCTGTCTCAAAAAACAAAAACAAAAACAAAAAAAACCTCCTTCCCCCTGCAGAAAAGCTTTTGCTGGCAGAGCTGGTTACTGTAAAACTGTCAGTTTCTGCTACACAGTTCACACGCCAGCAACGCAGACACCTACTTTTTTTTTTTTTTTTTTTTGGAGATGGAGTCTTGCTCTGTTCCTCAGGCTGGAGTGCAGTGGTGTGATCGTGGCTCACTGCAACCTCTGCCTCCTGGGTTCAAGCAATTCTTGTGCCTCAGCCTCCCTAGCAGCTGGGATTACAGGTGCCTGCCACCACGCCCAGTTAATTTTTGTATTTTTAGTAGAGACAGGGTTTTGCCATGTTGGCCAGGCTGGTCGCAAACTCTTGGCCTCAAGCGATCAGCCCATCTTGGTCTCTCAAAGTGTTGGGATTACGGGTGTGAGCCACTGCACCGCCTTTTTCTCCTTCATGTAACCTATGTCTTATTAGCATGGGCTGCTTTAACAAATTCCCACAGACTAGGTGGCTTAAACAACATTTATCTCTCATTGTTCTGGAGGTGGGGAAGTCCAAGATGAAAATGCCGGCAGATCTGCTGTCCTATGTGGGCCCAGTTTTTCCTGGTTTACAGTTGGCTGTCTTCTTGTATCCTTGCATGGTGGGGAGGGGGGGAGAGAGAGAGAGAGAGAGAGAGAGAGAGAGCGCGCTCTTGTCTCTTTTTATAAGAGCTCTAATCCTATTCATGATGGCTCCACCCTCATGACCGAATCACCTCCCAAAGGCGTTACCTCCAAATAACATCACACTGAGGGTTAGGTTTCAACATATGTGTTGCAGGGAGGACGCGGACATTCAGTCCATAGTCTAGGACTAGGTTCAGTGCCAACCTATTCCTAGATTCAAAGAGCCAGTGCACCCTGGCTTTCCGCCTCTCCCCTGAGACACAGCTTCTCATACTTTGAGATGAACTAGCCCTGCCAAGGCCTGTTGCCCCTCCCAGCCCCCTCCTCCCAAATTAAGACTCTCAGATCTAGGATGGGTGTGATGGCTCATGCCTGGAATCCCAGCACTTTGGGAGGCTGAAGCAGGCGGATTACCTGAGGTCGGGAGTTAGAGACCAGCCTGGCCAACACGGGGAAACCCTACCTCTACCAAAAACACAAAAATTAGCCGGGCATGGTGGCGGATGCCTGTAATCCCAGCTACTCAGGAGGCTGAGGCAGGAAAATCGCTTCAACTTGGGAGGCAGAGGTTGATCTCCGCACTCCAGGCCTCCTCCCCATAAGCTTCCAGGCATTGCTCTGGGAGCACCTGAGTGTCCCTCAGCTTCCAGTCTGCCTGGCCCCACCTCATTCACTTCCACTGTGGGGGACCTGGGAGCACAGGATTTGGCTCTGAGCTTTTCTCTGTCCATGGACCACTGCCCCCCCCGCCCCCACCGACCATGGGCCCCAGCCCTGTCTGTCCTTCTAGGTCCATAAACTGGCCTCTTGGCAGGGTCCACTCCCCTGGGATGGTGTGAGGAGCGTGCGTGCTGGCGTGTGGAAATGGATTCTTCTGTTCTGCCGGAGGATATTGAAAAGGCTCTGTGTGTGAGTGCCGTGGGAGAGAGGCCCGGGAAGGGCAGGAAGGCTGACGTGAGCCATGGGGCTGCAGCTCGTGGCCACGGGGCCAGGGTCTGGGCCTTCCCATGTTTACAGTCCGTCGCTGAGGTGTTTGCCCAGTCTCTGCTGGGGTCCTGCTGGAAGGCTTTTTAAAATAAAATTCTCATTTCTTTCCTAGACCAATACACAAACCAAACAGTGGCCAATACTGCATTTATTTTTCTTGTGGACACATGAGCTCACTTTCTGAAGTTCTTTGGGAGGATGTCCTGGGACAGGCTTTGCGCCAAGGGGACAGGGCCCCTCTAGGGTGTGAGGTGGTGCCATGAGAAGGCTCTTGATCAGAGGTGAGGGCAGAACCCATGAGGACCCCAGGATGCCGCCATCCCTGGATGGCCCCAAACAGTGGTCTGTTAAAACCCTGGCCTTCTGCCTTCAGCCCTGCCCTGGACAGTCACAGACCATCTCTATCTAGCAGCCAGTGTGATTTTTGAAAAATGAAAACTGGACCCTGTGAAATCGTTCTCCTGCTGAAACCACCACAACAGCTCTCCATCCCACTAAGTGAAACCCAGACTCCTCACGGTGGCTTGTAAGCACTTTGCCCTGAGGTGAAGCCTGTAGACCCCTTATCAGAAGAATGCTTTTATATATAAAATAGAGTACGTAGGGTTACAGAAGAAACTGATCCTTTTTAAATATGCTTACTACATACTTCTAAAATTTATGATACAGAAATATATGTGCTTCTTTGTTAATACTTTAAATTATAAGGTCTAACTGTGGGTCTAATAGCTATTATAATTTTGATTTTTTTTTTTTTTTTTTTTTTTTTTGCCACAGGGTTTGACTGTCGCTCAGGCTGGAGTTCAGTGGCGTGATCTTGGCTCAGTGCAACCTCTGCTTCCTGGGCTCAAGCTATCCTCCCACCTCAGCCTCCTGAGTAGCTGGGACTACAAACGTGCACTACCACGCCCAGCTAATGTTTGTATTTTTTGTAGAGATAGGATTTTGCCATGTTGCCCAGGCTGGTCTCAAACTCCTGAGCTCAAGTGATCCTCCCTCCTCGGCCTCCCGAAGTGCTAGGATTACAGGCGTGAGCCACTGCACCCGGCCAGCTATTGTAATTTTGAAGTTGTCATGAACCTGAGTGAGCTTTTCAGATATCTGCAACAACTGATAGGAATGGATCTTTGATTTCCGTCGGTGACAAGTCCCAGGCACTGCTGACATTATTGTAGGTTGTTGTCTACATTCATAATTGAAGGAAGTGCATGTTTTCAGTTAGAGGTTGGTGAAAAGAAAGATGACATTTTTCTCCACCCCAGTCCATGGACTCCCTAAATCCTATCCATGGTCCTTTTGGCAGTGCCCTCCCTGTGCTGCCCTACGTGAGCTGGCCTTCACCTTCATCTTAGATCCCTCCCTCCTCCACCATTCACAAGCTGGTCTCCCTTTTGTCCTTTGAATAACACACGCTTGTCTCCAGCCTGGAGCCTTTGCACCTGCTGTTCTCTCTACCCGGAATGTTCTTCCTCACACTTTTTCTTCCAGGGGACTTTAAGGTCTCAGTCCAAATATCATCTCCATAGAGAAGCCTTCTAAAAAGGAACCATACCCTCCCTCTAATTGCATCCTTTCCCATAGTGCTGTTTATTTAATGTTCTTACCCATAACTCCGTCTGAAGTCATCTTTTCGTTCACTTGTGTATTTTCTGTCTCCCACACTGGACTAGATGTTCTATGTTAATAGCAACTGTGTCTTGCCTGGTTCACTATGAGAACAGTGTCTGGCATAAAATAGGGGTTCATTAATACTAGGTGAATGGAGGAATGAATGAGGTGAAATATTTGAAATTAGAGCTCTTTTAAAAAAATCGGTGACATGTGTTTGCTGTACCCAAATTTAACCTTAGCCAGTAGTTTACACTGAAAGTAATTAAAGTCTGGCCCTAGGAGGCACTGTAGGAAGCATCTGCTGTAACCTATCCCCCCACCCCTCCATCCTCACTATCCGGATGAGGCAGCTCAGCGCGATACATAGTCTCACAGCCACTAAGTGGGGAGCGGAAGCTGGTGGCTCCTGGGGCAGGTTGGTTTCCTCTGAAGCTGTAGTCGGAGTCATGATCACAGTGATGTCAGGTTTTCACAGAATCCTTAGCTCAGGGGACTGGAGAGCATCTTGTCCACTACCCATTGGTGGTGGAGTAAACAGGCTTCAAGGGGAGAGTGACCCACCCAGGACAGCCGGGTCCCTGGTCTGGAGTGACACCTTGCAACTCCCCATGAGCGTATTGCTGCATAAACATGTGGGCAAGGCCCCAGCCAGTGCTCAAGGCAGGGAGACTCCTTAGGTGCTCAAAGGGGTGGACGTTTCTGTCTCTCTTGTATCTTTTAAGTGTGTGGGGCGAGTTTCTCTGCTTATTCAGCGCATGTTTAGTGAGCACTGAAAATGTGCTGTTCATGGGGGAGCTGAGCGGATCGCTGATCTCCTGGAGCTCATCCACCAGTGAGCATGGGAGACCGACTGAAATTAAGATGAGATGACAAATCAAGAAGGTTCCACAAGGGTGTGGAGCAGGTTGCTGAGCTGCAGAGCCAAGGCAAAGGTCTATCCCCACTTCCCTGGAGGAAGTGGCGTCCCTCCTGGCCTAAAGGATCTCTCTGCAAGCTCCCTGAGGGCCTGGACCATGGGCTCTCCATCTGGGCGTCTCCGTTGCTGTAGCAGCATGAGTGAGTGGATGGATGTTACCTTCTCTTCAACTTGGAAGCCAGGACTGTGAGTGGCAGCCATGAGCACTGAGACAGATTCCTAGGCCAGGTGCAGCGGTGCAGGACTGAGCATTGAGACAGATTCCTAGGCCGGCTGCAGCGGCGCAAAGCCTGGAACCCCAGTGCTTTGAGGGGCGGAGGCAGGAGGATTGCTCAAACCCAGGAGTCCGAGGATACAGTGAGCTATGAATGTGCTGCTGTACCGCTCCAGCCTAGGCGACAGAGCGAGACCCTCTTAAAAAAAAAAAAAAAAAAAAAAAGGAGAGATTCCTTGCCGCCCATCTCCTCTGCCTCCAGTGTGAACCCCAGGTATGAACTAACAGATTTTCAACAGAACTGGCAGAGGGCAGACAGACCACGAGAGGAGGAAGGGGTTCTCTAACGTCTGCTCGGTGAAACATCAAATAGTGACTTTATTAGTTAATGGGATAATTGTTCATGGGAGATCATTAGAGAGCCCAAATCAAAGAATTTCTTGGGATGTCCGAAACTTGGAAGGCTGGAACGTCATCACGAAGATAAAAGATTGTTGAGGTCTGCAAATATTTCTCAGTGACGCAGAAAGGTCTGTTGGGCAAAAGTGTGGCATTTTTATTTATTTAGCTCAGGCTCATTGCGTACTTTATTCTTTCATTAAAAAAAGTCTGAGGGGGCTTGAGTGAAAGAGTTGATTATTCCACTGTTTGGCAATATTTCTGTAGGAACTGTCCAAAAGCTATATAATAAATCAAGGCCCCCTCCCCACCCCCCAACAGGACTGACGTTTATGAGGAGGCTGTTCACAGAAAGTAGCTGCTGCGTCTGGCGTGCCACAGCGGTGCCCCGAACTCTCGCAGGCAGACAGGGGAGATTGAATTGCCTTGTGGGAGAGCCTCTTGCCAAAGCCTTAACTGTTTCCAGGAGCAGAAGCCCCAGGCTGTGGGGGATTCCTAGAGGAAAATGTAGAATCTTTTAACATGAGGGAAAAAAAAACCATTTTCATAGTGTGAAGATTTCCTTGAAGTAGCCTAGTACTTGGTTATTCACCCAACATTGCCTGCCTACTGCTTTGCCCTGCCTGCCTTGCCTCCCTCTCTCTCTCTCTCTCTCTCCCCCTCCCTCTCTCTCCCTCTCCCTGTCTCTCTCTCTGTCTCTCTCTCTCTCTTTCTTTCCTCCTTTCCTTCTTTATCTTTCTCTGATATGTATTTTTTGAGACAGAATCCCATTATGTTGCCCAGGCAGGGCTCAAGTAATGTTCCTATCTCAACCTTCTAAGTAGCTGAGACTGCAGGTGTGAGCCACTCTGCCCAACTGCCATGTTCCCTTTTTTGTTTTTTTTGAGATGGAGTCTCACTCTGTCCCCCAGGCTGGAGTGCAATGGTGTAATCTTGGCTCACTGCAACCTCCGCCTCCCGGATTCAAGCAATTCTCCTGCCTCAGTCTCCCAAGTAGCTGGGACTACAGGCGCCTGCCACCACGCCTAGCTAATTTTGTGTTTTTAGTAGAGACAGAGTTTCACCATGTTGGCCAGGCTGGTCTCAAACTCGTGACCTCATGTGATCCACCTGCCCTGGCCTCCCAAAGTGCTGGGATTGCAGGCGTGAGCCACTGTGCCCGGCCTGCACATGTTCTTTAAACCAGACACTGGCTAACAGATACTTGTTAAGCTCCTCCTCTGTGCTAGGCATTGCTGCAGTCGCCGGAGCTGTGTCACAGGCCACCCTTGTCCAGCAGCGAGGGCTCCTGGAAGGATCTCCGTCACTGTCTTCAAGATGAAGTGGTGGTGCTGCTGCTCCCAGCCCTGTGACTTTAAGCAAGTAGCTTACTTTCTCTAGTTTGCAGTTTCTTTGTGTATAAACCGGAGACACTAACACCAACCTGGTAGAGCCTCTGGGAGGGCCAACAGAGTGTTGCACACAGGCCATCATTGTCATCAGCATCGTCATTGTCATCGTCATCCTCACGGCAGTAGTGGTTTGAGGGCAGAGGTTGAGGACCCTTTCAGAGGGTTTTGGAGTTTCCCAGAAAAGCTGAATCGGCTACACAGGATGAATGAGGCCAGCTGTTTTTGTGCCGAGGTGAAGTGGGTTCAGTGTCCCAGAGACTGTTGCCTTGGAGTCATCGGAATCCTCCTCTTCCTAGAGCACTGCCTCCAGCTGCTTCCTCTTCTTGGAAGCCCGCCCTGATTCCTGCGGTCCTCAGCCTTCCTTCCTCCCCGTGGCTCCACAGTTTTCCCAGGGAATCTGGAAGCATCACACTCTGCCCGGGCCCCTGCTCTGGCCCGGTGTGTTTCCTTGAAAGGACATATGTCATCTAGTAGCCTGCAGCCCCGAGTCCTAACAATGGTTACCCCCAGGGAAGGCGTGAAGGTCAGAGGGGACATTGGCTTTATCTGTAAGATCGTTTTTTTTTTTTTTTTAAAAAGAATGAATTGGCATGTTCTTTGTCTAATTAAAAATCCAAATGAGTAAAGACCAGATACCCTGCCTGATTCCACAGTGGGGCAGAGGGAATGGTGACACTGTTTCCCCCTCTCTTTGTTAGCTTTGTGCCCCCTGATGAGTCTGGGGCCCCTGAGAGGATGATGAGAATCTCACACATCTTGGTGACCCAGTCCCCTTCAGGCCTGCCTGGCTGGCACGTGAGCTCTTGATTTCATCGTCAGGGAAACCAAGTCTCTCTGCAGACGTCATTGCTGTCCTTGGGGTGATAAGGGCGCGTCATGTCTGTCGTTCTGCCACCTAGCCGTGCTCTGATAAGGCACAGCATCTGCTTGTCCTTGGAGGGCGAAATAAATTTAGATGTGTCGGGTTTGGAACATCAGGTGACCTGTCTGCAGCTGGAGCTCTCAGGAGGGGAGAGTGGCCCCGCTGTCTGCGGTGTTAGTCTCACCTCCCCACTACGGCCGGAAGCTCCTTGAAAGAGAAGGCACGAACTCAGGCGCATGTGAGATACCCAGCAATACTGTCCGTGGGTGTCTTGTTTGGACAGTCTTAGAATGGAGTGGTGGCAGGGATTTTACAAATCACCTGGAGTTGTGGTTTTCAAAGACGGCTCTGCAGGGAGAGTGTGTGATCCAGGCCAGGCTTTTACCCAATTGGGCTTTATTTTACCTTTTATATTTGGGCTTCCGTGTCAGATTTCATTCTAGGGCTAAATTTGAGTTTGAAACCCACTGTTCGAGGCCAGGTCTCCCATTTCCAGATAAGTGAACTGAGTGCCGGAGAAACAAGGTCTTGCCAGGGTCTCCCCATGATTTGACTCCAAGGCAGGCTCTCTCCCCTACTGCATTAGTTTTTCCTGAGGTTGCCATAGTGAAATACCAGAGACCAGGTAGCTTAAGCAGCAGCAGTTTATTGTCTCACAGTTCTGGAGGCTGGAAGTCCAAGATCAGGGTGTCAGCAGGTTTGGTTCGTTCTGAAGGCTGGGAGGGAGAAGCTGTTCCAGGCCTCTCCTGTGGCTTCTGTTGGTTTGCTGTCATTTTTTGGTGTTCTGTGGCTGTAGACTCATCAGCCCTATCCCTGTCTTCACCTTCACTCGGTCTTCTACCTGTGTGAATGTCTATCTCTAAGTTTCCCCCCCTTTTTTCTTTCTTTTTTTTGAGATGGAGTTCTGCTCTTGTTGCCCAGGCTGGAGCACAACAGCACGATCTCAGCTCACTGCAACCTCCACCTCCTGGGTTCAAGCAATTGTCCTGCCTCAGCCTCCCGAGTAGCTGGGATTACAGGCACCCGCCACCATGCCCGGCTAATTTTTTTTTCTATTTTTAGTAGAGACGGGGTTTCACCAGGTTACCAGGCTGGTTTTGAACTCCTGACCTCAGGTGATCACCCGCCTCGGCCTCCCATGTTATTGGGATTACAGGCGTGAGCCACCACACCCGGCCAAGTTTCCCCTTTTTCATGAGGACACCAGTCATATTGGATTAGGACCCACCCTAATGACCTCATTTTAACTTGATTATCTCTGTAGCGACCCTCTTTCCAAATAAGGTCACGTTCTGAGGTAATGGGGATTACGACTTCAGTGTATCTTCTTTAGGGGATCCAGTTGAACCCATAACATATTCACGTGCTCATGTGGTCTGGTGGAGTTAAAGGTAGAGGGGTCAGGGATCCTGATGCCCACCGGGTCTGAGGGTGGACACTCCTTCTCTCCTGAGCCTGGTGGGGAGTTAACCGCTGCAATCCCAGGCTGCTCACTTCCCCAGTGGACCACAGGAATGTCTGTGGGAGGAGCAATTGTTTTTCAGACCATGTTGCAGCTTTTTCAATCTCCCTGTTTGTTATTGGTTAAGTCATAGTAATTGGAAAATTATTTTGCTAAAAAACACAGAAAATTATAAGGAAAGAAAGTCACCACTAATTTTACATCTCAGAGCCATAGTTAACACCTTCATGTAATTTCTTCTAGCTTTTTTCCCCATACATATACATGTGGTTTTGTTTCTTACCTCTTTTCTTAACATAGTATCAAAAATGTTTTCCCTTGTCATTAAAATCTTCATAAATGTGAGGTACATTTTTCCATTTGATGCATATTTAGTGAGTGTCAGGCATGGTGGATACATCAGTGAGCAAAGCGCAAAACTTCTCATCTCATGGGCTGCCCTCCTGCAGGTGAAATGACATACTGGGCCATTGGGAGCTCACCTAGTACCCTCAACCCAGCATCCACCCAGGCCCCTGGTCTCTCCCAACCTATGGCTTACTTCCTGTTGGTGAATTCTTCCTTTAAGCGATCTTGAAAATAAGCCCTTGCCCGTGAACCCAGAATAAATGTGATTTGTAAAGTTCTCCTAACTATCACATGTATATATTCTACTATTTGGGTTTTTTCCACCTAGTTTTTGCCATTACAATTAATGTTCAAATGAACATCTTTGTACTTCATTGTGACATTTTGATCTATGGCTCAAAGGTAAGAAAGTCCACTGTTTTTCTGAGGGCCAGAACACAGCAGCCTGTACGGTGCTGTTTGCTTCCTCGGGAATGTTCTTTTCATTTCCAGCTTTGCACTTGCATCCACAGACATTAACCTGAAATGTGATGGCGATGGACAAAGTGGATGATGTTTGGCGAGTGGCCTCTGCCTGGCTTGCCTGCCTCGGTTCACTGCAGTCAGCAGGTGTGAGAAGGACTTTTCTGTCTATTTTAAGGCCCCTCACTGAAAATGAGAAAAACAAGCTCGTTTGTGCGGGGGACCTCAAGCCAACACAAGAGCCCTGCCGCCCTGCAGCAGCCTGAGCGTGACAGCATTCTGCCCCATAAAGAGATGCTAGGAAAACACTTTTAATGGTCTCTGCCTAGACTCTATTTACGGAATTTATTTCCCAGAGCTCAGGCCGTTCAGCAGTACCTTGGCAGCAGGGCCCAGCAAAGCTGTAACTCCTGTCTCCCCTCCACGTCTGCCTGAGTGTATTAAACCTCCTTGTTCTGAACACTCCAGAGCTAGTACCTGAAAGGCAGGAGTAGGGGGTTGTAGGGAAGAAAAGCCATGGGTTGTAGGATATTTGGGGCCAATATAAACTTCCAAATTAAAAAACAAAAAGTAGCTAGTCTCGGTGGCTCACTCCTGTAATCCCAGCGCTTTGGGGGGCAGAGGCATGTGGATCACTTGAGCTCAGAGTTCAAGATCAGCCTGGGCAACATGGCAAAACCTAGTCTCTACTAAAAATACAAAAAATTAGTCAGGCTTGGCAATGTGAGCCTGTAGTCCCAGCTACTTGGGAGGTTGAGGCAGGAGAAATTGCATGAGCCAGGGAGGTAGAGGTTGCAGTGAGCTGTGATCACACCGTTGCACTCCAACCTGGGCAATGGGAGTGAAACTCTGTCTCTATTAAACAAAAACAAAACCAACAACCAAAGAACAACACAAAATTACCCTCCAAAGAGCTAGGGGCATGAGCTACTGTTGGCTCCTAGCTGTGGCCCTTTTCAGCCAGCGGTAGAAAGGAAGATGTAAAATCCTGAAGCATTTTGAGTACTGCTTTTTTTTTTTCTTTCCTGTTTGATGATTGATGCTAAACCATCTTTAAAGTGGTTTTTTGTTTGTTTGTTTGTTTTTTTGAGACAGAGTCTCTGTCACCCATTCTGGAGTGCAGTGGTGTAGTCTCACTCACTGCAACCCCCACCTCCCGGGTTCAAGTGATTCTCGTGCCTCAGCCTCCCGAGTAGCTGAGATTACAGTTGTGCGCCACCATGCCCAGCTAAATTTTGTATTTTTAATAGAGACGGGGCTTTGCCATATTGGCCAGGCTGGTCTTGAACTCTTGGCCTCAAGTAATCTGCCCACCTCAGCCTCCCAAAGTGCTGGGATTACAGGTGTCAGCCACCATGCCTAGCCCCAAAACTTACGTTTTAATTCCTTTTCTCATTACAAAAATAATATATGTCCATGGTTGCAATTTCCAAAACAATTTTAAAAGGGGAAAATAAAAACTGCCGATGAGATAAGGATAAGCACTGTTAACACTTTGGTCTGTTGCCCTTTCGTAGTTTGTTCTGCTTCTAAGGAGAGAATTGTACCAGCCTCGACTATCATCTTCCTCGCCCAGACATCAGATATCATTTAAAATGGAAATCTATGGTTGTAGAATCCCCCCGGACTGGGAGGCAGAAGACCCAGGTTCTTGTGTTACCACTTGGTCCTGTGGCCTTGGGAAAGCCACTTAACCTTGATTTGCTCGTCTTTAAAATGGGGACTCAGTATTCCTCACCTTAGCAGATGGAGTGGCCAAAGGTGTTACTGGCAGAGAGTGCTTTGCAAAGTGCTGTGCAAATTGCTGGCCAGTTTTGATGTGGGTGTGTGAGCCTTTGGTTGGACAAATGGCCAGAGTAGTTTTCCTGTCTTCTTTGGGGGAACTGTGACCCTTTCTTGTAAAGCTGTTCTGTCTCTGATCCTGGTGAACATCACCAGCTTCCTCTAGCTGCCCAGAGCTGCCCCTCCCCTCTGCCCTGCCGTGTGGCACCTGGCCCAGTGCAGCGTCCAGTCCCTCTCCAGGTCCAGGTGCCTCGGCCTCCACAGTATCTCCTAGTCTGCCCCTCTCGCCACATCTCCACCATTTCCACTTGATCCTTGTCCCTGCCTGAACTCCTGTGTCAGCTCCTTGCTCCCTCCAGGCACACCCACTTCCAACCAAGCTCCATGCAGCAGCCAGGGGGCTCTTTCTGAAATGTCAGTCTGCTCTCGCCACCACCTGCCTCAGTAGCTTTCCACTGCTGTCAGGACAGAGTCCAGAGGTCTTGCTGAAGCTGACCAGGCCCGGCATCTCCGCCCTTGCTGACTGCTTCAGCTTCACCCCTGCCGCTCATCTCCTGACTTAGCCATTCCTTCATGTTTCTTCTTTTCACCAGGCCTTTGCCTAGGCTGTTCCCTCTGCTGGATACACTTCCCTAACCCTGCTTGGTAATCAACTCAACCTTAGTCCCCTGCTTCATAGGTCACTCCAGGAAGCCTTCCCTGGTGACCTCACCTAGTCAGGGTTTGCTCCCCACCCTCATGCTGCCACTGGCCCCACTGTGGTTGTCTGATGACTCAATTTTGTCTTCTATTTGGCTGTGGGCTCTGTGAGAGTAGAGCCTGGGTCTGCCTGACTGTGTTTTGCCAGCACCCAGCATGAGTGTCTACCCTGTACCAGGCACTTGTAGAATCTTGTTTAGATATTTTGTTCTCCCCTGGAGATGGAAAAACACTCAATCTTCCCAAGTGCTAGACTGATTGCTGATGGGTCTTATTTTTCTCTCTGAGTTCTTTTAAGAGTCCTGGAAATGTGGACTGAGAACAGCTGTCGCATGTCAGTTCCGAAGTAGCTGCTTTCATCAGAAACGGTTTAGAGAGAGATTCTCAGTTGCACCTCCCGCCAAGGGCAGTGACCCCACTTTTCTCTCCCTTTGCAGGCCCCTATCCGACCTCAAGGGGAGGCGTGGGAGAGTTATGGGGAGTACATCCCACCGGCACAGCTGTCACGTCAGCCCCGTCTGGCTGCCGGAGTTTGACGGGCACAGGCATGACTCTGCTAAAGGCCTTGGCTGAGCCCAGCTTGGGGCAGAGCAAGCCACTGAGAATGGCTTTGCCAAAAGACTCCGTCGTCAGGCTTGGGTGTCCACAGCCTTGGAGTGCTGAGCAGCTGGAACATCCTGAGGCATGTGGTGGGCCAGCTGGGACAAAGCCATTGAGCTGCTAAACCAAACCAGCGCTGCTAGATTGGGACGGAGACAGCAGTGAGGAACATGAGCTCCAGTGTCAGAGGGACCTGGGTTTCATCCAGGCTGTATTCCTTACTGGTTGTGACTTTGAGCAAGTGATTAGATTTCCCTGAACCCCAGTTTCCTTATCTGCAAAATGGGAACCGGAGTGTTGCAAGGATTCAGTGAAGACCTGCATGGGGAGGGCCGCGTAGGGTCTGGCCTGCAGCAAGTGCTCACGTAGCAGCCGCTTTCCCGTCTTCCTCTTCATCCTCACAGCCATTCTTCATCGTGGTTGTCATCAACTGTCCCGTGCGGTGCAGAGCTTTGCTTCTTGGTTCCGCCTGCTTGGTGGTTGCCAGGTCCCGCCGGCTTAAGTTTATCTGTTTGTTCATTCATTCATTTATCTGTTAAGCCTTTCTTCCTTCTTCCGAGCCAGGGAGCCAGGGTGCTGCCAGGTGGTGGGGAGCGGCTTTCAGAAGTGGCTCTTGGCAGCTCAGGCTGGGCTACATTTATGGCCTTTATGTAACCCCTTTTCCCTGAGCCCCATTCCTGCCCCTCAGATCTTTATTTACTGACTCTCAGCAGACTTAGAGGTCCTGAAAGGCACCCCCCAACGCCCTCATCTCATTCATCCCTCTGCCTCCAGGCAGGAGGGTCCTCAGCCATGGCAAATGTGTGGGGTGATAGCCAATCCCAGCCATGAGCCCCTATTCAGCTTTCGCCCTGGGCAAGATCCTGTGGAGGGTCCCAGTGTGGGGCTGGGGGAGGGATGTGGGATCAGCTGAGTTCCTTAGGAAGCTCTCCCTAGTTGGGAAGACAGCAGAAGGCCAACACTGGGTGACAGCCCTGTGCAAGTGTGCAAGGCAGGTGGCTGCCAAGGTCCATCCTCAGTACCAAGAGCCCAGGGGCAGGGTGGGGAAGGGGGACAGAGACATCTGTGTGGGAGGGAAGGTGCCAAGTGAATAGATGAGAGAGAGAGAGAGAGAGAGCGAGAGGACACTTTTGGGTCAGCAGGTTCAGCGTTATCCAACCAGCAAACATTTCCTGGATGCTTACTGTGGGCCAGGCACCGGGCTATGTGCTTTACAGACACACACTCGTCCAATCACTACAAAGCCCTGTGGGGCAGGTGCTGCCTTCCCCACCCCTATTTTAGGGATGAGGATGCAGAGACTCAGAGAGGTTAGTAAGTTGCCCACAGGCATGGAGCTCTGAAGGAAGTGGAGCCTGGATTCACGCCTGGGCCTGAGTCGAGGCCATGCTGGTTGTGGATTTCCTCCATGTTGGCCATGCCTTCCCTGTGGACGTGGAACAATATGGGCACGTTTGGGAGAGGAGGTGTATTCTGCTTTGGTGGGCTCTATGCAGAGGTCATGAGGCAGAAGGTCAGGGGAGGCTGGGTTGGGCCAGGGACACCAGCCATGCCTCCTGTCTGAAAGGTGAGGTCCTTGCCCCGCAGACAGTAGGGAGCCATTGAATGTTCATCTCTGATAGCCCCTGCCTGCAGTCATCCTCAGGGTGAGAGCAGAGAGCAAAGGGAAGCCATGGACAGAGCAGGCTAGGCTTCCGGGCTATATGAGATGCAGTTCCTCCTTCTCCAAATTCTTCTCATTAACCCACTGTGTACAGTGTTTCTCAAGTATCCAGCCCAGGACTTGGGATGTACCATAAACAGCCTCCACTTATGATGATGGTAGCGCTAAGGCTCAGGTAACGCCACAGGAGGCAGGAGCGGCTGGATCGTCCGTCTCCTGCAGTGTGAGGCCAGAGCAGGTTTTTCTTTTGTCTTTTTCTTTTTTTGGGGGGGGTGGGGGGTAACAAATCCTTTTTTTATTTTTTATGGGGTTTTTTTTTTGGCCTAGCAGCAGTTTTATTTTATTTTATTTTTTTTCAGTGTTTTTATTTTTTATTTATTTTTGATTATACTTTAGGTTAAGTTTTAGGGTACATGTGCACAACCTGCGGGCTTGTTACATATGTATACACGTGCCATGTTGGTGTGCTGCACCCATTAACTCGTCATTTACATTAGGTATATCTCCTAATGCTATCCCTCCCCTCTCCCCCTACCCCACGACAGGCCCTGGTGTGTGATGTTCCCCATCCTGTGTCCAAGTGTTCTCATTGTTCAATTCCCACCTATGAGTGAGAACATGCAGTGTTTGGTTTTCTGTCCTTGCGATAGTTCAGAGTAGGTTTTTCTTTGTGACACCCGATCACAGGATGCCTTTCAGGACCACCTGTCAGAGCTCTCCAAGCCGGCAGCTGTTCCCGCTGCCCACCTGTCTCTTCCCTGCTCTTTTTAGGGATGGTTTCTCGCTTCCCTGCTGTCTGTCCTCTCTTTCCCCTCCCCCTGCAGGGCCTTTTGGAAGGTGGCAGATGGGCATGAATGTCACACTGGCCGTCTCTTTGCCTGTGCTGTGCGTGGGGCCGTCCAGCCCGAGAGATCAGCTCAGGCATATTCCAGGTGCGACTTATGTTGGTGAGAAGTTCTCATAACCTGAGCTGATGGGGGTCAGAATGTGCGTGTGGGGTGCAGAGGGAGCTTCCCACCCCTGGCAGTTCCCTGGCCTCCTCCCTTAGCCAGCCAGCCACAAGGCCCACCCTTCCTTCCTTCCTTCCTTCCTTCCTTCCTTCCTTCCTTCCTTCCTTCCTTCCTTCCTTCCTTCCTTCCCTCCCTCCCCTCCCTCCCTCCCTCCCTCCTTCCTTTCTTTTTCTTTTTTTCTGAGATGGAATCTCGCTCTGTCTCCCAGGCTGGAGTGCAGTGGCGCCATCTCGGCTCACTGCAACCTCCGCCTCCCGGGTTCAAGCAATTCTCCTGCCTCAGCCTCCCGAGTAGCTGAGACTACAGGCACCCGCCACCACGCCCGGCTACTTTTTTGTATTTTTAGTAGAGACGGGATTTCACCGTGTTAGCCAGGATGGTCTCGATCTCCTGACCTCGTGATCCACCTGCCTCGGCCTCCCAAAGTGCTGGGATTACAGGCGTGAGCCACCGCGCCTGGCCACAGACTCAGTTTCTTGAGGGTTGGCGGGTCAGCAGGTTTTGTGCTCATTTGGCTTTAGCATGAGAGGAGTGGTTCCAAGCCCCACAGTGCAGCTGCAGTGTTAACTTCCCACTCATCCGTTACCTGGATCCCTGTTTCCCACAGGGGCTTCCCAGCCTCACCGGATAGAAACTTCAGAATTCTCCCATGGGTTGGATCTGTCCCCTCTTCTCCATCCTTGGTACTTGTCTTCCTGCATGGACTGGTGCAGTAGCCTCTTCGTTGGTCCTCTGTTTCTAGCTGGTATCTTTTTTCTTCCTTCCCATTTAATATGACTTTCTTGCTTGCTGTTCTTAACACTCAGAAGGTTCTTGACTTCTCTGAAGTCATCAAACTTGACACTCCTAGCAGATATCAAGGGTCTGTCCACTGCCTATGCTTCCTTCACCATATACTTCCCTTCCACGCCACCCTGCCGGCAGACTTCAGGCCCTTGGGGAAACCCAGCAGCAGCATGGTGGGTAATAGCGTGTTTTCCAAGTTATGGTGTCAAATCTCTGCTCTTCTATTTAGGAGCTGTTTGACTCTTTTTTTTTTTTTTTAACCTCTCTGAGCTGCATAAACAGAAAAAAACAGATTTTCTTCTTGCTTCTAGGTCTTTGCTACAGCTGCATCCTCTGTCCTCTCCACCTGGCCAAGCCTTACCTCCAATGTTAGTGGGTCCCGGCCCCCAAATAACCACCCACCCCCTCCCCCAAGGCCCTAGAGCATTCCACCTGTGTCCCCACCAAACCTTCCCAAGGAACCCTTGCCATGGGGAGCAGGACTAGGCCTCAGGTGTCTGTTTTCCTAGAAGGTGCGTGTGCCTCCTCCACCTTTGTAAGCCTAGCCCCTGTTACAATGCCTGGGCTCTGCAGGAGCCCAGAAGGATGTACAAAACCAGTGAGCAATCAAGGGAATCAGTGAGGAAGGGGAAGGAGGAATGAATGATGAGGCAGCATCGCCACAGCGGGGCCGAGGAGAGGTCCCCCGGAGCACGCCCGTGCAGCCCTAGGGGCAGCTCCTCCCTGGAGCGGGTATAGCTCACCCCCTAGCCTGGCAGCCCTGTCTTCACACCTCCACAGTCTACAGGATTTCGGCATTTGCTTCAGTTATTTACTGATCATGATCTCCTAGGTCAGATTTATCATTTACTGGGTCAGGAAAGAAAAAGCCCCACGGGGTCAGGTTTATAGAGGTTAAATCCACTCATACCGAAGCTGGCTTCCTGCTTGGGGGATGCTGCAGTGATGCCTCAGGCCTGTTCCTGGAGCCTGTTAGTGCCGGCTGCTCTGGGAGTGGCCTGAGGTCTCTCTGGGACATGTGGGCTGGAGCTGCAAGCTGGGTGCCTTCTGCTAGCTGCACGTGCCACCTGTCTGCATCAGAATGCCATCAGAGAGGGCTGGATAGCTGGCTCCTGGACCTCCCAGGAGGACCTTACAGGGACTGGAGTCCTCCCTGCTCACTGGGTCCCCCAGGCATCGGCAGAGGCAACGGGAGGAACCAGTTGATCAGAAAGCTGAACAGATTGAGCTGGCCTTTCTTGTTAGTTTCCTCCAACAGTGGTCCCCTCTGAGGATAGAGCTGGACAGGCCTCCTCTCGGGCCCAGGTGGAGGGCATTGGATAGAATCTTTCTTCTAGGAACGGACGGAAGTAAGTCTTATGGAGATTAGACTGGATTTGCTGTGTTTTGAGTTCATTTTCTCCACCCCGGCATCAAGATATGGTTACGATTTCTGGGAACCATTTCCTTAGACTGCTTAGTCCTGAGGGCTGAGGTGTGGCCGGCACCTGGCTTATCTGAGAGGGCCTGGGTTCGTGCACCCTGTTGCCTCTCGGCCTTCCAGAAGAGTCTGCAGGAATTCTCTCTTATTGATGGGATACAGATTGTCCTCAGCCAGGCATTCATGAAACACCACAGTATTTTGTGTATGTGTGTGTGTGCAGTGTGTGTGTGCACATGCAAGTTTGTATGTGTCCGTGTATGTTTGCAAGTGTGCATGTGTGTGTGTATACATGCAAGTTTGTATCTGTCCGTGTGTTTGCGAGTGTGCATGTGTGTACATGCAAGTTTGTATGTGTCCGTGTATGTTTGTGAGTGTGCATGTGTGTGCACATGCAAGTTTGTGTCCATGTGCATTTGCGAGTGTGCATGTGTTTGCGTGTGTATACATGCAAGTTTGTATGTGTTCATGTATGTTTGCAAGTATGGGCGTGTTTGTGTGTGTGTGCATGCACGTGCATGTGTGTGTGTGCACGCCCATCACCAGACTAAGTATCCTGAAGGCAAGGTGTTGGCTGTCTTAGGACCCTTCCACCTCAACAGATATCAAGGGAAATGACTCTGACCTGGAGACAAGGCCGGGACGGCAATGGGGTGTTGTGGAGAGTGTCCCCGGCTGGAACCAGATGCTCTGAATTCTACCACAGTCCTCACTTACCAGCCCTAGGCCTTAAGCCAGGCCTGGTTCCCGGCCCCCCCACATCCTGCATGAGAAGTAACCACTTGCTGGACCAGTAGGCGTGTCTGCCTTGCTTCAGATGGTCATCTCTGAATTAGGGAAGAGCTCTTCTCGGAACTGAGCCTTCCCTGGGAGGCAGGGACAGCTTGGTAGGCAGAGAAGGGAGCCTCACCTGCCATGGTTGCAGTGGGGTGAATGCCGAGGCTGCCGCCACTCGTCCCGTTCTCCTCCAGTGATCCCCCCCGCCACCCTTTCCTTCTCCATGAAGGAGGGGCAGAGTGACCTCCCATAAGTGGGCTTCTCTCATCCGCCATCATTGTCCTAGCCCTTCTGTCTCCCTCAAGAACAGGGCGGTGTCTCAGTCGCCAGTGCCCCAGCGTGTAGCACAGTGGCTGCACACCGTAGGTGCTTGCTATGTGTGTTGGCTTAATGAGGAGTCCAGGGGCCTGGCTTTGAGTTTCTTTCCACCGCTGGCCACCCACATGTGTCCCTCTTTCTTCAAACTGCTGGGAAGCCCACAGCCCAGTTTGATGTCAAAAACAAAGCTCTCTTTCATCTGATGTCTTGGGGGGAGCTCGTTTGATTTTCCCCTCCCTCTTTTGCTGTTTGTTTCCTGTTCTTTGTCTTTTATGGAACAATTGAACATGTGCCTTTATTGGAAGATGCTGTGGATCATTTTGGGAAGTAAGCAGGCAACGAGTAAGTCAGTGCGTTAGAAACGAGGGGGAGAAGCAGCTCCCTGCTAGGCCTAGGAAGCGGGCAGGTCTGAGCCTTGTTCCTCCTCTCTGGAGAATGGACATATGGGCACCTACCCCGTAGACCTTGAGGAATGAGAACAGAATAGGTTCTGGTGGTCCAGTGTGCTGGGCAGCAATGCGCATGTCCTTCTTCCAGGGCTCTAGAAGGTGGGTCTACTCAGGCAGGACAATGCTGTGTGGCTCGGGGAATGGGCTGTGCCACAACCAGCCCAGAAGAGGCCAGGGCTTGCTTGGCGGGCACAGCTGGCAGCTCCCCATTCTGGAGGAACCAGCCAAGAGCATGCTGAGGCGGGTCACCAGTGAGTGCTTTGGGGGGACCAGGTGTCCCAAGTTAGAGCACCGGGAGGCCAGCGCTGTTGCTTTGCTCTTCTCCGTCCTTGTCCAAAAAAGGAGATCGCTCCATTGAGAGGTATAAATAGGAGTGCTGGGGGTGGCCAGGAGACAGGGCCGCTCTGCTCATACCCTCGACCACCACAGGAGGGCTGCTCTTGAAGTCCTGGCCAGCAGCAGGAGACATCTTTTTAAGATGTTGGCAAGAAATGAGAGTTAGGCAATCTTCCGTCACCCTCCACCCTCCTCCCTCCCACCGTGGCCATCATAAAACAGAATTTGAAAGAATGAGCTCCCGGTAGGGAGAGGTTAAACACTGTGGATTTGTTGTTTCAGGGAAGAGCTCGTGGCCAGTGACCTGCTGGAGAAGAGGCAGGAGGAAGGAGGGTGGTGTGGTCAGCGTGGGAGGGAGGCAGGGAGGGGCTGAGAGGCGGGATTTGCAGTCGGCCAAGCCTGGGTTTCCTCAGCTTCATTGTCACAAAAAAGCAGAGAGGGAGGATAGCCGCTGAAGGCAGAGGTGTGGCTTTGAAAGGTGTACGTGGTGATGCTGTGTCCAGCTCTCTGTCTGACTCTGTCCAGTGGTTCTGGAAGGAAAGCAGTACCTTGGAAGCAGGCATGGGTTCAGTTCCTTTTGCCCCTCCACTTACTCATTAGATGGCCTTGGGCAAGCCCTCACGCCTTTGGAGGCAGTTACTCACCTGTACTGTGGGACAAATAAATAACACCTCCCCAAGGGGTCTCCACGGGCACCAACCAAGACCTGTGTGGGAGGGGAGGGCCTGTGCACTCAGGGCCTGGGGCCTGCGGGTGGGGAACATGGCTCACCAGGCCTCGAGATGTTGTCGAGGGGTGGGCATTGGGTCTGCCTCTCTGTAGGCCTGGTGACAGCCCTTTCCGGGGTCATTAGCCAGCAGCCAGCTTTTTTCCCAGCTAGGTCTGAATGGTGAAAGACGGATCTCCCATCCAGGACTGATTCAGTGGCCACCACTTCCTACGCTTGAGGAAGGAAGAGGAGGAAGGCCTCCTATCATCCTCAGAACCACCACCTGCCTTTGGTGGTTGCTCATACGTGGGCACCTGCCATGGCTATTGCTCCGAGGTGCCTGTCCTCACTCGCTGTGGAAGGTGTGTGCTGCCGTGCAGCTTGCAAAGCACCTTTCACACTCCCTGAGCCCAAGTTTTCATTCTTGTTTTATGGACCAGGCTCTGAGAAATTGCCTTGGTCACCCACTTATAGGCAAAGCCTGAGCCACGACAGCTTAACCACAGGTGTGACCAGCTCATGGCCAGAATGTGCCACAGGATTGGGTAAGGATGCAAGCTGGGATGGGGCTGGAGGCCCAGCCCATGACTGCTGGATGGGCCTGCTGCCAGTGCCAGCTGCCATCTCTGATGGGACCCTCCAGCTCCAGCCCCTTTCACATGTGGGTCCTGGAGTCTCTGGTCCCAAGCAGCTACCGCCTACACCTGTCTTATTTTTTCAGTGTGGCATTTAGCCATGGGAGGGAGAGGTGGTGGGAGAAGTAAGTTACCTTCAAGTCTGAGTTGGCATGAACTTGCCAAATAAAACATTTAATATATTGCCAAGAAACATTTTACTTGCTTACTTCTTAGCAGGCCAAGTGCACAATTTTCCATCAAAACTTTTCCATTGCTCAAAAGTGTCTCTGACACCGAGGCTGGATCCTGCAGCATCTTTGTCACAGCTCACATTTTATTTGGGATCTGGTGTTTTCAGAATGTCACCACCTCTTGCTTTGCGCTTCCCGATGGAAACATTTCACAAAAATGTTTTCAGCTGTCGAAGTGGTGCAACCAGAAGCACCCCTTTTTTGTGAAGTCCCTGCCACGTTTCACTGGTCAGTTCAGATCTTGCCAGGCTGCCATGGAGTGGATCAAATCCCATTACAGCAAAAGCTGTTTGAGTTTCATGGACACGTTTGTGGAAACAATTGCAGACTCCTCTGTTGACAGTCTACTTTCAGTGTGTAATGTTTGATAGAACATGCACGCAGCACAGCAGAAGAATTTGGACAGCCCTCAGAATGTGCTGGAATGGAATTTGGCTGGGCCTGCTATCCAGGTCTCTGATAGGGCTGTGGGAGAATGTTTGCCCACCCATTAGGCAGATATTCAATGGGCTCCATCTGTGTTGCAGATACTGGGCTAATCACAGAGATAAGTGCAACCTGGGCCCCACCCTCAGGGAGCCTAGTCAGTAGGGAATGGAAGAGGCATCTGCATTTTATTCCTAAATACGTGAGAATCATGTTAGGAAGTGGATGGAATGTGTTATGCATTTATTTTAATGTATGTCATTAAAAAAATCCAGCCACTGCAACAGTAATTCCATTATGTTATTACTTAGAAAGACGAAGTTGGAAAAAGACAGGAGGGGCAGTTAATTACAACCTAAGTTAAAGAGAGATATTGAGTAAATACTATAATGGTGGTAACTCTTTGATATGGTTTGGCTCTGTGTCCCTACCCAAGTCTCGTCTTGAATTGTAGCTCCCATAATTCCCACATGTTGTGGGAGGGACCTGATGGGAGATAGTTGAATCATGGGGGTAGTTTCTCCATTACTGTTCTTGTGGTAGTGAATAAGTCTCACAAGATCTGATGGTTTTATAAGGGAAAACCCCTTTCACTTGGCTCTCATTCTCTCTTGCCTGCCGCCATGTAAGATGTGCTTTTCCCCTTCTGCCATGATTGTGAGGCCTCCCCAGCCATGTGGAACTGTGAGTCCGTTAAACTTCTTTTTCCTTATAAATTACCCAGTCTTGGGTATGTCTTTATCAAGCAGAGTGAGGGTGAACTAACACACTATTAAAGGTGGTAGGTAAAAACCATGACAGCAGCTCATGAATGGCTGGTATCTGGAAAAAATAAGTTCAGGTGTATTTTGTGTTGATTGGTTGCCAGGGGCTTTACCTCTGTCCTCATCCAGACCGCAGGAACCCTGGATAATGGTAGTGTCAGATGGTAGTCCCAACTGACAGCTGATAAAAGCTCATAAAGTTCAAAGAAGTGAAATGATTCATCCAAGGTCACATGACTAGTAAGTGAGGGAACTTGGATTTGGATCCAGGTCTGTCAACTCCCGATCCTGAACTCTTAGCCACTATGCTATATGGCAGTTGATCAAATAACAAAGTGATCCTTCCCTCTGCAGAGTGTAATCCAGGAAAGCTTCCTAGGGGTGGTGGCCTCAACTGAGTGGTAGGCTTTAGCAAGGGAAGTTTGGGTGGTAAGGTAGAATGTCCCATGGGTCAGATACCCATAATTATTGGCTGGATGGTTTGAATTACAGTGACTTAAACACTTTTTCCTCATATAAATAAAATCTTGAGTTAGGCCATGGGTTGGCCCTTCTGTGTCATCAGGGTCCTAGGCTGCTTTTATCTCTCGATTCCACTAGGTGTCTCATGATCCAAGATGGCAGATACAGCTCCAGCCACAATATTCTTGTTCCAAAGAAGTAGAAAAAGATAAGAGGGAAAGGGTAAAAGTACATTCCTCCCAATGAGTGAGCCCCTTGAAGGAGCTTTTCTGGAAGGGAAAGCTAACAAGTTGTCCTTTCATCTCATTGGCTGGCCCTGGTTATTAGGGAGGCTGCCCACTGTGTGCTCAGCATATGTGAATGGAGGACATCCTGCCCTCAAGGTGCTTACAGCAGATCGAACTGCTTCCCGTTGAAGCTGTAAAGGAGACTGCAGTTGAGTGGGTAAGAAAAAGCCTCCTCTAACCAGACTTGCCTCTGGAGTGGCCCCAATAAGCTCCTGGGTCTGTTTTGGTTTCTTCAACACATTTATTTGGTGTTTAATTGGAGGGGAAAGTTGCAGCGATTATGTCACCTGCCCAAGGCAGCCCCTGCCCACCACCATCTCATCAACCCTTCTGAAAAGACAAGAGTCACTCTTGGTACAAACCAGTCTCATTCCACCAGCTGCCATCCTCTGGTGCAATTAGAACAAGAGCCCACTTTCCACCCGAATCCTGGATTGGTGTCATTTAAGCTCAGCAGAGCCCCGTATGGTGGTGACCAGGCCCAAGTTCTGTGCAGCTTACGGGCCAGAGTAGGACCTGGGCACTGCGGGCCACCCGGGCACCATCCTCCCTGTCTCTCCCCTGAGGACCTGGGTTTGCTTTTCACTTCTTATCTCAGGAGGGTATGCTGGCCAGTTGCCAGAAATATCAAAAGTTCGGAGAGTTCTTTAAAATCAGCGGAGCCTTTCTGGGTTGCCAATGTTGTTCCGGGGACTGGTTCAGAGATCAAATCTTGTTCATGTGAAGAAGCCCTCTCTGCTGGGATTTGGGTTCATCTGGACATGAAATGCCCTTTTCACTTTTTGGGAATTGGGATGCCAGACCATGGAAAGAATGTTCGGGCTGAAATGGGAGCCAGGGGTGGGATACAGCCCCTGTTTCTCCATTTGCTTGCTCAGGAGACTTCCTCCAGCTGGTTGGAGGCAGAGATGGGGAGAGATGGCTTCTGCTGTCCTCAGCCGGGGATCTGCCTTTGTTCTGTAATTAGCTCCAAGCAAATAGTCTTGGGAGGAAATTTAGAGAGATGTTTCACAGGGCGTTAGAAATCAAACTGCTATTAATATGCTAATTACAGTAGGCTCGATACTTACCATTGAAACAGGTCCTGGAGAGCCTCTCCTTGGCAACACTGTTAGACATTCTGTTCTTGAAATAAAAAGTCCATATTCTTTGGTGAAAGCTCTAAATCCAGGCTTTCCCTATGAACAGCCAGCCCTTTTCTTTGGATTCAGTAGGTTCAGCCCCGGCCTCTGGCAGCAAAGGCTGGGTGGAGTGAGGTGGGGAGAATTTGACGCACTCAGAAAGCAGTCAGCTCCACAGAGGTGTCGAAAGGTGCTGGGGCCCCAGAGGTCCCAGACCAGTTACCTGACAATGTCATTGTACATCTAAGCATTATTTTTAGCAATGACATCACTGCTACTGGTTTTATTTTTAGATTGATGATGCAGGTGGTGTTTGGAAATGTCTTTTTTCCCCACATCACTTTTGTCCTGGAAGTACCCAGTATATGAGAGAAACAAAATGGCAGCCACCCCACCAAGGGCAATCCATTTTTTTTTTTTTTGAGGTGACTTATATTTTATTAGTGTGACTTCATTCATTTTTCTATAGAAATATTACTGTGTTGATTTGGGGGATGTTTGATATATATGACATATATAGATCATATTTCTAAAATCTGATAAGTTCTGAATTCTGAAATACATGTGATCTCAAGGATTTCTTTTTTTTTAAAAAAGTCTATATCTAAGGTAGATAACATGATGTTTTGCTATATATGTACTTAGTGAAATGATTGCTACAGTCAAGCAAATTAATAGATGCATCACCTCTCATAGTTACCTTTGTCCATGGAGTGGGGCAGAAAGGTTAAGAGTACCTGAAATCTACTCTCTTAGCAGATTTCCAGTGTACAGTACAATATTATTAACTATAGTTCTCATATTCTCATAGTGTACATTAGATCTCTAGACTTATCCTACATAACTGCAACTTTATGCCCTACATCTCCTTTTTTTTTTTTTTTTTTTGAGATGAGGTCTTGCTCTGTCACTCAGGCTGGAGTGCAGTGGCACAATCATGCCTCACTGCAGCCTCGACCTTCCAGGCTCAGTTGACCCTCCCACCTCAGCCTCCTGAGTATCTGGGGCTACAGGTGTACACCGCCATGCCTGGCTAATTTTTGTATTTTTTGTAGAGACGGGGTTTTGCCATGTTGCCCAGATTGGTCTCAAACTCCTAGGCTCAAGTGATCCTCCCACTTTGGCCTTCCAGAGTGCTGGGATTGCAGCTGCACCCAGCCCATCTCCTCCATTTTTAAGGCTGAATAATATTCCATTGTACAGTTGATCCTTGAACAGCACAGGTTTGAACTGTGTGGGTCCACCTTTATGAAGATTTTTTTCAACCAAACATGGATTGAAAATACAGTATTCAAGGGATACAAAACCCTGAGTATTGGAAAGGCTGACTTTTCATATACTCAGGTTCTGTAGGGCCAACTATGGGAGTTGAGAATGCATGGATTTTGGTATCCATGGGGGATTGGTTCTAGGACTCCCCGAGAATACCAAAATCCATGAATGCTCGAGTCCCTGATATAAAATAGTATATTTGCATATAACCAACGTAATTCTCCAGTATACTTTAAATCATCTCTAGATTACTTCTAATACCTAATTCAGTGTAAATGCTATATAAATAGTTGTTATACTGTATTGTTTAGGGAATAATGACAAAAAACTAAAAAGTCTGTACATGTTCAGTACAGACACAACAATCCATTTCCTATCAAATATTTTTGATCCATAGTTAGTTGAATCCACAGATGCAGAATCCATGGATAAGGAATGCCAACAGTATATCACAATTTCATTATTTTTTCATCTGTTGATGAACACTTAGATTGTTTCCATATATTGGCTAGTATAAATAATACCTAGTATAAATAATGCTGCAATGAACATATGAGTACAGGTATCTCTACGAGGTGCTTATTTATTTCCTTTGGGTATATATCCAAAGAGGGCTTGCTGGATCATGTGGTAGTTCTATTTTCCAATGTGGAAAATATTAAAAGGTATAACCCACATAAAAAAAAGCTCCTGGCTAGGCGTGGTGGCTCATGCCTGTTATCGCAGCACTTTGGGAGGCCGAGGCAGGTGGATCATGAGGTCAGGAGTTTGAGACCAGCCTGACCAACATGGTGAAACCCCGTCTCTACTAAAAATACAAAAATTAGCTGGGTGTGGTGGCATGCGCCTGTAATCTCAGCTACTCAGGAGGCTGAGGCAGGAGAATTGCTTGAATCTGGGAGGCGGAGGTTGCAGTGAGCTGAGATTGCACCACTGCACTCCAGCAGCTTGGGTGACAGAGCAAGACTCTGTCACAAAACAAACAAACAAACAAAAAACAAACAAACAAACAAAAAAAACCTCCTTGGGATCTGTAATAATTTGTAGAGGTATCAAGGTGTCCTGAGTCCATAAAGTTTCAGAGTCACTGCAGTAGAGAGAAGAAAAGGACAACAGAAACAGTGAAACTTAAATAGCATTTCCTGAGCCCTGAGAAACAACCGATGCTATATAGTTATTTTTTCACTCTAAGATAACTCAAGATAGAAACTTTTAAATCTAGAGAACTGATAAAGTAAGATAATAATACATTCTGCAGGCCTAAGAACTCTGATCTGGAGGATCAAGACTGGGTCATGCATACATTGCATTAGACAGCGACACCTAATGAACAACAATGGTATTACAACCCAGCTCTATGAAACCAGGGACTAGCAAGAGTAAATGCTGTGTTCAGACTAAAGGACATAGATAAGAGCACATTCTGTCAGGCAGAGTATTTCATTATTTGATATTCTTAGACAAAACAAATTCTCAGGGTGTGGAGGGCAATTTACAAAATATATAATGACAGTTCATTTGCTTAGACCTTCTTCCTTAGTTAAGTTGAATGTTAGTGGTCCATCAGGGAATCCGGAGCATAGAGAAGAATCACAATCACCTTGGACTTATAAGAAATAATTCAAAGACTTTATAGAATCAGTCTCTAGTCCCAGAATTTTATGTTTTTACCATGTTCGTGGCTCATGCTTTCTTGATTTCTGGCATCCTGTCTGATTTCTGATGTTGGGCTAGCTAAAGTCTTGTTTGTCTATCTTCCTGATGCCCAATAAGATCAGCCCCTTTACTGTGCCTGGATTTCTATATCCAGCATTACCTAAATCCAACTTTACACAGGCTTTGCGCTCTTCCAGTTCCTCCTCTGCCCTTTAACCCCATGTGTGCTCCAGAACCATCCACAAGGAGATGCCAAGAATAGAGAAGATGATCAACAACAACAACAACAACAAAACAGAACTGTCGCCCTTCTGTATGCTTCAGTCTCTAGCAGGCTCAGCCCAAGCCACTACCGATCCCTTTTCTCACAAGTTTTCAATGCAGTCTACAGGAGGCTTTGTATTCTCATATAGGAACCCTTGTCAAAACTGATAGAACGACAAAGGCTTTGCTTTACTAAAATTTGCTCTGCCAGCCCTCTCTTTAGCAACTGACCAGTGCTGAGCTATCTCATGCTACCTCTATGGCATTGTCAAAGAAGGCAGGGAATGTCTTTGCCCACCAAAGAACAGCATGTGGGTGAGGCCCAGGCTAGGGAAGAAAAAATTCTTAACAAAGTGAGGTGTGAAGGTGGCTGGGGGCCAACTGGACCCTGGAGCCCAAGCGAAGTGAAGTGATGCCAAATGCCTTGCCCTTTCAAAGTAATGAAAGTGATCTTGAAATGGTATTTTTTCTCATTTTAATGACAGAGCAGGGCTGGGTAAGGAATAACTGTAAGTGCAGATGAAGCTTGTTTATGCTCCAAAGATAAAGTCACAAATGGCAGGTAGGGTGGGCTGTGTGGCCTTCCCTTGCTCTAGGCAAATTCCCTCAGCACTAGAGAAGGTGACTTCCGAAGGGCCTGTGTTGTGTCTGCAGTTCTGTCCCCAGGGAGGTGGAAGCTGAGGCACCTGTGGCAAAGCCCCTCATGGGAGCGGGGGTCAGGGAGATGTTTGGAAAGGCTGTGGCTGATAATAAGATGCAGGTAACCCTGGTGGATATGGTTCCATCCTGGTGCGTGCCTTCCTGGTTGCCTCCTGCTGCCCACTCCTGGGGAGTGGAGTGGGGGAAGCATTAGTCTGGATTGTTGTTGGCTTGGTTGCCTTCCAGAGGCCTGCGTCCAGGTGCCAGGGAAATTCTGACTGAAGTCCATTCAACAATAGCAATAGTGGCTCACACTCAGGCCTGCTGGCCCCACCGTTGACAGCTTTGCATGAGCTTCTTTCCATGCAAGAGGGCTGTCCCCAGGTTCACTCCCCACTTCTTGTTCTGCTGCCTGCATTCTTGGCCACGTAGTTAAGTCTCCCTCCCTTTGTGCCCCCTTTATGTCTCTGGTCTTCTCCAACAGTAGCCATGCCATTGGCAGGGTTGGGGTGGGTGGTGGGGCACGCTTCCTGACTCGGATGCCTTGGCCCCACAGGGACTGAGTTTTGGACAAGGTGCGGCGGCAGCCTCCCAAGCCAGGGGTGGGCAGCGTCTGCTGAGCAGATCCTGGTCCTCCCAGGGTGGCTGCATCAATCACACCCAAAGGGGAGAGGCCTCAGTATGGAAAGTATGTGAGCCTTGGACAGAATCACGGATGGCCCGAAATGGCTTAGCCCCTTCTTTCCAAGGCCCCGGCTGGTTTCCCCATTGTGCAGTGGGGAGGGAGAAAGGGGCCAGCTTGCCTGAGTTCCTGGAGCACCAGTGAGAGTCCCTGAGCCACAGGTAGGTGAGGGCAAGGGTGGCAGTGTTTTGGGGTGTCCACGCAGCATGCATGGCTGGTCCTAGCTCGGATGCTGTGCTCATGTTAGCATCTGACCGTCACCCATGAGGAACAGGAGCCCCTCCCATTACTCAGCCAAGGGCACAGAGTGATTGTGCCCCGGGTGTAGCAAATGCTCTGCAAACAGTAGCTGCTCTGACCATGTGATTTGACTGGCGTTGCCCAGATGCTGAGTGGTGGTGCCAGGATTGGACCTGTATCCATCTCATGCCTCCACCCAGGCCCTCCACCCGGCAGCCTGGCTGCCTTCTCCTGGGCCTGGTCTCCTTGCCCCCAGGAATTGAGGCATGCATCGTGCATTCCCATCTCCCAAATCATGGTCCTGTCTGTGCCCTCATCCTCTCCTCTTCCACAGGCCTCTCAGGGAAGCAGGCAGGGCAGAGTCAGCAGCCCCATTTTAGAGACCAGGAAACTGAGGCCCAGGGATTCCTCAGAGGTCACCAAGCTTGTAAATGGCAGCACTGAGCCTCAAGCCTTGCTCTTTGGATCATCCACTTTGTATTATTCTGCTCAGGCTGCTATGACAAAATACCACAGAGTGGGCAGCTTAGACAACAGGCGTCTCTTTCCTCACAGTTCTGGGGGCCGCAGTTCAAGATTCAGGTGCCTCAAGGCTGGCTTCTGCCCTTGCTGGTTTGTAGATCGCTGTCTTCCTGTTGTGTCCTTGCCTGGCCTTTCCTCTGAGCTCTCTGGTGTCTCTTCCTCTCCTCCTAAGGACACCGGCCCTATCAGTTAGGGCCCCACCCTGAAGACTTCATTTAACCTTAATTACCTCCCCAAAGCCCCACCCCCAAATATAGTCACTTTGGGGGTTAGAGCTTCAACATATGAATTTTGGGACAACACCCTGAGCCCCCTCCACTGTTTGGAGTCCCCTAGGTCACACCAGGGGGGTTGCTACTGCTGTGCATCAGAGGAGCCATTTGGAGGGACTGTGCCGGAGCCCAGGGGTAGGGCTGGGGCAATCCAGGAAGGCTTCCTGGAGGAGATGTGTGTACACACATGCAGGGCTTGGGGCAGTACATGCACTTACGGGAGCCTATTTCAGGGAACCCCACATGTAATCCACACCAGTAACTCAGATGAGCTGTAGCTGTTTTCCAGGAGCCACTTTCTCTCCATGGTTATGGCAAGAGGGGAGCCTCTGGGTCCTGTGTGGCCCAGCAAGGCAGCTGTGGGTTGATGCGGCGAAGCAGGTAGTGTTTCCAGGTCATTCGTGTGGAAGGGAATGGGATCCCAGGTGGGCAGGGCCAGGCAACGAAGGCCAGAAATCGAGCTGAGCACCCACAAAGACTTCCTCAGAGCAAAGACCTGCAGAGGGGACCACTGCGTGTGGCAGCTGCCCCGGATGCCGTGGCCTTGGCTGCTGTGGGAGGATAATTTTTGTTAAGATGAACTAAGTTGGGACTGCATCTCACACAGTGGCCTTTGTATAAATTCGCTTGCCTTCCTCATCTGGTATCTGTTCCCTCTTTGGTTCACAGCCTGGTTGCGGGTGTTTGAGGGAATCTGTACTGCCACACTTAGAACATTCAAGTTTCTGCCATCCCTGTGTTTCTGGAGTGACAGTGATGTTCTTGGGGGAGAGGTTTGGGTTCATGCAGCAAGTCCCATGCAGAGTCCGGGGCAAATTCAGGTCCTGAGTGAGGTCGTAGTGGGTACCTGGCTAGCAGGCTGAAAGGAGGTTGAGGAGATTGAGGAGGCTGAGGGAGCTTAAGGAGGCTGGGGAGGCAGAGGGAGGTTCGGGAGGGTGAGGAGGTGGAGGGAGGCTGAGGAGGCTGAGGAGGTGGAGGGAAGCTGAGGGAAGTAGAGGGAGGTAGAGGGAGGTGGAGGGAGACTGAGGGAGGTGGAGGGAGGTTGAGGAGGTAGGGGGAGGCTGAGGAGGCCGAGGGAATCTGAGGCAGGCAGGGAGGGAGGCGGAGGGAGGCTGAGGGGGTGAAGGAAGTTGAGGGAGGCTCAGGCTGAAGGAGGCTGAAGGACTCTGCTCTTTGGGTAGAACTTCCTGTTTCTCATGTTTCCTCTCTGGAGGCCACAGTGCCCAGCCCTGCCCCAAAGCAGAGCCAGAGCTTGTGTCCATTTCTTGGGTGTGGAGTGTGCCTTTGGTTTCTCTTTGGTTGTGCCTTGGCATGGCACGCGGGGCCCAGTGGGATTCTGGAGGTGCTTAGTGGGTGGCTTCTCAGAGCTCAGGCCACAGCCTGTGTGAGTGGGAAGAGTCTGTGTGAGTGGGAAGAGCCTGTGTGAGTGGGAGGAGCCTGTGTGAGTGGGAAGCGTCTGTGAGTGGGAGGAGACTGTGAGTGGGAGGAGCCTGAGAGGGAGGAGCCTATGTGAGAGGGAGGAGCCTGTGTGAATGGGAAGAACCTGTGTGAGTGGGCAGTCTTGTGAGTGGGAGGAGCCGGTGTGAGTGGGAGGAGCCAGTGTGAGTGGGAGGAGCCCCTCTCGCAGCTGCATGGTAAAGTGTTTGAGGCTAAGTTAGGAGAAGATGGGCCGTCCGTCCCCTTCCTCCCTCCTCCCTCCTCTCTCTTCTTCCGCACCCGGCCCGGGGCCCTTTGCTCTGGGTCATGCTCTGTTCCCAGGCCCTGTGGGGATGCTGGGAACCCTGGGAACACAGCTCCCTCCCTGCCAGAGGGAGGCCCTGAGCGTTCTGAGCCTGTGGCCACTGCTTCTCTGGTGGGAAACGGTGGTTTCCTCTTGAAGGGGGTGTTAGTCGCTGCCTTTCCCTCCCTCTGACTCCCAAGGGTGAGTCTCTGGGACAGCAGGTGCCTCTGGGAAGGTCTCCTGGCTAGGTGGGCTCTGGCTCCCCGGGAGTACTGTGGGCTTTGGAGCCAAAAAGACCTGGATGCAGATCCCAGCTCCTTGACTGATGCACTGTGACCTTGGGCAAGTTCCTTAAACTGGCTGTGCCCTGGTTTTCTGTCCAGCAGGACCAGGCAGTGCTGTCCACCCTACAGTGGAACCAAGGGAGAGAATGGCGCATCAGAGGTGCGGCTCGTGGCAGGTGCTAAACACTTGTGAGTGTCTGGGCGCCTGGTGTGGGAACATGAGCAGAATCCCCACCCCACTTGGATATCTGGTGGTCTTCACTGCTCTCTGACTGCCTAGATGGGGAGGCCTCGAGGCCATCATGATTAAACCATTCTCTTACTTAGCAAGCCCTGACCACCATTCATTCATTCATCCATTCACTTCTGAGAACCTGCTGCGTAGTACCCCTTGTTCTCTGCACTGGGGCCCATGGATAAGACAGACCAGGACTTGTGCTCCAATTCTGTGTTGAAGTTGAGGGGAGAAGTTAATTAAGCAATCGGCCAAGCGGATTTCAAAGGACAGCTGTGCTGCACGCCGCTGAGGAGACATGAGAGGAATCCTGGCTAGGGGCCTATGCTGGGTGCCCACCAGTGGGGGAGGCACAGAGGGGGTTCAGAATTGAAAGGCTGGGTGTGGTGGCTCATGCCTGTAATCCCAGCACTTTGGGAGGCCGAGGCGGGCAGATCACTTGAGGTCGGGAGTTCAAGACCAGCCTGGCCAACATGGCGAAACCCTGTCTTTACTAAAAATACAAAAATTAGCCGGGCGTGGTGGCATGCACCTGTAATTCCAGCTCCTCGGGAGGCTGAGGCAGGAGAATTGCCTGAACCTGGGAGGTGGAGGTTGCAGTGAGCTGAGGTCGCACCACTGTACTCCAGCCTGGGTGACAGAGCGAGACTCCATCTCAAAAAAAAAAAAAGAATTGAAAGGCAGCCTTGACCTTAGGAAGTGTGCTCACCAGCTGCAAGCTGTCCCACCTCCATACTCTGTGATTATTGGTGGTGATGCTACTACAAGATGGAATAGTATTTTAAAGAATAAAGTCAGTTCTTAGGAAGCTGGTAGTAGCCCTATGGCAATCTGGTGTTTAATCATTTAGATAAAGCCATAGCCTGGGGTCAGAGATTGGCTGGAGGTGTGCCTGGAGCATTAAGTTCATGCTCAACACCAAACTTCCTGTTCCTTGTAAGTAAGTCAGTGTCATCCCAGGTGCTGGCATGGCCAGTTTAGGATCACCCTTTGCCTGTGCCCTTGGGGAACCCTAGGACACTTGAGTCTGAATGGCCTGATGTGGCTAGGACAAGGGCAGTCTTGTGCAACTCTCCCATCTTTGGAAAACAAATGTGATTCCTAATGTGTTGCCTTGAGTTCCTGGAACCAGGGTGTTTGTTTTATGTAATAGACAGCAGAGACCATTCTGTTGACTTCAGAGCCTTCCTGCATCTAAACTATAACTCTTCATAAAATGTCCTTTCAATATGGTTTATCCAGGATATCACAGGGAAGGAAGACTAAATAGTGTCTCACAGGGAGGAAGAATGTTCTGCATTTTGGGTCACCACCTTGAGAATTGAACACATGATTTTTGAGATTTGGGGACCTTAATTCCTCTGGGAAACTCCTCTCCTTGCTGAGTGCTGCAGCTGCCCAAGAAGGATGGGACCCTTGGAGCCTTATTATAGCCCCATGGGTCAGACTGAAGATCAGGTGGGTACATTGTGTTTGAAGCAACATCTGTATCCCAAGCCACGGCAAAGGAGCATCTGAAACTCATCCAGATTTAGTAGATGAGACTAAGCTGGTGAACACTCAGTTCCACTTAACCCGTTATTGGCAGCCTATGCTCACACTCTTTCCTGGTTGGCAAGTGAAGAAGGTGGGTATAGGGGATTTTGGCAAGGATGTTAGTGGATAGAGTATTTTTTGTCCAGGCACGGTGGCTCATGCCTGTAATCCCAGCACTTTGGGAGGCCGAGGCGGGTGGATCACCTGAAGTCAGGAGTTCAAGACCAGCCTGGCCAACAAGGTGAAACCCCGTTTCTACTAAAAATACAAAAAATTATCTGGGAGTGGTGGCAGATGTCTGTAATCACAGCTACTCGGGAGGCTGAGGCAGGAGAATCGCTTGAACCCGGGAAACAGAGGTTGCAGTGAGCCAAGATTGCGTCACTGCACTCCAGCCTGGGCGACAAGAGTGAAACTGTCTCAAAAGAAAAAAACAAACAGTAGTTTCTGAGGACCCACCTTGCACCAGGAGCTGTGCTAAGTGCCTTGATTGACCTGTACCTTCTAGATCGGTCATACTATTACTATTTCTATTCTAGGACCGGGGAAGTAAATCTGAGAAAAGGTCCTGCAGCTAGTACATGGTGGTAGAAGGCAGAGTATAGGTTCAGCTGCTGTAGCAAAGACCTAGACTTACACTGACCTAAACAAGGTGGAAGCCGGTTTCTCCCTCATGGAACAGTGCTGGGGTTGGGGTCTACTAGGGCTGCAAGACCCTGTGGAAACTCTGTCTGCATGGTCACTCAGTTCCCAGTCTCTTTCTGGCCTTACAATGTTGCCCTCGTTGACATGGGCTAAGATGGTGCCCACTGTGTTTACATTCTAGCCTCTGAGAAGAGGGAAGCTGGGAGGGGAAGAAGGGGCACACCCTTTCCCTTTAAGGGTGTTACTCAGAACTAACTTGGATCTGTTGTTTCTGTTCACATTCCATTGGTCAAAATTTGGTCACCTAGCCACCCCTAGCTGCAGAGGTGGCGGGGAAGTCTTTCTTTTGGAGCTAAAAACAGGAGACCTATTACTATAGAAAACATGATGAACAGCTATTGGGTAACAGCTAGTGTTTCTGTCCCAGAGGTGGAGCTGGGATATGCATCCAGGAGGACTATGCATGGGTTCATTCCTCTCCCTCTTCACTACCTCCTCCTGGAGGACATCTAGGTCAGCATCAAAGAAGCTAGACTAAGATCCTTGGGCAGGGGTGGTGGGTATTTCTGCTGATCCTTGGATTCTCTGGGCCTAGCACAGTGTAGGGCGCGAAGCAGGATTCAGTAAATCCATCTTAAAGAAAGGGAGGGAGAAGGGAGCCGGCCTTGCAGGTCCAACCCCAGCCCAATGAGCTGAGCAAACCTGGATGCGAATCTAAGGGGGCTGGGAACTGAGGCACCAATAGCCAGAAGGCAGCTGGGTCTGGAGGGATTCCCTTGGGGGTGGAGCTCTGCAACTTCTTTGGGCTGGACCAGAGGTTCAGGGTATCCTTTTGGCTCCCGGAGCTTAACCCCAAGATTGAAGGACATCTGTGAGCTTTGCTTCCAGAATGGAAATTTTGTAAGAAGCCACCTTTGGGAGGAACTGGATCTCTGTCCTGGTGGTGGTTGCTTGGGCCATGCCATATACTTTCTGAATTTGGTTGCAGCTGCTTGTAGGTCCGTGTTTGTCAGCTGCTGCCCCCGAGTAAGGCTGTCTGCAAGGAAGGGTCTCTGCCTCCCTCCTGCTGTACCCCAGCTGCCCACTTTAGCTGGCCCTGACTTATCTAGTACAAAATGCAGTTACAATCTGACCTTTCAGAACCCCGGGCCCCCATGAAGGCATCCTTGAAGGGCTTTCAAAGGCAGCATACTGCATATGAGGAGTTTAAAATTTGCCTGTCTCTGTGACTGTATTTTCTGAGCAAAGCTTTTCTCCGTGCAGGTGCACAGAAGGAAAAATAAGTAAGCATAAGAGGTTCCAGTTTGGAATTTTTCAATCATCTGAATGTTGTTCTTGGCAAGGAGTAATTTAAAACAGCCGTTATGGGTTACATTTTTAGACCAGTTAGAAATAAGGGTTTCACCACAATCATATTCTTTGATCATCCCAATTATTATTTTTTTCTTTTTCCCAGTTATCTCTCTTGTGCTAAGTGAGGAGCTACCTATCAGGTTTAGTGTCAGTTACAGATCTGTTTCAAGCCTGGCAGTTGGAGGGAAGAGAAAAGCATTAACAAGGAGCAGCAGCGCCCCAGGCTGAGACAGAGCTTATGAGGTCTAGACAGTTATGAGATATGTGGGGCTCTTTAAAAAGAAAGAAAGAAGGAGAGAAACGCACATGTTTTAGGTTCTCCATGCTTGTATTCTGTATTTGTATAGCTGAGAAAGCTTTAGTTTAAAATAAGTGGTATTTGGCAAGCAGTGGTATTGCACGCTGACAAATTGTGCTCTTTTACTTAGATAAAAATGAAAATGCATGAGGCATGTTGCTTTTTTCCCCTCTTGATGATTAAAAAACGTCTACTTGGCTCTATGCAAAGACAGCCCTTGAAGATTTATATGAGACACCTGTGTGGCATCGATCACAGGCCTTCAGGCTGACAGAAGCAGCTATGCTTCATGGCGGTTAAAATGCCAGGTCCTGGGAGGGGGTTTGGAAAGACCTGAATAGGGGTCTCTATGCCAGGCTTGGGTGGGACCCTTGGGTGAGGGTCTTTGAATTTTAATAAAGGACCTCCCCACGCTGTTCATAATGATCTAGGGCCTAGAGCAGCCAGGCAGGAGGCTAAGCATGCCCTGGGGTGATGAACAAGACAAAAGCCTTCCCCTACCCGGCCTCAGTTTCCCCACCAGGAAGATGAAGCCATCAGACTAGCTTTCTTTTCGGTTTTCTACAAGCTCTATGACCATGTTCCCCTCAACACACCCTTTCTCAGGCTCTGACGTTATTGGGCCGTAAAGGATGAAGATGTCAGTGCAGAGAAGGCGCTCCACTTCCTGTGTAGCAGTTCACAGCCTGAGCCAGCACAGGGAGAAATTTGGAAACAAGTATGTTATAATACAGCCATCAGCTGCAGTTGATTTGTTGGGTCATGAATTCATTCATTCATTCACTGGTCAAACGTTATTGCGCCCCAGCTCTGTGCCAGTTTCTGTGCTGGGTACCAGCATGTGCAGGGAACAAAGCGACCTGGTCCCTGCCTGCTCCAAGTCGGGTCCACCCCATTTGGGCTTCTGTCCTGTTGGCTTAAGGACTTGCCCTGGTGTAGGTCTCAGCACAGGAATGTGCTGTGAAATGCAATTCCAACACCGTATTAAAGCCAAGCATTTACTTCTGGACACCGGGGACTTTAAGACACACCCTTAAAGGAGCAATGGATTTGTTTTGACAAAAGAAGTGTAAACAGGATCCTGGTGAATATCTTTCTCATGGCTGCTCCTGCTTTCATCAATTGCATATTTATTGGTGACCTCATAAGTGTCCAGACTGTCCTGGGCTCTACAGGGGAGGCAAAGGGTGTGGCGGAGGAGAGAAGAATTTACAGCTTAGTTGGGGAGGCAAGGCCAGCTCTCAGGACAGCCGGTGAAGGTGTGAGACAGCACATCAGTTACATGATCACACATGTGGTGCAGCTCACAGAACTGAAGGAACTCAGGGCAGGGGAGGGGCAGCTACTTGACTCAGCTTTTCTTTTCGGGAAGAGCAACGGAAGGAAGGGCATTCCAGATCATTCTCCTGGCCCAGCCACTAGGTGTTGAGGCCCAGTTGATAGCCAGCCCCAGACCTGCCACAGCTTTCCCATGTCTTTCTATCCTGGAGGCTGGAGCACACCTGGACTTGAGGAAATTGATTGACCAATAGGTCATTGGTACATCCAGGTGACAGGAGTGCCTCCTCCCCACCGTGGACCCCTAGAGGTTGCCAGATGGTGCCACTGGTGTGATGTCATCCACCTCTCAGGGTCCCGAGTCTTTGTCTGCCGCTGCCATGGATCCCTTAAAAGTTAAAAGATGCAGAATAATTGTTCTGCTGTCAGCAAGAGCTGAGTTCACATCCCAGCTCTGCCTCTTGCTAGCCCTGTGACCTTGTGCCATTTCATTCTCAGCACCTCGATTTTAGGCATCTAAAATGTGGGCTGATGGTAGCACCTGTTCTGGAGGGCTGTTGTGAGGATTGCACGAGACATGCATGTAGTGTGCCTAGCATTGTGCCTGGTACACAGGAAGCACCTCGTTCATGTTAGCTGCTATTGTTTCCATTATTATTATTGTAATACATCAGGTGGCAAAGTGGAAAGGCCACTGTCTGAACCAAAGCTCATTTCTTTCTGAAAACCAGCTCTAGCAAACTCTATAAAGATCCGTGTCGAAAATCCTGATACCACGAGCTAAAATTCTGCTAAGCTCTAGCCTTCCCTGTGTTAGATTCTGCTGAAGCAATGTGCCTCTCCCCCATCTCTCATCTGGAGTGTGGCCATTGGTGAGCTCCTGTGCCTGTGAAACACCCATTTCTTCCTCCTCCAGGACACCAATCCTAGCCCTTCTTGAGTCTGGGGCCAAGCTGAGCAAAGATGGAAGGAGGCTTGGCAAGAGTTGATGTCGTTTGACATTTAATCACCAAAGACCCAGATTGGGTCCCAGCGAGTTAAACCCACTGTGCCCTGTTCTTGGGCAGTGTTGGGGTGTGGTCACTTGGTTGGCTGGGAGAACTGGAGCTGTATCTAAGACTCTAAGAGCACAGAATAATTGCTTTCAAACATTTGTCCTCTGCATCCCAAGAATGACAGCCAAAGGGCAGTATAACAGAAAGACAGGCTTGGTCTCGAAATGGGAATGGCCTTGCAGCATGGTGTTGATAAAGAGTATTAGATGCTCTGCAGGTGAAGTGCTTCCTGTCCCTGTGAGTGCACATGCCAGGGCTGGCTGAGCCCTTGATGGGGATCATGTTGGGAGGATTAAGGGTGGCTGGGGGTCTTGGGACCCTGAGACGTCAGGACTTTCAGGAGACCATCAGTTGCCTCCACCTTCCGAGGCATTCATTTCTCCAGCTGCTTTTGGCCAGCACAGCCATGATCCTCGCTAGACCCCGGCCAGTGTCCCAGGAAGAAGCCAGGCGCCTCGGCAGGGCCAGGGCAGGAAGAGCCAGGTCTGCCTGGAAGCTGCTATTTGCCTTGCCCAGCCGTTTCCTGGCCCGGCCTCCATGGCTTTTGCTTGATTAGCTCATAGCTCCAGGGGAAGCCAGACCCCGGGCCCTGGAAGGCAAGATGAGCCCCCAGTCCTCCCTGGCAGGCAGCGTGCAGGAAGGATGGGCTGGGCATTGCCATACGAAGTCAACCTGAAATGCACTTGGGAGAGACTGAGGCACTGAGAGGAAGTAACGACTCCCGGGTTTCCTGAAATGAAAGCCAGGGCTCCTTGGCGCCCCTCAGAGCCCCAGGCCTCTGGGAAATGCTGCCTTTAAACTCATGCTTGTGTTGCTCCAGCTGTATTGCCACATTGCAGTTGCGGGTGGTGGTGGGGGTGGGGGATGGCAGCTGGGTGGGTTTAAAGATCCCCAGCAGTGGTGAACCCTGCTTGGGGCTCTGATGCTGGAGAAAGGCCCCATGCCCTGTAATGTCTCCATTCCCACCAGGCTCACAGCCCCCCTGTGAAGCTACCAAAATGGGAGGCATTTAAGCCCCCCTTGTTCATCAGCCCTATTTTGTAAAAGGAGAAACCAAGGTCCAGAGAGAAGAATGATGGGTCAGAGGTCATGCAGGGTCAGACGTGGAGCTGGACACAAAGCCCAGTCTCCTAGCCCCAGCCCCATGCACCGGTGTGCTTTCTGGAAAGGGGCGTGCCAGGCAGGGCCCCTGGGCTCAGACCGCCTCACTTCTGGGGGCTCTGGGCTTACTGTGCTGCAGCTCCGAGCAGCAGGCAGCCTGGCCCAGCCTTGCCTCCACCCAGGGACCTGAGCCTAGGGAGCCATGCTGACCCTTTCATTCCCTTGGACAGAAGCCACCTTAGGCACAGCCCTCATCATCCACTTGGTTCAGGGAGGCCTTCACTTCTGGCACAGCATCAGGAGAAAGTGGGCTGGAGATGTATACTCCCCAGTTTGGAAGCGTGTGGCCTCCCTGTCACAGTGATCTGTTTGTTGGTTTGTTCAATCATTCATTCATTTTAGATAAACACCTGTGCTCCTGCCTGGGCCGGGCACTGATCCAGGTGGTCGGGATAAAATGGTGAACTGGACCTTACAGTTAATGCAGTGTTGGAATCACCTAGGGAGGTTTTTAAGAAAATACTGACGCCCTGGAGATTTGGTGCAGTTGGTCTGGGTCTGGCCTAGGAGTTTCACTTTCTAAAACTGCATGTATCTGGATGAAATTTCTTTACAAGGAGAAAAAAGATTGTAGAAAGAATGTCCTTCTAAGTGGATGGCATCCCAGGTGCTTTTAGGCGGAGCACAGGTGAGGAAAGGCCCTGGGTGTTCAAGACACAAACAATGGTCACCACTGACCAAGGCTGTGCCAGGTGCCCGGTCCTGGCTCACTGGAAGGTCCCGCCACAGGCCACGCAGGGTAAAACAAACCCGAAGTTCTTCTGAGCACCTGCGCATTCCCCAGGCCCCGCACGGAAAGGAGAGCTGTCTGGCAGTCACAGTTCTTTGCTTTCCAGGCTCTTCCTAATCTCAGTGATTTTGCAGCTGTGCTTTTAGGGGAGCTGTTTTCCCCTCATTTGTAAAAACTTGAAAATCTAGAAAAATATAAACAACCACAGGTCATGCATGGGTGTGTTTCCTTTTTGCCCCGGATCTTAAAGCACCAGCACTGCTGATGAGCCAGGTGCCTTTTCTGCGGATGCCTCTTTGGTGTCCCCAGGCTAGCACAGAAGTGGAGGTTGCAGTGAGCCTGCCGGGCTTCCAGGCAGAGGAGAGGGCTCAGAGCACAGTGCTTTGGACCTTCTTTCCGATATGCCAGGCCCCTTCCAGCAACTGCCTGTCCAGCATCGGGATCTACCTGCTATGTGGCCCTGCCTTTCCCTCAGTCCACCCCCACCCCTGACCCTCCATTTACCCAGCCAGTTCTTTGCCCATTCCCAGTGCAAGGAGATATCTAAATTGTTTGCTTTTTTGTCCTTGATGATAGAGGTCACTGCCTGACTCTGGGGGCTCCATTATTGCTCATGGTGATGGTATAATCCATCTGCTGTCCATCTTAGCCTGCAGCTCTTCCCCAGACTCCTGGATACCTCCTTGACTGCATCTGATGGTTTCAAGCCAGAGACCTGGACCCTCATCAGAGAGGCAGGGGCCTGCACAAGCACCCTTCCACCTACCCTTCTCTTCCTTGCACAGACCCACAGACTACAGCCTTCTTTCCTCCCCACTGTCCCCCCACACTCCCCCTGCCTGGCAGCCCAGGCCCAGACACCCTGCGATTCAGTGGTTTCACATGTGGCTTCTCCAAGTGCCACCAAACTTTGTGAGACTTGGGCTTAATAATTTCGATCCCACAGAAACATGTGACAAGCACAAGACATTCAGTAAAACTAGAGCCCAGAACGAGGGGGACGAACGGCACAGGAAGATGGCAGGGCTCAGTTTGGGTGTGTTTGTGTGACACGCCATATGTCATTTTTTATTCACACAAAAATATCTTTCTTGAAGTAATAGAAGGCCACTCAGCTGTTGCTAACCACATACCAAATGTTTCCTTTTTCCTCTCCTGCGCCTTCCAAGGGGTGGGCTGGGAAGCTCTGCTGTTATCCGTGATGCCATCTCGCCTTTCAAACGTCAGAGAGCTTTTTCCTCGGAGCAAACGCCCGATTGTTTTTTCCAGCTTTGGCAGGAATTTTTAAGAGAAAGCTGTTTTCGAATCACTTCTCTGTTTATTGTTTCAGACCTGAAATACAACAGAGTGGAGGGCTGGCAGCCTCTGTCTGATCCTCTCTCCCCATGTCCGTTTCCTAAATTGCATTAGGATCTATCGGGGACCCCCTTCCCCGCCACAGCCCCCCAGTAACCTGGTATTTTGGGAAAATGAAGTTAAATAAAATAAAATAAACCTTCAGTTGGTGGAGAGATGGTTCCAGGCATCCCTTTGGACACCCCCCTCCCTCCACCCCCTTATCCCCCCCACCCGCCCCACTCCAGCCTCACAACCTTTACAATCAACATGTGGTTTCATTTCCAAGGGCCCCGGTGTTAGCATTTCCATTTCCTCAGGAAGCCGCGTTCTGTTCTTGCTCTTACTTCTGAAATTGAACGTGTGTTTTCCTTGGCCCGAGCTCTAGGAATGCCTGGGGCAACAATGCACACAGTCCCAAGCAGGTTTCAGTGGGGTGGACAGCCCTCCCCGCACCCGGGCTACAGCTTCTCCCCGCTCCCTGTCCCCAGGGATGGCCGCCCACTCTCCCCTAGCCCAGTGGGAGGGCCTGGCTGTGCTCAGGCCCCGTGGCCATCCGAGGGAAGCTGGGCCGCCCTCACTGCCTGTGTCCTCGCCGCCTCCTGTTGGGAAACTCTGGTTGCCCTCCAAGAGTCCACATACTGCGGGCTCTTAATTAAGAAAGTATGTTCCCATTTCATGTCACTCGAAAAGAATGAAAACAGTGACAGCATTTATTTATCTTCACTATCAATATCATTCCTGTTTCTCAGTCCGCTGGGGGTATGAGTCTTGAAGGATTGACTGGGTTATGAGATTTGAACCTCGGGCATGTGCTGGTGGGACACATGTGGCCTGCTTCCGAGAAGGAGCCTCGAAGGAAAAGCAAGCAGGCTGTCATGGCCCTGCCCTGCCCTGCCCTCCCGGAGCTCAGGGCCAAAGGGCTCAGTGACAGTGGGGAACTCCTGCCTGCTTTGGCGCTAATGGAGAGTCAAGTTACCTTTTTCACCAGCTACCTCCTATCTCCTTTCTCAATCATCAGAGAAGTAAAACTCATCATTTCCTGAGTCTGATAGAGGAGATAGGATCTGTCCAATGGCTGCTGTTTCTGTGGGACCTACTGTGTGCTGAGACTGGGCCAGGTGCTCACATGCGTTGTTGCCAATCCCCAGCAGCAACCAGCTAACTCTGATGGCCTCAGGTAAAGGGACTTGCCCAAAACCACACAGCCATCCAGAGCTGTTCCACTATGGAGACACTATTGCCATTAGGAGCAGAATAATTATGTGTGGCAGGGAGCTGTCCTGTGCATTGTGGGGTATTTAGCATACCCCTAGCCTCTACCCACTTATCAGTAGTAACCTCACAGTTGTGAAAACACAAATTGTCTACAGACATTGCCAAAATTTCCCCCTGCTGAAAACCTCTGAGCTAGAGGATGGAGGTAGGATTCAGACCCAAGCCTGTGCTTGTTTGCCACCCTGTGCTAGCTCTGGAGAAGTCCTCACCCAAGCAAGGTAACCCTGCTTGCCTTTAGGATATAGGCAGCGTGGGTAGTGCTTTGGTGTTTCTGAACTATGTACTAGTCAGCCGTAGATATAGGCATTCTAGAATATCCATGAGGATCCAACTTCGTGGTGGAGGCTGAGGACAGAAGTTCTTTAATAGTACTGCCCCATCTTGCTCTGGTGTCCTGACAGTGTAGCACTTTACTGCAAAGCCCTTGCATATAGGTTTTCATTTTGAGTCTTCCAAATACTCATTATGTCTGAAGGCTTATTACTCAGCACCAATAAATTGCAAGGGACTGAAACCCAACTCAAACTAACTTAAGGGTTAGAGGAAGTCTGTTGGTTTATGTAACTGAAAAGTCCGGGGGTAAATCCCATGGCTTCAGGTATGGCTGGATCCAGGTCTCAAACATCATCAGGACACTATTTATTATTCTACTTTCTACAGTTTTGACTTCATTCTCTGGCAGGTTCTTTCTATATGGCCACAAGGTAACCACCAGCAACTCCAGGCTTACATGGTCCTAAGAGTTTAAGACTTCAGATAAAGAAAAAGTAACTTTCCTTAGAGTGCCAAAAAATGTTCAAGTAAAGACTCAGATTGGTAAGGCCTGGGCCCTGTGCTCATCTCCGAGCTTGGTGTTGGCCTCACCCAGAGAATTATTATAGGGGAAGGGATGACTCTACAAAGAAAGGAATACAAGACCTTGTGTTTCTAGAGCAGTTCAAAGTGCAGTTCGTGGACTGATTTTACTGCTCTGTGATAAGTACAGAGATGCTTAGAAACACTCATAGCAATTCGATGTGGCCATAGCGTCCAGGTGTGTGATCAGTGGACTCATCTTGTGGAACAGGTTATAAAGCAGTTGGCTGTTGTCAGACTCACATGGAAAGTTGTGAACCATGTGAGAGTTACAAAAGTATCAGTCCATGATGGATTGGAAATTTAAAAAACTAGTTCTTTTCCATAGATAGCTGGAAAAGCACTGCTTTAAACTGGAGAGTATGTTAAAACACAGATTTCTGGGCCCTACCAGTGAAATTCTGATTCAGTCAGTAGGTGATATGGTTTGGCTGTGTCCCCACCTAAATCTCATGTTGAATTGTAGCTCCCATAATTCCCACATGTGTGGGAGGTACCTTGTGGGAGGTAATTGAATCATGGGGGTGGGTCTTTCCCATGCTGTTCTCATGATAGTGAATAAGTCTCATGAGATTTGATGGTTTTATAGAGGGGAGTTCCCCTGCAAACACTCTGTCTTGCCTGCCACCATGTAAGATGTCCCTTGCTCTTCTCTCATGATTGTGAGGCCTCCCCAGTCACGTGAAACTGTGAGTCAAGTAAACCTCTTTCCTTTATAAATTACCCAGTCAGGTATGTCTTTATTAGCAGCATGAGAACAGACTAATATAGTAGGTCTGAAGTGGGGTGGGGGGAATGAGGATCTGCATTTTCAGTAGGCTCCCAGGTGGGATGAGTTCACAGTTATGAAATATTTTGAGAGTTACTGAAATGTGACACAGACAGGAAGTGAGCACATGCTGTTGGGGAAATGAAAATAGTACGGATAGACTTGCTCGACATGGGGTTGCCACAAACCTTCAACTCATATAAAAAATGCAATATTTGCAAAGACAATAAAGTTACGTGCAATAAGACGAGTGTGCCTGCATATTGTCTGCGGACGCTTTCACTACAACAGCGAGCTGAATCGTTGTGAAAGAGACCATATGGCCCTCAAACTACTACCATATGGCTAGTAGTAAATATCTCCTACTAGCCCTTTACAGAAAAGTTTGCCTACCCTTGCCTTAGAACCAGGGGGTGAGATGCCAGATCAGGAATCCCTATTGGGGTTGGATGGAAACAGGTTTTGGAATCCTGGTTAAAACTGACCTCCAGGGTTGACCTTGGAATCTGGTCCAAGTCCCTGTAATCATCTGCATTTGTGAAGCTGGCACGCCAAGAAGGTTTCCAGGTTGAGAAGGGGCTTGGAAGTTATTATTCGAACCCCCTTATTTTATGGATGAGGAAACTGAGACCAAGAAAGGGGAAGTGACTTGTCCAAGGTTACACAGAGAATTGATGGCAGAACTGAGACCGACCCCTGCCCAGCGCTCATCCACTGTGGTGTCCTTGGCAACAGGCCTGGGGTGTGGTATCTTTAGTTGCTTATAATGAGAATAGGCTAAGAGGCAAGCAAGGTCTCTCCCAAGCACCCAAATCTCACCAGGTGAAGGTGGTGAGGACAGGGGCCCCTTGTCTTGCTGTGCCCTCTATTGGTTGATGTACCCTCTGTTGGCTGACAACTTGCCAAGTGTCAGCCCTGTCCTGGGAAGGGCAGAATTGGAAGTGAGTTGGCTGTGCCCAGGCCTCCAAGATGTGTGTTGCTTATTGTATGTGCATGTGTCTTAATATGTGGATTTTCAGCCAGTTACATTCATTACCAAGGAAGTGTACTTGCTGGTACAGTTTGGATATTTGTCCCTGCCTAAGTCTCACGTTGAGATGTAATCCCTAATGTTGGAGGTGGAGCGTGGTGGGAGGTGTTTGGGTCATGAGGGCGGATCCCTCATTGTTGGTGATAGTGAGTTCTTGTGAGATCTGGTTGTTGCAGTGTGGCACCTCCCCTTCAACTCTCCTCTGGCCGTGTGACATGCCTGCTCCTGCTTCACCTTCTACCACGATTGTAAGCTTCCTGAGGCCTCCCCTGAAGCAGATGCCAGTGCTATGCTTCCTGTATAGCCTGTAGAACCATGAGCCAATTAAACCTCTTTTCTAATAAATTAACCAGGCTCAGGTATTTATAGCAATGCAAGAATGGCCTAATACACTTGCTGACCACTCACTCAACAGTACTTGCTGGTTCTCGCCCCTTCACGCCTCACCTCCCATCCCTAAGTGACCTACCACTTTCTGTCTGTTTTCTTTAAGACAGTCTTGAAGGTCCACTCAGTGACATCCTATGGTGGTCTCAGACCTAGCCCAGAATTCTTGTCCTAATTCACCTTCTCCCACACTTCAGCACACCCTCCAGGTCTCCTGGCATCTCACCTGGAGGTTTCACCTCCCCATTGTAGCTTCTCCTTGCCCCTCCTCCCAACCTCAAGCCCCATTCTCTCTGGCTTTGACCTTTTTCCCTCTTCTTCACCTGGACTCAGCTTCTCCCCCTGCTTGCATTGCCTGCCCATTCCCATATTCTAGTGTGCTCTCCATGGCCACCACCCCTGAAACTGACCCAGCCTCATGAGAGGGTGTCTTGCCCCCTTTGCCACGACACCTTGCAGGACACTTCCCAATTGACTTATGCAGTTTTGTTACATAGACATTGTTATGTGGCTTCTCTTTCCAGTGTTATCCATGAATGTGCCTCCCTCTCATGCTGGCCGGTGAGCAAACTGCTAAGGACAAGGACTAAGCAAGTGTCTGGTACCTTGGTAAAGGGACTGCCTGCTGGGTAGACGTGGTTCTGTCTGAGCGCAAGGCTGGAATTCAGTGTGTTGCAGGAAGGTGTGGCAATCCCGCCTTCCCAGGCCAGCTGTGGGCATGCCAGGGAGGTGGGGAGTGTCAATCCCTTGAAGAAACAAACAACACATGTCGTTTTCTTGAAGCCAATTCAGTCCAGCTGCTCACCAAAGCAGGATCCCAGCCACAGGAGCTGGTAGCCTCCCTGCCCAAAAGCTGGGGCCTGAGCCCACAGGCCACAATAGCTCTCAAACCAATGACTTCCTCTGTAAACGTCTCAGACTTGCTGCCACCCCGTTTTCATCCCCTTTTCTGTGGACTGCACGTGAATCATTTTTGCTCTAAATTATTGATTTACCAGTGAGACACTGAATCCATTCCAGACTCCTGGCCTGAGAGTCCAGCCCTTTCCTGTGTGAGTCCAGCTTGCCTTCCCAGTGTATCTCCCAGCACCCTCCTGTGTGCATAAGCAGGCCTAGCCCCTCCCAGGGCACTCTGCTCCTTAGTCAAGGGCACAGCTCAGTGCCCTGTGGCTTATGATGGGCTTTCTAGACCCTTCCCCTTTCCCAGTCACCTGCCTCTTCCAAATGTCACATCACAGAGATGATGTCCTCCATTCTTGGCCAGCTGTTAATTCCAAGTCTGTCTCTGGATCAGTAACCTGCCAGTGGGTATAAGATGTGTCCCTTCCCACTGACCCACCCATATATCCCCACGTGTTGAATTCAAGAAGATATCCTTAACATCACAGGAAACTTCTAGTATCAAAAAGCAGGAGACCTTGGAAAAGAGTTTGTTGAGTGAATGAAGGCCCCAAAATAACAAAGTTAGAATGGCTGGATGATTTGTGGATACTTAGGGGTCGAGGAGCTCCCCATACCCTACTCCCTAATGTCTTTTTTTTTTTTTTTTTTTTTTTGAGACAGAGTTTCACTCTTGTTGCCCAGGCTGGAGTGCAATGACATGATCTTGGCTCACTGCAACCTCCACCTCCCAGGTTCAAGCCATTCTTCTGCCTCAGCCTCCCAAGTAGCTGGGATTACAGGCGCCTGCCACCACGCCTGGATAATTATTTTGTATTTTTAGTAGAGACAGGGTTTCACTATGTTAGCCAGGCTGGTCTCGAACTCCTGACCTCAGGTGATCTGCCCGCCTCAGCCTCTGAAAGTGATGGGATTACAGGCGTAAGCCACCGTGCCTGGCCACTACTCCCAAATGTCTTACATAAAGCAGCCTCTTTCTGGCTTGGAGGAAAAGATCAATGAGGCACATGGAAAGCAGGAGTTCCATGTTCTAGAAGAGTATGCACGTGCATGTGTGTATGTGCGTGCGTGTGTGTGGACAGTGTGTATGTGCCTGTGTGTACAGCATCCCAGTGTTCTCCCACCCCTAAAGATAGATTTGGAGACAGAAAGAAAAGTCTTCTGCCCTTGTCCTAGGTGTTTCTCCTCACCAACCCCAACAGACCACACTTGGGAGAAAGGTTGTGGGCAGGCCCCCTTCCAAGCTGGATTTCAACAACATTGCCAGCTTCTGTTGAAACAGATCAGAAAGGGTCCACTCCAAGCATGTATCGTAGAGCTTCTCATGCTTCCAACTTCAATGTCATTGACTTTCCAGAAGCAACCTATACCTCAGGTTTGCTCTTGATACATCAAGAACTTTGATTTGTGCCTCCTCCTGTCACCTTGATCATTCCCAAATTCATATTCTTCCTTCTGTGGCCTCCTTATCCATTTCTATAGGAACTGTAAATGTTGCACTAGGGATGATTTTGTTTTTGTGTGTGTGCTTGCTCAGAAAATGGACCCGTTGATCTTTATTTGAGGTGAAGGAAAAAATCTAAAAAGATCATTACTGGTCCTTTTATTTCTCTCTAGGCTTCCAACGAGTAGTTTTTTTTGCCTGGGATCCTCTCTACAGCTGGGAGAGGCTCAGAACTGAGGTGCTGACAGCTTGTGTCGGAATCGCATGGTGTTTACTGTGCTGGGAGTTTATAACAGCCTTGTTTCCATACTGACAGCAAATGCCATATGGAGAGAAAAAAAAATCTGTCAAATGAACCCTTAAGGGATCACAATATGGCACATGAAATCTCAAAACTGCTTTTGGAAAAGGTGGGGGTAGAGGGGTACCTTGCTTAAATCACATAAGCAGCATGGTGCTCTCTCCCATAATTGAATAAAAATGGAATTTGACACAAGGTAATTTACTTTGGTTCTGTGTTTGTGCTGGGAAAAACTGATTGGGAAAGGATGCAAAGATTTGTTTTCCTCCCCTTGGGGGATTGTGTTGAGTGGGAGGCAATGGGAATGCAGGCTGTATCTGCAGGGCATTGCGCTAACAGGTGCAGGCTGCAGACCTGTCACAGGCCGCTGAGACCAGGTTCCCTACTGTGGCTGATGATCACACTCATCTAGCTTGACATTTTATTACTGTCACTTGAGATCTTGTCTGTTCACCCACGCACACTCCTGCTGACCTCTCCAATCTGAGTCCAAGCTCCCTGCGGGCTGGGACCACATCCCTAGGTACCCCTCCCCGTCAGAACCTGGCACACACTGAGGCTAAATGCTTGTTGGAGTGGCTATTTGTGAACCATCTGTGCTGGGAGCGGTGGAGACTGCGCCCACGGCTGAAGGGCAGAGTTTAGGCTGCAGTCCAGGGCTAGTTGGAGCCACAAAACCATTTGAGAGTGGGCCAAGAGGGGACTTGGCAGATTGCTCATCCACGCTGATCCAAATACTCATTCGGGAGAGAATGAAACGTTTTAGAGTGCCTTCTACATACGCTACTTAGACTAGGCGAATTCCTCCAAAAAAAAACCCTGCCCTCAGGTAGGTTACCCATGAAAGAAGGGGGCCTGGCCGCGGCTCTTTCCATTCCAGGAGGCAGACAGCGGAGTGCTGAGGCCGTGTCCCCATGAGGTGAATAAATGCCCGGGAGGGTGGGGCTGCCTTCAGGGCTCTTCTCTCCGCTCATCTCCGCTTGTGTGCGGGCTGCACCTCCATGGGCTCTCGCTGCGTGGGGGGAATGCAGTCTCAGCAGCCCTCGGCTGACCAGTCATCCCTAAAAGCCCTGCTGGCATCCCAGGGAACAGACAGTGTCTTTCCTGGAAGTTCTGGCAAAAGCCCTGGGAGGACTCCAGGGCCCCCACGGATCACAGGCCCTGACCTGATTGGCTAGAACTGAGGCATGGCCACCCTTGAACCCGTCATTATGGCCAGAGAGAGAGGCCTGTGATTGGCTATGACTAAGTGACGTCTCCATCCGTGACCTTAGCACTGTGGCCAGAAGACAGAGGCCTTTTGATTGGCTATGACTGAGTCACGTGCCTGTCTCCGTAGCATGGGAGGCGTCAGCTCCCCTTTTAGATTCAGAGGCTTGGGTTGAATTGGTGCAGACTGGGAGAAAGGAGGTTCCCTAAAGGAAAGGGAGATGGAACAGACCAAATTATCACATCCATAACGATGAGAAATGGGGTTTATTAATGTGCCAGCGTCTGGTCTGAGTGGTTTCTATGTATTGTCTTATTCATTCTTCAGGATGGTCCTAGGAGTTAGGTCTGCTTACCGTCCGCAGTTTACAGACTAGACAACTGAGGGGCAGTGTCAAGCCTGTTGCCCTACGTTACACAGGCAGTGAGCGATGGGCTGGGATTTAAACCAAGGCAGTTTAGCTCCAGAGCCCACACTCACACTCACAGATACCACGAGATCCTCCCTCCCGGCAAGCCATAGCTTTACATCCTGTGGATAAGCATTTTGAGACTAAGAATCAAAGTGTGCCAGCGCAGTGGTTGTGTTCATATCCCCTTGTTGCCTGGCATATCTCAAGAGAAATCCTTTCTAGGGGGGGATGGTATTTAGCTCCTCTACACCAGGTAGACTATAGTCATCCCTTCCCTGCAAGTTGCTCTCCTTCCCAGGCTCTATCGCCCTCTTCCCTGTTTCCCACGAACTCATCCGACTGTGTCCCGTGCAGCTGCAACATCGATGGCCTAGTGTTCCGTGCTCCAGAGAGCCTGAAGCAGCATGTTTCAGTGGTTCCTTTGAGTATCTTCCTGGCCAGAGAGAACTTCTTGGAGAGGCTTTAGCATCACTGCAGGAAGAACCAAAAGGGAAAGGGCCCCCATCCCAACTCCAGCATGCCCTTCTGGTTTTCAGAAGAGAACACAGAGGCCCAGAGAGGGCAAGTGAACTGCTTGAAGTAACACAGCAAATTGTTGGCTAACACCATGGTCTCTGGGCCTCTTGGTGGGAGTCTTGCACTATTTCCTCTTCAGAACCCTCTTGGCTATTGAATGGGTAAGCGCGGGTGACTTCCTGTCTCCATGCCTTTAGTGCCTAACTAGAAAAGGCAGGGTTTTCATAATTCGAAGCATCCTAAGACTGGGCTTTTCTCCAGTTGGGCAAAAATGATTTTTGAAAACTGTATCCATTAGGATGCTTTAAATTACAAGTAATTTCTACAAATGTTCAAACTGCCCTAAACAAGGAGAATGTGTTGTCTCATAAATTAGCTTTTCAGATGTGGTTTGAGCTACAGGCATGGTTTGATCCAGAGATTCATGACATCACCAGGGCACCAACTCTACTTCTTGTAATTTCCCAGCTCTCACCTCCTTGATGTGTCAGGCTCATCCATAGCGGCTTTTCTTGCAGTGTCAAGAACACTGTTGCAGCACCTGGCTTCACACCCACTCACCATGACCTCCAGAGGAAGAGAGCACTTCTGCTCCAATGTTCCCAGGGAGTCTGCAGTCCACTCTGATTCGACTGGCTCACATTACAGGCCTGCCACCCTTATCCAGTCACTGTAATCAGAGAATGTGATGTGCTTAATGGCCACCGAGGATATGGAATCACAGTCCCCAGAACTGCTGGCATGTCCACACAGAAATCAGAGCATTGGACCGGGCGTGTGGGGTGGGGAGTAGAGGCTGGGTCATCACTGGTGCCTTCTTCTACACTGACATCTCTCTGATTCTGCAGAGGCCATGAAATGAAGAAGGGGTTCTGAGAGTTTGCCAGTCACCTTCCTCCATCCATCTAGGGCTCTGAACCCAGGTGTGGGAATGACAGGAACGCCCTGCCTGGCCTTCTCCTGGGTCTCTCATCACATTCTTCTTTTCTTGTCTCCAGACAGAGATTACTGCAGTTTATGTGACAAGCAGCCAATCGGGAGGCTGCTTTTCCGGCAGTTTTGTGAAACCAGGCCTGGGCTGGAGTGTTACATTCAGTTCCTGGACTCCGTGGTAAGTTCCTGCTCCTGAGGGATGGTCCTGTGGTCCTCTGTGATCAGTGACTGTTTTGGCTCAAAGGAAAAGATAGATCTCATGGGTTAGAAGAGTGAGGAATAAACTCACTGCTTACAAAATTCCCACTACAGACTTTGATTAGGAATGCAAAATTGTCTGAGGATCTAAACCCATGGGTGACCTTGGGTGGGCCCCCTCCCCTCTGGACCTTAGTTGCTGTTGCTATAAAGTGGAGCCCTATCAGCTCTTAGATTCTGGAAGCCTGGGTTATTATGGGAGGTAGTGCCTGGGGAAGTTAGGCCTAGCTCTTGGATCTCGAGGCCCCTTCCTCCAGCTGAGAACCCATTTTATAGAATTCCAAAGCTTTTGTGTGTTTGTACAATTGTTTATTGTCTGCTTCCCCATTAGAATGCAAGCTCCCTGAGGGCAGGACCCTGGGCTTCCTGTTCACACCTGCCTCACACAGTGCCCAGCATCTATGGGCACTCAAATGTCAAATGAAGCGCATGGCTGTCAAGCTGGTCTGACACCAGTGGCTCCACTGGGCTCTGGCATGGGTGACATGCCTGACAACATGGAGTCTTCCTTCAGATGTGCTTGTTATTCGTTTGTTTAACAAATGCTGATTGATTGCATGGGCTTTTAAGACAGGTTGTGGGAATAGTCAGGAGTTCCTCTGCACCTGCCCGGGGAGCCTGGGCACCTCGGTTCAGCCAACTGCCCTTGGGTTTCTATCCGAGGAAGGAGGACAAGAGGGGAGGAGGAGGAGTGGAGAGCGGTCATGAAGGGTGTGAATTCATCCAGGCCCCTCCCCTCCCCCCCAGGTGCAGGGGCCGAGAGGCTGCTGTTTCCTGAAGGGCCCTCATGCCACCATTGGCTGCAGCCATCCCGACTTCTTTCTCAGTTTGGGGGACAACCCTTTAGGGTTTCAAGTCTCTGTATCTGCTTCAAGATCTTGATGTGCATCTCTAGACCCACAAACCAAATTGCCCACTGGACATCTCCACTGAAGTCACAAAGGCCCCCTTAAAGTCAGTAAGTCCCAAATGCACTCAGCACTTTCTCCCAGGACCCCAAAGCTACCAGCCCTGAGACATTACCTGTTCCAGTGACCAGCACCCTACAGTCACCCGAGCCTGAAATCTTTGCACTCTTTGGTGCCTTCCCCTCCTCATCCTTCCCCAACCTGATCAGGCTCATGTGCTTGGCTCCTTGACCCTGCCCAGGCCAGCTCCCTCCCCTCTGCAGGCTCTGCCTTGGGCTTCGGGAAGGCTCTGCCTTGGGCTTCGGGCAGGCTCTGCCTTGGGCTTTGGGGAGGCTCTGCCTTGGGCTTCGGGGAGGCTCTGCCTTGGGCTTCGGGCAGGCTCTTGGCGCCTCTTGGATGGGTGATTACAGTAGTTTTCAATCTTAGCTGGGCATCAGAAACACCTGGGTAGCCTTAACAACACAGCAGAGCTTGAGCTGAAGCCCAGACCAATTAATTTGAATCTCAGGAGGTGGGGCCTAGTATTTTTATAACTTTTTATTATGGAAAATTTCAAGCTATAAAAAGTAAAAGTCGACAGAATAGTGTAATGAACCCCCAGGCACCCTTCACCCCACCTTTATGAACCCACAATTATGAACTCATGGCCAATCCTCTTTCATCCATTCCTCCATCCTCCACTCTGTAACACTTTGTAGCAAATTTCACATATTATCTCATCTGTGAACTTTTCACTATGTATCTCTGAATAAGCGCTCTTTAAAAAATAGTACTATCACAGCTTAAAAAATTCTTTCCTATCATCAAATGTTAGTATTCAGATTGCCAATGTTCTCGTACATTTTATGTGTATTTGTTTGAATTGGTCTGGCTAAGGTCCACACATTGTGATCTGTTGATGTTTTCTTGACTCTAGGCTCCCCCATAACTATCCATCCCCCTTTGTAATACATTTGTTGTTCCTACAGAAGAGCTTCCCACAGTCTGAATTTTGTATTCTTATCCCTAAGTGTCATTTAACAGGCTCCTCTATATTTCTTTCTTTCTTTTTTTTTTTTGAGATGGAGTCTCACTCTGTTGCCCAGGCTGGAGTACAGTGGTGCGATCTCAGCAGACTGCAAGCTCCGCCTCCCAGGTTCACACCATTCTCCTGCCTCAGCCTCCCGAGTAGCTGGGCCTACACGTGCCCACCACCACACCCAGCTAATTTTTTGTATTTTTAGTAGAGATGGGGTTTCACCATGTTAGCCAGGATGGTCTCGATCTCCTGACCTCGTGATCCACCCACCTCGGCCTCCCAAAGTGCTGGGACCACAGGCGTGAGCCACCGCACCCGGCCAGGCTCCTCTATATTTCTTATACATTGCTAGTTGGATCTAGAAACTTGACCAAATTCAGTTTCCCTTTTTGCAGGGTGGAGTGGGATTCGACTTCCTCAGTGATTTCATGTTCTTCCATTAGGGGGCATATACCATCTGGTTGTCTTTCTTTTTGAAATGGTAGCAGCTATTGCTAGTTTGTACCTGCATCTGTTAATTAACAAGGGCTTGCAACATGGCAGCATTCTAATTCTGCCATTCCTTCTTCATTTGCCAACAGAAGCACTTCCTTTTGATGACCATGTGGTGAGCCAGCGGTAAAGTTCATAGAGGAAATGGTTGATTCTTTTCTGCATTAATGTTTCTAAAATACCAAACTGGTTCACTACCATCCTCCAGTAGCAGTAACTGTTTTTAACTCGTGGTTTTAAACATGTTGCATGTGTATTGTTGCACCGTAGTCATTATCCTGACTGATGCTCATCGTCTCATCAGTGGCTAGTGGGGGCCTCTCCAGGTTGGCTTCTGAGTCCCTGGCTGGGCTCCAGCAGTTATCAGTAGTCTCCTTGCTGTCTGATATGACACAGGGTTCCGGGCTCATCTTGTACTAGATCCATTGTTTTTCAGAGGAGCTGTGATTCCTTTTACTGGGACATAGTAGTTGCAGGCCACAGTTTGGCACAAGGGTTATTACCACTAGGCCATCGATTCTAGCACCTATTGGCATTTTTCAAATCTCCCAGAGGTTTAATGTGTATCCAGGGTTAGGAAGTAATGACATCTAGGATAAAGTCCAGGTTCTGAGGCTGACTTACCAGATCATCCAGCATCAGCTCCTGCCCACCTTTTCATCCTTGGCCTTCCTGGAGTCTTTCTTCAGCCATGTGTTCTGGCCCGACCACCCACTTCTGGCGTTTCTGACTTGCCAGGAGAGTTCAAGCGTCTTGGCCCTAGCTCCCTCAGGCCTCCCTGCCTGAAATCCTCCCCACGGTCCCATTTGCCTGGCAAATGCCTGCTTGTCCTTCTGTCCCCTGTTCTCAGAGGCCCTCCCGATCTCCCTCTTCCTCTCTCTCCTGCTGTGCCCCTCTGCTGTGGGTGCTTGCTTCTCACATGCACCTGAGCCACAATGCTGCCCCATGCTGGCAGAGGTGCATGATGGAGAGTTCAGCCTCCAGAGATAGGATGCCAAGACAAAATGGCTCTGCCACCATCTGTTGGTGAGACCGTGGGCAGGTGTTTAACCCCTCATGTACTTCGTGTCTTCATCTGTAAGTGGGGATATAACTGTATCTGATGATGGGAGGGGTGTTAGGTAGAGACTACATGAGTTCTTACTGCTCAGAACTATGTCTGGAATAGCACTGAGCCTCAATGAACCTAGCCATTGAGAGGTCTGTGTGCCTATGCCTCCACTAGCCAGAGCCTCTTGGTGGCACAGACGTGGCCCATGGTCTGTGAATCCTCAGCCCACAGTGCCACACCTAACAGTTGAGTGATGCTCAGATTGGGCCCAGTGGAGGTTGGTGGCGTGCCTAGAGTCCCAGAGCATGTGAGGGGCAGAGGTAGGCCCAGAACCCAGGTCTCCTGGCTCCCAGTCCAGGCTCCTTCCTCTGCATCATGCTGCCTCTGAGGCCATGAGCATAATAAGCCAATGACATGGAATGTTTGAAGGTGAGAACTGGGATGGAAAAAGAACTGAAGCAGGTTAAAGGAGGTTGGGAGTTTGGATATGGGGAGGCTGGTTGTATCATGAAGTAGGATGGTCAGCATTGGAGTCTTTGAAAAGGCGACGTTTGATTGAGGACCAGGAAGTCACTGGAGGAGTTAGCCAAGTGAATATGTGGTGAAAGGGTGTTACAGGCAGGGAACAGCCAGCACAAAGGCCTGCAGGTATGAGTGTCCGCAGTTGGAGGGGAGGGAGGAGGGGCAGAGGGGGTAGGAGAGGAGCTGATCATGTAAAACTTTGTGCCATCAGAGAACTTTGACTTTGAGTGAAATGGGGGAGCCACTGGAGGGTTTTTAGCAGAGCAGTGGCATGGTCTGACTTGGGGTTTTATTTTATTTTATTTTATTTTATTTTATTTTATTTATGAGACAGGGTCTCACTCTGTCATCCAGGCTGGAGTGCAGGGGTGGGTTCATAGCTCATTGCAGCTTCAACCTCCTGGACTCAAGTGATCCTCCTGCCTTGGCCTCCCAAGTAGCTGCAAATACGGGTGTGTACCACCATGCCCATCTGTGACTTAGGTTTTTAAAGAATCCCACTGGCTTCCATGTTGGGAGCAGGTTTTGAGGGCAGAGGTGGGAGCGGGGAGATCTGCTAGGAGGCTGTTGCAGCAGTCCAGGTGAGAGCAGCTGGTGGCTCAAGCCAGCTTAGTAGCCCCTGGCAGTGATGAGAAGTGGTTGGATTTGAGACTTGTGTGGAAGGTGTATTCTCCGATGGACTGGGGATGAGAGAAGAGTTAAGGAAGACTTCAAAGTTTTGACCTGAACAAATGGAAAGATGGAGTAAGGATAAGGCTGCGGGAGGGTCACCTTGTGGGGAAAATCAAGAGCTCCGTTTTAGGCACACGCGCCTTGGAATGCCCACCAGATCCTTGAGTGGCGAAGCTCCAGGGGAGATGGATATTCAAGTCAGGCTTCATGAGAAAGGTCTGGGCTGGAAATGGAAAATTGGGAGTTGTCAACTTTTTTTTTTTTAATTTTTATTTTTGAGAGTCTTACTCTGTCACCCAGGCTAGAGTGCGGTGGTGTGATCTTAGCTCACTGCAACCTCTGCCTCCTGAGCTCAGGTGATCCTCCTGCCTCAGCCTCCCAAGTAGCTGGGACTGCAGGTACACGCCACCACACCCAGCTAATTTTTGTATTTTTTGTAGAGACAGAGTTTCGCCATGTTGCCATGGCTGGTCTCAAACTCCTGGGCTCAAGTGATCTGCCTGCTTTGGCCTCCCAAAGTGGTGGGATTACAGGCATGAGCCTCCGTGCCCAGCCTTGGAGTTGTCAACATATATATAGCTGGTGTTTAGAGAGCCCTGGGCTGGAGGAGCTCACCAAGGAAGCAAATCCACGTGGATGGAGAAGCGTGAGGACAAAAGATGCCCCGGACCAAGGGCTGCTCCCCATTTGGAAAATAGGAGGCAGCAGCAGCTTTGGGAGCCATCTAGAGAGTTGATGAGGCAGAGCAGAGTGAGGCTAAGGCTAGGAGTCGGTGGAATTTTCCAGCCATGTGTTTTGTTAGACACTTATAGTCAGTTTGAAAAGGGGGAAAAAAAATCCAATGGATGCCCATTTTCATTCTGGTCGTGCCGTCGTTCCCTCTCTCTGGGCCTGTACCAAGAGCTGTTTTTTGGAAAGGAAATGTGAGTCTGGCTCCCTGTGTCAGCGCGTCAAATGCTCTTCACATCTACTCTAATGAAGCTGCCACTCATGAGAGGCCAACCCCATCCCTTCTGCGTTTTCATCTGCATCCCTGGGAATTAGCGAGACTTTTTCATCACCCATCTTGACGTCAAATGACCAGCCTCTGGAACACCTCTTTTACGCACGGAGACTTTATTGAGTTTTCCAGGGCTGGCGTAACTTCTCGTCTAAAATCCGTTTTTTCTTCCATCCTGACTGGAACCCAGAGGAGGGAGGAGGTGGCGGGGTCCTCGGTGTTGCGGTAGTGCCCCGGCTGCTGCCTGACTCGGCCAGCGCCATCCATGCTGTTCCCATCTCTCTGTTGAATTTCTACCAAGTGGAGCTTTTAAAAATAACCTGTCCTCGTTGGACTCTGATGTAGTCCCTGGGAAAGGCTCCTCTCCTGCACAGTATTTTTTTTTTAATTTGAGACAGAGTCTCACTGTGTCGCCCAGGCTGGAGTGCAGTGGTGCGATCTCAGCTCACTACAGCCTCCGCCTCTTGGGTCCAAGTGATCCTCCTGCCTCAGCCTCCTGAGTAGCTGGGATTACAGGTGCACACCACCACACCCAGCTAATTTTGTATTTTTAGTAGAGATGGGGTTTCGCCATGTTGGCTGGGCTGGTCTTGAATTCCTGACCTCAAGTGATCCGCCTGCCTCAGCCTCTCAAAGTGGTGGGATTACAGACGTGAGCCACCGTGCCCGGCCTTCTGCACAGGCTTAATGTCTGCATTTCTCAAGTCAAGTGGAAGACTGCAGCTGTTTTTTAAAGAGGGCCCAGGTGATTTTCTGGGCAGCAGAACTGTTTTGCACATCATTTACTAGACTGCAGGGGGAGTTCGGCCTTTGGTGTTGGTTATCAAGGGTCTTCCAGGAACCTGAGAAAGACTTTTCTCCTGCCACTGCCAGCTGCCCTCTCAGCAAGAAATGGAGTCAGTGACCTAAGCCATGACTAGGTCTGGTCTCTAGAGGGCAAAGAGTTTGCCCAGCTAGTCAGGGGATTGAAGAGGGTCCAGGCTAGTGTCAGCCCCCACAGGCCAAAGGGTCTTGGGCATCTCGGAGACTGATGTACTTCTCTCTAACCTGTTCCCTGGGAGCCTTGACCACATGCTGGTTCATTTGAAACCATCTTGTCTCCACCCTTGGGTGAGATTTAATGGGTTCAGGTCTCTTCTCTTTGGGATTGAGGGATGTTTGGCAGATACAGAAGCAGATTCACCCAGTGCATATTTATGGAGTGGCTCCTGTGTGCCAGGCTCTGTTCCAGCAGTTGGGAGAACACAATGAACAGGAGAACTAAGTTCCTGCCCTTGTGTAGCTTGCTTTCTGGTTAAATGAAAGATTAAAAAAATAAAGAAGATTTTTTTTCTAAGAGATGGAGTCTCACTCTATTGCCCAGGCTGGAGTGCGGTGGTATGATCATAGCTTACCATAGCCTCAAACTCTTGGGCCCAAAGTGAGTCCTCCCACCTCAGCCTCCTGAGTAGCTGGGACTACAGGCACAGGCCACCATGCCTGGCTAATTAAATAATTTTTTTTTTTTTTTTTTAGAGATGGGGTCTTCCTGTATTGCCCAGGCTGGTCTTGAACTTCTGGCCTCAAGTGATCCTTCCACCTTGGCTTCCCAAAGTGCTGGATTACAGGCATGAGCCACTGTACCTGGCCAAGGAAAATTTTAAAGTGAATTAAGCAACACCAGCTACAAGTTAAAATATTTGTTCAGTATTAGCTTTGGGTTTTTTTGTTGTTGCTGTTCTTTTTTGAGACAGAGTCTCACTCTTTCGCCCAGGCTGCAGCACAGTGGTGTGACCTCAGCTCACTGTAACCTCCACGTCCTGGGTTCAAGTGATTCTCATGCCTCAGCCACCCTAGTAGCTGGGATTACAGACATGCGCCATGATGCCCAGCTAATTTTTGTATTTTTGGTAGAGAGAGTGTTTCACCAGGTTGGCCAGGCTGGTCTTGAACTCTTGACCTTAAGTGATCTGCCTGCCTTGGCTTCCCAAAGTGCTGGGATTACAGGCATGAGCCACTGAGGCCCACACAGTATTAGTTCACCTCAAAATATAGTGGCTTGAAACAACAGTCAACCTTTATTAGGTGATGGTTTTGTGGGTCAGGAATTTGGGCATGGCTTCACGACGTGCTGTTGGCTCAAGGTCTCTCATGAGGTGAGATATCAAGAAGTTGGCTGGGCTGCAGTCATCTGAAGGCTTGACCGTGGCTGGAGGATCTGCGTCCACAGTTATTCACATGCCTGGCAGGTTGGTGCTGGCTGTTGGCAGGAGGGAGCCTCTCTGTGGAATTGCTTGAGCATCCTCACAACATGGCTGGCTTTCTCCCGAGCGAGCAATCCAAGAGAGCATGGTAGGAGCTGCAGTGCCCTCTATGACCTAGCCTTAGAGCATCCACACCATTTCCCTAACATCATACTGGTGGCACTGGTTAGCCCTGCTGTGCGCCACGATGCCCAGCTAATTTTTGTATTTTTGGTAGAGAGAGACTGGAAAGAGACTTTCCTAGAGCATGAATAATGAGGATTATTGAAGGCCACCTTGGAGGCAGGTGACTACAAATATGAGGTTACAACAAATGAAATCTCATATAGGAAATGCTGAGAGGCATTCCTATCCGCTAAGTAGCCTAGACTCTAGGTGATGACATAAAATTAGTGGGCCATCACCTGGCTTTCGATGTGCCTGATCATTTGAAATTTTATTGTGAAATCATCCACTCTGCCTCACTGGGGGCTAAGTATTCTGCTTCTCTTGTTTATGAGAATCCAGTATTTGTCTTCATCTTTCTCTCACTGGTGTGATCCCCCAAAATGGGGAGAGTGGAGGGTGCTTATAGTTTTTCAGATGCACATAGAGACAGTCAGAACAGCTAGGAAGCCAGACCCCAGGAGCAGGGCTGTCTTGAAAAAGTGCCACTTCTAAAATGGGTTTATATAGTGCACGTCTGTGGGATCATCCAGTCTCCTCGGTGCTCCACCCATATTCTCAAATAACATGGCTGTCCTAGAAGCTGCCATGTTCTTAATGCTGTCACCTCCAAGCTGCAGTTGACTGGAGCAGGAGGGAGTCTGTGAGTCAAGGCAGGCCAACGAGTCCTTTCCCTAGAATTGATGGCCTCAAGGGGAAGTTCTTCCCTGCTAGAGAAAGCTTGACATGAAAACCCTGGGAACTGTGGACTGCCATGTTTCCTACACTGGAACAAGCCAGTCAGCACCCAGAGATCGTGAGCAGCACACACACACACACACACACACATACACACACACACACCCCCAACACACAGATGATGGGGGCTACAGAAGTGCTTGTGTCCCTAGTTTCTGGGCTCTGGGCCCAGCTGCTTTTCTGTTCTCCCCACAATTTGGTTGTTCATCTCATCCTTAGATTCCAGGAGCCGGGAGCTTACAGTTTTGTTGAACTAGGTTAGGCTGGGATTCTTTTCACTTAGAACAAAAAGAGTAATGGGGAAAGTTAAAGACCTTTCCTGGTAGCCTTTGGATCCTTGGTTGGATGCGGAGACAGAGAAACAATTCTGAGAGGGAAGGAGGAAAAGCAGCTGGTGGGGGTGAGGATGGGTGGAGCTCTTAGGAGAAGAGTGATGGGGCAGACAGGAAGCAGGATGGCACAGCCCCTCTGTATTAGTCTGTTTTCAGGCTGCTGATAAAGACATACCCAAGACTGGGCAGTTTACAGAAGAAAGAGATTTAACAGACTCACAGTTCCATGTGGCTGGGGAGGCCTCACAGTCATGGTGGAAGGTGAAAGGCACGTCTCACATGGCAGGATACAAGAGAAGAGACCGTGAGCAGCAGAACTGCCCTTTATAAAACCATCAGATCAGGCCAGGCGCAGTGGCTCACACCTGTAATCCCAGCACTTTGGGAGACCAAGATGGGCAGATCACTTGAGCTTAGGAGTTTGGGACCAGCCTGGCCAATATGGTGAAACCCCATCTCTACTAAAAATACAAAAATTAGCTGGGCCTGGTGGCGTGCGCCTGTAGTCCCAGCTACTTGAGAGGCTGAGACAGGAGAATCACTTGAACCCAGGAGGCAGAGGTTGCAGTGAGCCGAGATCGCACCACTGTACTCCAGCCTGGGCAACAGAGTGAGACTCCATCTCAAAATCTCAAAAAACAAACAAACAAACAAAATATCAGATCTCATGAGACTTATTCACTATCCCAAGAACAGTACCGGAAAGACCCACCCTCATGATTCAATTACCTCCCACCACCGGGTCCTTCCCACAACACATGAGAATTGTGAGAGATACAATTCATGATGAGATTTGGGTGGGGACACAGCCAAACCATGTTACCCTCTGCCACTGGGGAGCTTATCACTTCCCCTGAGATGGGCGAGCCTGTCCCCTCCCCCTGAGAGAGGCGAGCCTGTCCCCTCCACCACGAGGAGAGATGCAGCCCTCCTTCCCTCCTGCCTTCTATTCAGTGTTTGCCTCTGGCCAGGCCACGATTCACAAGCTGGTGGCTGTGGTACCTCAGGAAATCTGGAGTCGCTCCTACCACTTTCATGCTCCACCCAACGTGGACGGGAGTCCATTCTTCCCTCCCTTCTCAGGTTCCATCCCATCTATTGCCCTAAGATGGGCCAGTGAATCCCTTCTGACTGAGGCCTGAGAGGGCCACTCAGATGGGAGCCAGAGCCAGAGATTAGAGAACATTTTGCCCAGGTGGGCACAAGCTCTGGGGTTGACCAGGTCTGTCTGACCCTGAGGCCCCTGGGGGACACCCCCTTCATGCACTGCTCGCCATTCTCACTGGGGAGCAGAAAGGAAGCAAGGCCAGTGCCCACCCGTCTGAAGCACCGTGCAGGGCATCAGCCAGATCCTGGCAGAAAACAGATGGCCGGCCCCATGTGTGAATGGAGGAATTCAATGAGGGCCTATTTACAAAGCGTGGGAGGGAAATCAGTAGCTGCTGATGCAGCACCCCTGAGCCTCCATCACCCCGCAACCTGCAGGGCCAAGGGAAGGGACTGACGCGGGATCGTGGGAGAAGGCTGCCCACAGGAGTCGGGTCTGGAGAAGAGGGTCCAGGAGCCTGCGGTGCCCAGACAGGGACGGAGCCAGCAGAAAACCACCCCACCACTCCACCCCCACAGCAGGGTGGGAGAGGGCTAGAGGGGCTCTGGAGGGGCGGCCCACGCGGTCAGCACAGACGAGAAGCTGGGGCCGTGGGGCTGGATCCAGGTGTTTCTCCAGCGGGGTGCATGGTGAGCATTGTGCTGACCAGGCGTGTCACTTGTCCCTGCCTCAAGGACTCTGGAAAAGCTGACCACATCAATAATTACAGAAGCTGGAGGTGGCAAGACCTCACGGCATCTCTGACTTCATCTTCCTGTCAGGGCAGAAGAAGGTCTCCTGGGAGAAGGAGGTGACATCTAAAGTTAGTCTAAGGCCAGGAGGAATTCAGCCCAGACTGCCCTTTCTAAACCCAGGGCCGGCTTCTTTGAAAACGTGGCAGGTTCTTAAAAGCATCTGAAGGAAATGTGTCTTCATAGCCAGGACATATTTTCCCTGGCGGATTCTGAGATTGATGATGCAATTAGGGCAGGCCAAGAGAATGAAGTATTAGGGCTATAAACTAAGATGCACATAGATGTTTCCACTCTTTGGGAGGCACAGACGTAGAAATAATTCCTTGTTCCTTAAGCTCAATGTAGTAGTCTGCATTTTGTGTTAGAGCAGCATCTCCCCTCAAAGGCCACCCCTGTGTTTGGCATAAATCACAATGCAGAGAGAAGGCTCATTCAGTGGTGTCTTCCCTGTTGGCACCTGGCAAGTATCTGGATTATGGATTGTCGTGGGTGCTCCCTGGCACCCTGGCTGTCAGAACTGAGCTCTGGGCAGGGAGAGCTCCAGGCTGGAGTGCAATGGCGCAATCTCAGCTTACTGCAACCTCCGCCTCCCGAGTTCAAGCGATTCTCCTGCCTCAGCCTCCCAAGTAGCTGGGATTACAGGCACCGCCACCATGCTTGGCTAATTTTTGGTATTTTTAGTAGAGACAGGGGTTTCACTGTGTTGAGCAGGCTGGTCTCGAACTCCTGACCTCAGGTGATCCGCCTGCCTCGGCCTCCCAAAGTGCTGGGATTACAGGTGTGAACCACCACCCCTGGCTAAGAGAGCTTTAAATGATCAGAACAGCAGAGGTGCCTGTGTTTCGGGGAGGGGACAAGGCCCATCTCTCTCTCTCTGGTCGGAAGGGACTCTCTTGCAGATGGAGGTCACAAGGGCACTCTTTGCATACAGTTTACCTTTCTTTTCATTGAAATCATTGTCTGGCTGCTATTGCCCAAGCTACATCTAATTGTAAAATTCTGGGTTGTTGGCACAAACTCTTACTTGCTGCTTATGTTTGCTGGTTAAGCTGGTTTAAGCTTTCTCCCACCACCTGGGCAAGCGTGTTCTCAGAGCAGTGGTTTCCAGGGTGGCCCCAGCCTTGTGGAGTGTGATCTGCCTTGAGCTCGGCCCATCCAGGGGAGCCACCATGGTACCTTTCCTCTGTAGGTGGCCTCTCAGGACTCCCCTCAGGGGGTCACTGTGGAGACATAGCCTGTCACTAGGTGTCTTAATCAGTGCGAAAAGCCCAGCTGGAGGCCTTCCATCAGTTTTCCGCCTCCCAACACAAATGCTCTTCAAGTGGTGGCCTGGCACGGACTCTTCAGAGAAAGGCCTTTTGATCCTGGTTGGGGAGGCCTGTCCCCGCGTGCTCCCACTGCCGCCCTGTGGACCTGCGTGCCCATCCACCGGCGGGGCCTCTGCCGGGAGGCAGCTGACCTGAAAGGGATGTTATTTTTTTTAACGCGGGTTTTAGTACCCACAGCAAGAGTATTTTTAGCTGGTTATTGAGGCTGATTAGTGAGCCCCAGGCCTCCATTTGGTTAAATAGAGCCACCTTCACAGATGTATTTTGGTACAGTGCAAATCTAGTGTTCTGGATGGTATAGAGTTACCCCAAATGATGGCCGGCCATTTGCCCAGGGCCTGGGTCCTGCAGAGCAGTCTAGCTACATTCCCATGGTGCCTGACCAATGGCAGGCTGTCCAGGGGCAGCAGGACCCTGGGTGCTTCTCATTCTGGAAAACAGCAGGCAGCTGGCTCTAGAGTGCTCAGTCCCTTTGGAGACGCCACTGCTGCCCCATCGCTTGCTAGCTGTGCTGTATTGGAACCTCCCAGACCCTTAGTTTCTTCATCTGCAAATCGGGACTAATAATACCTACCATGTAGATATAATAATACCCTGCCATGTAGGGTGAGCCTGGAATCAGCACTCCATGTGGGGTGTGTGTCTGTGTGTGGGTGTCTGTGTGTCTGTATGTGTGTGTAGGGGTGTGGGTGTGTTTGTGTGGGTGGGTATCTGTGGGTATGTGGTGTTTGTGAGTGTGTAGGTGTCTGTGTGTGGATGTGTGTGGGTATCTATGTGTGTGTCTGGGTCTGTGGGGGGGGTGTGAGTGTGTGTAGGTGGGTATGTGTGGGTTTGATTGTGTGGGTGTGTGTGTGTGTGGGTGTGGGTGTCTGTATATGGGGTGTGTATCTGTGGGGACGTGTGTGTGGGTGTCTGTGTGGGTGTGGGCACGTGGGTGTGGGTGTGTGTGGGTGTGTGTATCTGTGTGTGGGCACATGTGTGGGGGTGTGTGGGTGCGTGTATGGGTGTGAGTATCCATGTGTCTGTGGGCACGTGTGTGTGGGTGTGTGTATCTGTGTGTCTTGTGTGGGCACGTGTATGTTTGGGTGTGTGTGCACACATGTGCACTCAGGTTTAGGGGAGCGACAGGGAGCACAGAGGAAGAAAATAACAGGAAAAAGTCAAGAGGAAAGAGCCACCTTAAAACATCTCAGGAATTCATCTATCAAGACAAATCATCAAGAAGTCCCCAGTCCCTCAAGGCTCATCTTGATGGGGAAGAGGAATTGACCTCTGGGGAGAGGCTCTGACCATGGGGCCCAGTGGGAATCCAGAAGCCAGCACGCCAGTCCGGCAGCTGTGACCTTGGGCAAGTCCCTGACTTCTCTGAGCCTCTGTGTCCAGCCCTATAAAATGAGGGGTGGGATTCCTTACAGAACCACTGCCCTGTCTCCCTGTGATCTAAATGATTATAGTGTTCATGTTTCTCCATGGGAGAAAATCGTTGGATCTTGGCTCTCCATTAGAAGAGAGAGAGCAAGACAAGGACACTCGCTCACTGTGGTTGGAAACGAGACTGGCTGCCTCTGTGGTCACTGCCAGTGCCACCTGCGTGCTCCCTTTGGCTGACCTGGGAGGAATCGGACCCTAGACACTGAGGTGTGAAGTTTCCCTGAGGGCCGGATGGGCATCTGACTGCATGTGGGACGCCTGGGGAGGAGTTCGGGTCCGTCTGTGCTGGTGTCATTTCCTGCCTCTTTTGAAATAGCTGTACTTTTGGACACAGGCTGACAAATCCTTGGGTGGTGGATTTTGAAATGGTTATAAACAACTTGCAATTCGCTCTTTTGTCTAAATGAGAAAGGGACTCTTACTCAGGCTTTTTATTGACTCGAGGCCCTTTATCCATGTGGCAAGTGCGTCAGATGTGAGCAAAGGAGCCCCTCTGGGATTCAGGAAAATTAAAAAGTCTGTTTTTTGGAGACCTCCCATCTTTAGAGCTTGAGCCCTCTGGCTTGGCTAGTTATCAGAGTCCTAAATTCTGTGCTGTGGTTGAGGAGAAGCCCAGCGCTTGGAGGTTCGAGTCCCAGCCCTGCCACCTCCTGCTGCACGACCCTACACAAGTCCCTTCCCGCCGTGGGCCCTCGGGATCTCCAGTCCCAAGGGGGTGGGATGGCAGCCCCTGTTCTCCTGTGTCACTGCCCTGGCTCTTTCGAGGTTCAGATAAGAACATCTTTAAAAACCTGTGTATGTTCACTTTGTAAACTGAAAAGCTGGAAAAGATCAGGCATCCACATTATTGTTTATCCTTGCAAGGTGTAATAATCACAGTGGCGGTAACTATAGCAACTGTTTATTATTAGTTATGATGGGCCAGGCCCCAGGCCAAGAGTTTGATCACTTCCGTCTGTATAATCACGGCATACCTAGGTGCTGGTACCATCTGCGTTTTATAGAAAGGTTAAGCAAATTGTCTAAGATCACACAGCTTACAAGGTCTGAGTGACCTAAGGCAGCTTCTCGGCAGCCTTCCAGTCTGGTGGGCTGTTATTTTTCCAGTAGTTTCCTTTGATTCATCTAAGTCAGTGGTCTTCAACCCCCGCTGCCCAGGTGCCAGCCCTCATGGCCCACTGGAAAGCCTGATTTCATGGGTCTAGGGTGGGGCCTAGCATCAGTGTTTGCTCAGGGCTCCCTGCTGATTCTGATGTGCAGTCTGCGTGGAGCACTGCCATCCTGAGACCCAGCATCTGTGAGAGAGGGCAAAGTAATTTGGACTGAATATCAGGGCTCCGTGGCCAGGTCTTCTCCCCTGGTTTCCTGACCTGCAGGAGAAGGGGATTTGTCAGGTGGCCTCTAGGGGGTTTCCTCCAGGGGCTGTGAAGTTCTGTAACTGTAAGAAGCTCATGAGCAAACCTGTTACTGTTCTTTTTCTCCTTCTGTTTTAGGCAGAATATGAAGTTACTCCAGATGAAAAACTGGGAGAGAAAGGGAAGGAAATTATGACCAAGTACCTCACCCCAAAGGTAAGGAGTCTTCCAAACCCCACAGCAGGTGGCACAGGAGGCCTTTTCCAAAAATAGGAGCCCCTAAGTCTGTGCCAGGCCACGTGGGGATCTGTTAAGTGCTGGGCTGGTAGCTGTTGTTGACCTCCTGAGATCACAGTTCTCATCCTCCCCCAGAGAGTGCCCAAGCCTGGCAGGGCCAAGATGGGGATGGTCTAGGCCAGGCCTGGAGTAGGGGCGGGATGCCTGCTTCTTGGGGCCCAGCCCCTTCAAGGGTCACCATGCTGCCGTGTGCCCACACCCAACCATTTGTGGTAGGGCAGATGGAGGCCTGGCCAAGGTCAGGAGGAGAAGTGCCCAGAAGGAAGGGCTTAGCAGGGCGGTTCTGAGAGGTCAGCGTGGAGGGGGAAGTGTTGGGAGTTGAATGGGAGGGAAAGAGGGTGCCCAACTACATCAAAGAATGAAGAGAATTCTGAAACATATTCTGGAGTATTTTGAAGGGTCAGGGGCCACCCCGACCCCACCTCGGGGCCACCCACTGGATGGTTGAAGCATCGGGGTACCATGGTCCTCAGGGTCCAGCAGCCTCGGTTCTCCAAGATCTGCTTCCTCTTAACTCACCTTCACAAAAGTGTATTCTCAACCCATTTAGTGTTCTAGTGTCAGTGGTTCTGCCCACTTGGTCAAGCCACATTCCCTCCCTGGGCCTCTGTTTCCCTTTCTTAAAAGTAGCCTTCCTGTCAGACTCACCTCCCGGAGGTGTTGAGAGCCTGAGATGAGACCTGTGTGGGAATAGCTTTGCGTGTGTCCCATCCCCTGGGGCCAGTGGTGGCTTCACCCTGCTCAGGACCCTGTGGGCCAGCCAGCTCCCTGGAAGGGTATACCTCCTGGTGCCCATCCCAGGCTGCCAGTGGACTGAGGTCACCACAGCCTGTGGAAGGTCTTGGCCATCAGTCCCCCCAACCCCCTGCACCTCTTGCACCAAATGTAGCCCTTGTTCTTCTCCAGCATCAGCAGTTGGCGGTGGCCATTGCCCTTGCAGGGTGAGACCAGCCTTACACCCAGAAGCATTGCCCTTTGTCACACCCCACTCTGGACAGCCTGCTGGACGGCATCCCTAATGCGCACACAGACCAGAGTCACCATCACCATGTTGCCTCCCGTTGCTGTTTCTCTGCTTCTGCATCCACCATAATCCATGCACTTCTCTTTCCGTGAACTGCAAACACCCCCAGCCCTTTTGCACTTTTCAGAAATACAGAATTTATGTTTATAAAACACTTCTAGGCATAGAATGGGGTTAGTTTGCTCTGGACAAGGTGTGGCCCTGGGTAGGCACAGCTGCCCCCACCTTGGGAGCCTTGCTATGCTCCAGATATGGGCGTGTTGCTGTCTGTGAGGTTCTCAGGTGGACACAGTCGAGGAGATGTTCTCAGCAGGGTCCCTGTTCACCCAGTCGCAGCCGAAGTCGTATTGATGGGGCTCTGGCTAGGTACATTTTTGATCTCCTGGCCACCACTCAAGACAGTGTGGACACTCTGGGCATAAACACGTGCCCTGAGCTTAGAGGGGTGCATGTGCCCTAGAGGGCATAATGATGACAGCTCCCTGGCTGGGCTCCTATGGTGTGCCACATGCCTCTGAGACGTCTCTGATGGTTCGCGTATCCACAAGAGGTTGCCCTGTTAACAGACAGGCCTCTGAGGCCCACAGAGCTGAATAGTGTGAGAGGCCACTCCGCTGAAGGGGTCTTCAGCTACCCTTTGCAGAGGCATCTTCCCACGGTGGCTCAGCTTGGCCCAGTCCAGCGCTTCATCTGTGCCCCCATAGGGCTGCCCACTCACATGTGTTCCCCCCAAACAATGGCAACTAGAATGTATTGAGGACCCCTTGTGTCAGGCACCACTGTCTATAGTCCTTGCTGTCACTGTGGGATGCAGATTATATTGGTTCCATCTTACTGATAAGGAAGGAGAGGCTCAGGGGAGCTGTCACATCCCACGTCACACAACTAGTGAGTGGCAGAGCTAGAGTTTGAACCCAAGTCTGGGTGATTCTAGAGCCCTGGGTGTTTCCCCTGGGTGTAGTCTCCTCACCCCCCTTCACTCTCCTCCCACTGTCTGCGGCCTGGCTCTGATCTGCAGTGAGGATGGAGTGCTCCCTTTGCCTGACCTTGCTGGCTGGATAGGCTCCTGTGGCTTAGCCAAGAAAAGGGTACAGGCAGGCACTGGGGCAGCCACTGAGGGCTGCCACCAGGTTGCCCCGTGGCTAACCTTGTCCAGAAGCCCCTGCTGGCAGCCCCTGACCTGAGCTCTCCAGACCTCCCTACCTCTGCTCAGCCTCGCCTCCATCTCCTGGAAGGATGGGGCCCAGACACCGCCATCAGCTCAGATGGTTTTACAAGTGCCTCAGAGCCTGCCAGCTTTTTTTTCCTCAAGTTCTCTTCAATTTAAAAAATTTAAGCCACACCATATGTTACAGCCAGGGAGGCCTCCAGGGGAGGTGGTTGATCCATGCCTTGGGTCAACTGTTTTCCTACAATAAACTTTGCACTGCCTTCCCAGTTCTTCCCGTAACAGCTTGCTCCAGAGCCTCATTTACTTCTCATGTGCCCCAGTGCCCCAGATACAGCGAAGCAAGGTGCTGGCTGAGGAGCTGAGCGAGTGACTGAGGCCCCAGCACTGGCTCAGAGGACTTTGACCAACCCCAAAGCCACTGTCCTCAAGCCCAGATTGTCCTTGCCTTGGGACCCCTCCTCAGTATGTAGCTTGTGTGTCTCAGCTCTGAGCAGTGCTTTCCAAAGGGTAGACCATAGGAGAGTGGCCAGTGGAGAAGCTCTCTGAAAAAGAACCCTCCGTGGTCAATTACACGTGGGCAGCACTGTAATGCCATGTCTCCCCTGGTGGATCCACTCAGCATGTGAGCATATTCAAGGCTCTGAGAAGTCCTGCAAGAAAGAAACCTCTTTAACTGTTACCAAAGCATTTCTCAAAGTTATTGACCATAATTTTTTTTGAATTTTCCATTCTGCTGAGCACACCTTGGGCTACAGAACACATCCAAGAGCCTCACGCCCACACCTCCTTCTGCTCCAGCATCCTTTCCTGGGACCTCTCCCATGGCCTCATACTGGGCTGTGGCCACACCACTTCCTAGGCTCACCTGGATGTCCATACCCTGTGGCCTTTGTTCAGGCTGTGCCCCAGAAGGCCCTTTATGAAGGTGCTGCCCCCTACTCTCTTTCTCGCTTCTGTATCCCTGCATGTATTGAGGACCCTTGTGTCAGGCACCACTGTCTGTAGTCACCTCCAACATCCCCAGCTGCACAGAGCCTCTTCTGCCTCTCGTCAGAGTCCATTGCCCTCACCTGGGTGGTCTCTGCACACACTGTTCGATTGTTGTGATTCTGTGCCCCACGATGGGGATTCTGAGGAGCCCACCTTCAGAGTAGGGCCAACACATAAGCAGATTAACCAAATGCCCCATGATGGGAGCAGTGGTGGAGCTGTGCTCAGGGAAGTGTGGGGTCAGGTGAGCTAGAGGAGGCTTCCACGAGGTGATGCTGCTGAATCAGATCTTAAAGGATGTGGAGGAGGAAGCTGGACACAAAAGAAGGGGAAGGAGGAGCGGCCTTCATGGGTGCAGTGCAGTGGGCATTTGGGGCTATCTGGAGATACTTGTAATTGGCAGAATTGTGGGGGAGGGAAGTGCTGCTAGCATCTGATGCGTAGAGGCCATGGATGCCGTTGAACATTCTAGAGTGCACATGGCATCTTCCTACCCAGAGTTACCGGTGGGCAAAATGTCAATAGGGCTGAGGTTGAGAAACCTTGGCACAGAGGTAGGAAAGGGCACAGGGTGGGCAGTGCTGTGGGGGTGGGAATGGGGAGGGGGCCTCTCTGAGCTGTAGGCCCTGGGAAGCCATGTCGAGGCGGCAGCGGTGTGGAGCTGCCAGTGCTTTGAGTGCCACTTGTATTTTAGGACGATCCCCTGACCACATGGAGGAGTAATAAGGGGGACAAGGAAGGACTGGAGGCAAGAGGCCATCTGGGGAGCAGCCCCAGGTCCCCAAGCTGGGCCAGCAGCCTCGGGGATGGGGAGGAACACGGGCCTTGCGAAACGGCAGAAGGAGGATGCCCTTGGGCTTTTGTCTTGAGTCTCTGGGTGTATGGAGGTGTCCCCAGGAAAGACAGAGCACAGGATGAGGGCCGTGGGAAGGTGCACCCACTCTCGGCAGAGACAGTGGCATCTGCTCTCTCTGTCCCGCCCCAGCATGATGCTGGACACATGGTTCTCGATCAATGTGAGTTGGTTGGAATGAAACACTGAGGGGAGCTCTGGAAGCTGCCCTCCATGGGCCCGTCAGCTCTCCTGTCTCATGTCTCTGGGGATCCACGCTTGGCGAGCTCACATCCTGAGGTGTCCGCCATCTTGTAATTGCTGGAAGCCGGGATAGAAAGCCCTGCCTAAGCAATGCCTGTGCCTGGAGCTCCGTTCTCCCTCCCCATGGAGGGTGCCCTACAAACCCTTGCCTGATGTTTTTATCTCAAGAGGCAAAGCCCACCCCGTAGACCCTGCCTCGAATCCTGCATCAGTCTCCCACACATGGCCAGTTTTGCTTTGGGGGTGTTATAGGGCACCAGCCAAGGGTGGGCTTGGAAGGGGTTGAGAGCTGTTGGAGAGCTCACAGAAGGGCAGCAGAGTGCTGAGAAGGAGGCGAGCTTTAGAGTCAGGTAGACCTGGGTTCAAAGCCAGATGTCACCTCTTTGGGCTGCATGGGCTTGGGAAAGTCGCTTAACCTCTCAGTGCCTCAGTTTCCTCATCTGTCAAGGGTGTGGGCCGTGGTGAGAATCATAAATAAAAGCAGCAAGTACTGAGCATGGTAGCTGGGGCAACTTAAATGCCCGGCAGCAGTGCTTGTCATCTGCCTTTCCCCACCTTCTCTGTGCCTTCAAAATCAGGCTGTTGAATGAGGAAATTGTTCAGACGTCGAACTGCCAGCTGTGGAGTGCGAGAGGCCAAGGAAGGGTGCGGAGGGCCTCCAGCTGCAGAGGGCTGGACAGAGGCACTGCGTCAGTCAGGATGATTTATACTAGCTGCCACAACAAACAAACCCCCAAATCTCAGGGGCTCCTCCCAGCAAAGGTTTATTTCTTTCTCATGTATCATCTGATTAGGTCATCAGCTCTTCTGGGTCCTTCTCCCTGGGTGACTCAGGGATCCTGGCTGCTCCTGTGGCCCCACCATCTTGAGTGTGTTGTCCCATGGTCAGTGCCACAGAGGAAGAGAGGGATGAAGGAGGCACAGAAGCTTTTAAGTGCTTGACCCAGAAGCAACACTCATCACTTCCTCTCGCAGTCCATGGCCAGTGGGGAGGCTGGGAAAGGCAGAGGAGCATGTGGAATATTAGGTGAGCACACCAGTAAGGCTTCCTGTGTACATTCCCATCCCTCAAGCCCTAGGTTAAAAACATCACGTGGCAGGCTCGTCTCTGGTGCTGGTTAGACAGCCGTGAGTGTGGCGTGTGTTAGCTCACAGAAGCTGACACGGAAGCGGGCCACAGTTGGATCTGAGTGGCTAATTTTTGTATTGTGATTAGAGACGGGGTTTTGCCACGTTGGCCAGTCTGGTCTCGAACTCCTGGCCTGAAGCGATCCACCTGCCTCAGCTTCCCAAAGTGCTGGGATTACAGGCATGAACCACCATGCCCAACCTGCTTCTACTTTTTGTTTCTACTTTTTTGCTCTTATGGAATAATAATGCTATGAACATGCAGGTACTAGTTTTTGTGTAGACATGTTTCATTTGGGTATATACATAGGAGTAGAATTGCTGGGTCATGTGGTAACTCTATGTTTAAACTTTGGAGGAACTGCTGGGCTGTTCTTCAAAGCACTGTACCATTTTAAATTCCCACCAGCAGGGTTCCAGTTTCGCCACAACCTCATCAACACTTGTTATTTTCTGTCTTTTTTATTTTATCCATCTTAGTGGGTGTGAGGTGGTGTCTTGATGTGATTCTGATTCATACTTCCCTAATAATTAATAATGTTGAACACTCTTTCTTGTGCGTTTTGGCCACTTGTGTATCTTCTGTGGGAAATGTCTATTTAGATTCTTTGTTCATTTTTGAATTGGGTTGTTTGTCTTTAATGTCGAGTCATAAGAGTTCTTCATATGTTCAGGATACAAGTTCCTTATCAGTATATGACTTACACATATTTTCTCCCATTCTGTGGGTTGGTCTTCTCACTTTCTTGGTGGTATCCTTTGAATCACAAAGGTTTTTCATTTTGATGACATTCAGCCTTCGTTTTTGTTACTTGTTTTTAAATAACTTGTTTTCATTTTGTCTTATCTGTCCTTGTAAGAAGGCCTCAGTTTTTGAAGGGAAAGAGTGTGTATGGAAACAAAGTAAAGAAATCCTAATATACATTTAGCCCCATGACCCGGTCTTCCTTTGAAGAATGAGAGCCCCACTGCCTGTTGGAAATATCAGGGCCAAGCCTGGTCCTTCATGGACATTCAGCCCCTTATCCCCTGGTTGACATGACCACATCCCCCGGGCTTTGAGCCCTTCCATTCCTAGGACTGCACGGGCCTCTTACAGACTTGCTCCTGGAACTTCCTGGCAGCTGCCCAAGATGGGTATTAGTGTACCCATTTTACAGATCAGGTAACTGAGATTTGGGAAGAGAAGAGGCTGGTCCAGAATGGGGAAGCGCCTGCGTGACCTGCTTTGGCAGTGTTACAAGTAGGACATTTTGCCGCGGCTCATTTTAATTGGACCCGTGAGCGACAGTGCTGGTCTCCATGGTTGCAGTGCCCCACTCCAATTACTAAGGTCTGGCAAGGGGATGCCAGTTTTGATGTGGCTTTGTTAGGGACTATCAGTGGATTCCAGGGGAAGCTCAAACCCAGTCCTGGTCCTGCTGAAAGGGCCTGCGTGGGTTCTTCCCGGACAAGGGGGTGGACAGGTGGGTTGGGGCAGGCTTCTGAGGAACTGGTATGGCGTCCTTCTGTGGGGTACTGGGAAGGCCGTTGTGTAGGCAGCTCTTAGAGTGCATTTCTTGCCAAAGATCTGCAGGCAGGATATTGTTCTCTGGGCCCTCCATAGATGCAGGGCTGCCTCTTTGTTTCAATAAACAATGATAGGGTAAGATGGGGAAGTTGGTTCTTGTGAAGGGGGAAGTTACCCATCAGCCTGTTTCCACACAAACGAAATCTATTCGTAGTGCTTGTTGGGCTCTCTGGAAAACATCCACATTTTATAAAGTCAAGAGCTTGAATGAAAGGAAATAATAACGACTCCAAATTCCCTCCTCTGGCTCCCCACCCCCACCCAGGCACCAGTGTCAGGAAGCCAAGCAAACCCACGCAGGCTGGGCCACGGCTCCTCGGCCTCTGGCACAGGCAGTCAGCTTCATCCTTGTCCCCAGGACCTCGTGCAACCCCAGTCCTGCCACTTTCCAGCTCTGCATCCTTGGAGCCTCAGTTTCCCCAACTGAGTATGGGGCTGATAAAAATGGCGCCTACCTGTGCTTGTGGCCATCAGTCATTCTCTAGCACTTGTGTGGTTTTGGCCATGTTTGCAGACTACCCTTAACAGTTACCTATACAACGATTTTCTTTAAATCAACTAATCTTTTAACTTAAAATAGATGCGTTTTAAAAGGAAACCTTGTACCAGGAACATGCCTGGGGAACCAGTATTGATTTGTTATACATAAAGGTAACTGGAAAAATTAAGATTAAATCCAAGCTAGATACTCTATTGTCTGCCTGAGGTTCTGAGCCTGAAGCCTTTGTCCTTGTGATTTTAAAGGAGATTAGTGAATGTGAGAGCCCTGATGACAAGACGGTAGCACTGCCTGCGACTTTCTACTTCATGATGGGAGGCTTGCAGGAGATCTGAAGAGAATCACTTTTTCACTGAGTGATTCAATATTATCTAATTGTGTCCTTGTACTTCCTAAGACCTCTCATCATCTTTAGAAGATGCTGGGCTAACTCTCTGCTTCCCAGCTATGATGCGTTATGGAAATGGAAATGCTGGCTTGTTTTTGGTAGAGACAGCATGACCTAGGGCAAAGAGCACTGGACTGGGAGTCAGGCTCATTCCTGATCTCCCTTCCTGGGGTCCATGGCCCTGGTCCTGCTTAGAGTCTGCCTGATCATCCAACCAATTCATGATCTCCAGGGCAACCAAGGATGTGAAATATGGGAAGCTTGGGCAAATGGCTCCCTTCCAAGTACCTGTCCCATTCTCCGTGGGGCTTGGGGTCCCAGACACTGGACCTCGACCCAGCTCTTCATCTCTACTGAGATTGCTCGGCCCTCATTTCCCAGTCCCCGGAACAGGTCATCCTGTTGTCAATGAATCTAGTGAGCTCAGAGTCCACCTTCACTTGAGCAGAGGGTCTGGCTGGGCAGCTGCCCCTGCTGGGCCATCTACCAGCATTTCCAGCTTCCTGTCACAGCCTTGCATACAGGCTGGAGGGCGGAAGAGGATTGAAAAGAAAACTTGAGAAAGGGACTTCCAGGAGTTTTCTCAAGCAACAGTAGTGAGGGATGGAGGTTGGGCCTCTTCCTCTTCCACTTCTGGGAGCAGCAGAGAGAGGAATTCACAAATCAAGCCACATGTGTCCTGGGACAGCTAGCATTTATTGAGCTACTACTGTAGCCTAGAACTTCATATTCCGTGTTTTGCTAAGTCCTCATCACAGCCATGTAAAATAACAAGAAGTGGAGGCTCACTCAGGATGAGCACCCAGGGAAATCTCAAGGGCTGCCCAGTTCTGGGCCCCGCATGCAGTTTTATCTACAGATTCCCAGCATGCAAACAGATAAAAAGATCTGTGGTTGACCAAGCTGGAGGCTGGACTTCTCTTTTTCCTCCCTTCCCCTTCCCCTTCCCCTTCCCCAGGCTCTGACTTTGAGGAGAACATTTAGGGTTCTGTGGATCCCAGTTTAAACACCATGGAGCTGAGCTAAACTCCTCATTTCCTAGATAAAGAAACTGAGGTCCCAAGAGGCCCAGCTTGGAAGAGGAGACTGGAATGTTCCTTGTGGGGCTTTCTATAACTCTGTGCTAGAAACAAGGAGAGGAGGCCTCAAAAGGGATGCTTACTGACTTGGTTTTCCTGCTCCCACTGGGGATGGCCAGCAGCTGGGTTTCAATTCCTGTGAGGTGCTTTTTCTTTAAGCCAGTAAGTGTCTAAATGCTGCGACATTCGTAATGTCTGTGCAAAGCAGAGAAGTTGGCTGTTGCCGGAAGTTCTACTAGTTAAGCACTAAGTCATTAACTCTCTGGGTTTTAGTGGAGGAGGTGAGAGAAAATAACATTAATTTAGCACCTACTGTATGCTACATGCTTTATAGCTTTAGTGCATTCTATCTTCATGACTATCCTATGTAGTAGACACTATTGTCCTCGTTTTACCCAGGCAGTCAGAGTTCTTTAGCTCATAATGGTAAGACTGGGGAATTGAAAACAGGGAGGCTAGGCATGGTGGCTCATGCCTGTAATCTCAACACTTTGGGAGGCCAAGGCAGGAGGATTACTTGAGGCCAGGAGTTTGAGACCTACCTGGGCAACACAGCGAGACCCTCATCTCTACAAAGAAAAGAAAACTTGGGGGCTGGGTGTGGTGGCTCACGCCTGTGATTCCAGCACTTTGGGAGGCCGAGGCGGGCAGATCACCTGAGGTTGGGAGTTCGAGACCAGCCTGACCAACATGGAGAAACCCCATCTCTACTAAAAATATGAAATTAACCGGGCGTGCTGGTGCATGCCTGTAGTCCCAGCTACTCGGGAGGGTGAAGCAGGAGAATCACTTGAACCCGGGAGGCAGAGGTTGTGGTGAGCCCAGATTGCACCATTGCACTCTAGCCTAGGCAGCAAGAGTGAAACTCCATCTCAAAAAAAAAAAAAAATTAATTAGGTGGGTATGGTGGCGCATACCTATAGTCCTTGCTATACAGGAAGCTGAGGTGGGAGAATCACCTGAGCTCTGGAGTTCAGGGCTGCAGTGTGAGCTATGATTGCACCACTGCTCTCTATCCTGGGTGACAGAGCGAAACCCTGTCTCAAAAAAAAAAAAAAAAAGGGCAGAAAATACAGATGCAAACAGATACTAGTGTGCAAATATTTACAGCAGCATTATCCCAATGGCCAAAAAATGGCAACAACCAAAGTATCCATCAACGGATGAATGGATAAGCAAAAGTGGTCTATCTCTACAGTGCAGTGTTCAACCATATAAAGGAATGAAGCGCTAATACATGCCCCAATGTGGATGAACCTTGAAAACATTATGTGAACTGAAAGAAGCCAGACATAAAAGGCCACATATTGTGTGATTCCATTTCTATGAGGATCTAAAATAGACAAATCCATAGAGGCAGAAAGTAAGTTAGCATTTACCAGGGGGCAGGTGGGAGGGAGGGAGTAGGGAGGTGCTGCTTAACAGGTACAGTGTCTGTTTGGGATGATAAACATTTGTGGAACAAGATAGAGGTGATGGTTGCCATGATGAACCTAATGAATGCCACTGAATTGTACACTTTAAAATGGTTGAAATGGTGAAGTTTATGTTATGTCTATTTTACCACAATGAAAGAAAAAGAGCAAGAAAAGAGTGGGACGTAAGCTGGCCTGTCCAATGCTGGAGCCTGTGATCTTCCTCTTCCTCTGCGTTGTCTTCTTGAAAGTTAACCAAAGACAAAAGTTCCCACTGAATCAGCTTCCCAGGTGTAGCAGGGGGCAGGCAGTAAGGCCGGGGAATGAGCAAGCCCTGGAGGCAGTGTCGGGCTGACGTCCAGAGGCTGTGCATGCCAGCGCCCTCCGGGGCCCAGCCCAGCTCCTGGCCCCCAACCTGGGCCTCGGCTTCCACTTTGCACTGTGTCCTTAGCATCTTCTCACGTCACAGTCTCCTGCGCGGCATATTTCATGACTGTGTAATTGTCCTTCAAATAGACACACCCCACCCCTCACCAACCTTTCCTGGAAAACAAATTGTCTTTGCCCACAGCCTGATTTCATCTTGGCGCCTCCTGACGCCCTTGAGGCTGATGTGCCTTGCTGGAGCTCCTCAGAGCGGGCCAGGGCAGGCCCATCTAGGTCCTTTTTCCTTTCTCATGACCGTCCAGGTCAGAAAATTGGAGGTTCCTTTGATGCTGGCGGAGCTGGCTCTGCCTCTGACCCTGTCCTTAATGTGTGTGCATAGTGTTTCCTGCCCAGAATGCCTCTCTTTGGAGTGGCGGCAGACAGAAGACTCAGCCACAGGCTTCCTGAGGGCACCCCCAACTCTGTCCTGGGTGGGCAGTGATCCTGGTCCCTGTGGCTTGGCAGGCCCTCCCCATCCGTGGACCTTGGGCGGAGAAATGGCATCAAGTGGCTGAGGTGAGGGGCAGGTTCTCTTGAATTTCCTGGCTCTTAGGAGATTCCTGCCCCCCGCTCCCCCACCCCTTTATTTCCCAGCCCCAAGGAATGAAGTCTTCACTGGAGAAAAATCCAACACGATTTCAGATTGAGGAGGGTGGTGGGTGTTCTGGAAGATGGAAAGTTGGTGGGCCCTGCCCTCGCCTCTCATGCACAAAGAATGAGGGACACTCCCCACCGTTTCCCCACCGTGAACATCCCCAACACCTTAGGGCCTGGGCTCCATGTGTCAGTGACCTGCATGTGGTTGCACTGGCCCAAGCGGAGCTGGCTGCATGCAAACCACTGGCCAGGAAGAATCCCACTCCTGCTGCTGCTCCTGCAGCTGCGCCGGGTCCCGCGAGCCCCCGTGTGCGCGGCCTGTGTAAACAGCGCGTCATCTCCTGTTGCACACTCTGGGCCTGCGGGTCGTGACCAGGGATTATCAAATTGACAGAGCTCAGCTGGCCTCTCACTCCACGTCCGGGCACATTGCATTTTGTTAATTATTGTCTTTTGCTTTTGACGTAAAGGGTCGGGGTCTGGGTCAGGGTCACTGTGTATTTTCCTTTCCTTCTCATTAAAGTTGCCCAGCTCTCAGGGCCCCCAGTTAAATTCTGCCAGCGTTTAAAGATGTCTTCCCTCGCTTCCCAACCCCTAAGCGCCCTTCATCCTTATTTCTGTGAAGCCACTGGAATAGCAAAGGAAATGTGGGTCAGGATCTTTCAAACCCAGTCCATTTTCTTTTTCTTTAAGGGCTGCAGCTATTTCTGAAGGGCTGGGTTTTTCTACTTTGTTGGCCCAGAGAACATGACACGCTGGGTCTCAGGGTGACCAGGTCAGCAGAGCACTGTGAAGGGGCGGGAACCACCCCCCATCCTTTGCAGCCCCAAGGCAAGGCTTGCTCCCGGCACTTCCCAGCCACATGGCCCTCACTTGGTTGCTCATAGCCCTGAGCCTGCTGTCTGCCTGTGATCCTCAGTGCAACCCTACCATCTGAAAGCGGTCTAGAAAAGTGTCAGTTCTGCCATTAGGAAAAGTGAATGCATCCAGAGCTCTAGTCTTGGAAGAGTTCTTAGTGCACAAATGGCATGAGCTGGAGGATAGAAGGGTCCTTCCTATTGCCTGGTAAACCCCCTTTACCCTTTGGGCCATGATCAAACCTCTCCACAGCCGTGGAGCCACCTGTGTCTAAAGAGGCCACCTCTGTGAGCGCTGTCTCCTAGGTGCTGAGGGGCTGTGACCTGCACTCTACAGCCTGCAGTCCTTGCTGACCTTGAACTCCTGCCGTTGGCCAACAGAGTTAGTCTCTGAGGTCCTTAGGGTGGACCTCATGGCCTGGGCACAGAATGGGCACTCAGGGAACCTGTATGGCTGATGGACCCCAGCTGAAGAAGCTTTCTGACTGGTCACTGGAGCAGTGGCCTCACCTCCACCTCTGCTCACAAAGACAGCTCCCATGCCTTGAAGTCTCTTCCTGGCCTGGTGGAAAACCCAGCTACCCTCATGGTCACCACCAAAGAGGTACAAGAGATCCTCAGCCAAAGAATTAAGGAGCTTGCAAGAGTGGTGGTGTGTATCTGCACCATGATGGAGTCACAGGCCTTTTGTGGACGCCGGTTACTTCTGAACACTGTGTCATGGTGTCACTCCCACTTTCTCCTCCACCAGACACACGATGCTGCAAAGAGTCCTGTGAGCCCCTTAGACTCTAGGTCTTTGGACTGTTCACCAAGGAAAGATAAAAATGGCAGACTGGATGCTATCTTCCTAAAGGCATCATGGCCTCTGGAAGGGCCCTGGAGAGGCCCCTTTGAGGGTTGGAGACAAGGGAAGATCCAGAGTTTCTTTGAGGGGGGACTGAGGCTTAAATAACTTGCTGAGCATGCTTTTTAAGAAAAAGAATAGGAGGTTAGGTACAAAAGTGAATATTGAGAATGAGAAAAGAAATCACAACAATTACTCAGGCCTTGGAGATTCAGATCCTTTTCATCTGTGACCTCAATTTCCCGGAAGTGCTTCTGTAGAAATGCTCTGTCTCCCAAGATAGAGCATTCTGTAGCTCCTAGGACTACAAGTAAAGGACTACTCCATCTCAACAAACAAACAAACAAACAAAACCCTAAAGCTTTGGCCTCCTCAGCTTCATTGCAGATCTGCTTTTTTTTTTTTTTTTTTATAATAGAGTCTTGCTCTGTCGCCCAGGCTGGGGTCCAGTGTTGCAATCTCGGCTCACAGCAACCTCCACCTCCTGGGGTCAAGCAGTCCTCTCGCCTCAGCCTCCGGCATAGCTGGGACTACAGGCGTACACCACCACGCCTGGCTAATTTTTGTATTTTTAGTAGAGACAGGGTTTCATCATGTTGGCCAGGCTGGTCTCGAACTCCTGACCTCAGATGATCCACCTCCCTTGGCCTCCCAAAGTGCTGGGATTATAGGCGTGAGCCACTGCGCCCGGCCTCAGATCCGCTTCTGATTGGAGGCTGTGCCCACCTTCATGGGAAACAGTGAGCATCACCTTCCTTTGAACTCAATAGAGGCACAGTGAGTGCCTTCCAGCTTTGATCACAAGGACCTCTACCCACGGGCTGCCGGTCCAGTGTGTCTCTGCCCAGCGGGGCTGTGCCTGGCACAGTGCCCAGGCCATGCAGCCCATCACCTTGGCTGACCACAAGGACACCCTGGTGAAGAGCTGGGGGTGCTTGGGCTGAGGGCTGCTGGATGTTGGCATCAGACCCAGGGTGGAGGGAGGGACAGGCCACAGCACTTTGCTCATGAGCGTGTGGCTGGGCTGATTTATTTTCTCCCTAGTGACCCCGAAAACAAAACCCTGCCTTTTTTCCTTTGGTCTGTTCTTGTCTGGGGCTTGTGGATCGTGTCTCCTGCCTGGCCATGGACAGAGAAAGGAACTACTCCAGACGGACGTGAGGGTGTGCGGCAGTGGCTTTTCCACATGGCCCTGAAGGTTTTGATTAAAAAGGTGGAAGAATGGTGCTTTTTCTTCCTGTCAGCCAGACCTTAAATCAACCCTCAAGTGAGGAAATGCTCTCTGCGCCTGTTGCTCAGCAAACCTTTTTCTCTGGTTGTGACCGTATGAGCATGTTTAATTGCAAGCCAGGGTTTAGGGTTGGAACAGCCCCCATTTGCCCCACCACCCTCTGCTTTCCCCACCCCAGACCCTGTCGCTGCAGCTGGGTGAGCAGGGCTGAGTGAGCTCACAGAATCGGAGCTCGGCGAGACGAGGGGAGCTCTTGGCCGTGTGAAGAGCATTTGGAGGCCTCCTGCTCACCTGGCCTAAACCCCTGATTTTACAGATGGTGAATTCGTCTGGATTCTTGGCAGCAAGTGGCAGATACTTACCTCTCAGTTGCTCAAACAAGGGGGAATTTACTGCAGAGATGAGGAGGAGGGCATTCTCTCCTATGGTCAAATGAAATCATGAGACTGACATGGCGGTACCTAGGCTGGGAACCCCCGAACCAGGACACTTCTCCCCAACCCAGCAACCCTATCCTACAGTTTCTGCCTGAGATGGCCACGGCCCCTCCATCTGGTTTTAATTAAGAAAATTCCTTAGAACTGTGATTGGCCCAGCAAGTTACAAAGGCAGGAGGCAGACCAGATGACCCCATAAAGGACCTTCTGGTAGACAGACCTGCTATTCTCTATCTCCTTCTTTCTTGCTGTGAATGTTCACACTTCATGCACACAGGCGCGTGCACACACACACACACACACACACACTTATCCAACAAGCATATTGAGCACCTACTATGTGCCAGGAACATCATCAGTTCATTCAGTAAAGCAGAGTGGAGAGATTGCAGGGTTTGGAACTGGGCAGGCCTGGATTTGCGTCTTAGGTCTGCTACTTGCTAAGTGTTCCGTCTGCGGGTATTTGCGGAACCCCCGCAGCACACCTAGTGCTGTGCAGCATTCCATCTTGATGAGCAGGAATGGGACCACATTCCTCCTCTTCCCAGAGCTCTCTAGGGCTCAGTTTCCACCATCTGTGACCCCGGAACAGTAAGCCCCCACCTCACAGCGTTGTTCCGGAGAGCAACAGAAGTAAAAATTTATGAGAAAACCCACATCAAGGCCCAGCACAACGCCTGCTTCTCTCAGGGGCCGTGACTGTTGGGCCGGCCCGTCCCTCAGGCACCCACAGCGGCCTCCAGCCCTGGCTCCTGCTAAAGACCCGACTCCCACCCCTGCCCCCGCCCACGCCAGGCTTCCCGTAGCTGACGCAGATCCCCTCGAGGAGGGTCAAGGGGCGGCCAGAGTATGGTTGTGGGAGTGTCCCTCCTCTGTTCCCGCCCTGGAGGAGAAATGAGGGTGGCCCCCCAAGAAACAATGACCTCCACCCTGTGACAGCAGGACAGGGCAGCCCGCTTGTGTGGAAGGAAGGGGACCCGTGGGAGCCCCTTTCTTCCAGAGAGTCTTCTCTCTCTCCTGCTCAGCTTTCCTGAACGTTGAGCCTGTCCACGTTGGGAAATTGCAAATAGTTTACATGGGGAATGTCAGCTGCCCACATATGAAAATATACACATCATTAAGCCCTAAGTGCTTGCGTCTGGAGATAGAGCGGACAGTCTCCCGGGCCGACCTTTTGTCCGCTGACGGAACCATGGCTAATGAGTGCGGAGTCTTCAGTGGGATGTTTTCCTCTGCTGAAGTGAAGCATATGTTGGACGTTAGCGTGTGTGTGTGTGTTTGTGTGTGTGTGTGTGTGTGTGTGTGAGAGAGAGAGAGAGACGCATGACAGCACTATACAAACACCATTGGTCAAAACACGCAGAGTCCACCGCACCTCCTTATCCAGCCCCCATGGGCCTCCAGGGAGGGCTTGTTCCTCAACGCCACATCCTCCTGCACACTGTCTAGGAAGGAATGTGGCATCCTTGGAGTACATGCTGGTGCTCAGGGATAAGGTTCTCTGGCCAGATTCCCTGGGTTTGAATCCTGTCTTTGCTCCCAGGCCAACTATGTGCCCTTGAGCAAGTTACTTAACTTCTGAGCCTATTTCTGCGCCTGTGAAGTGAGGATAGTAAGAATAATAAAACTTATCTTAAGAAGATTAAACAAGGTCACTCCACATAAAGCTCCTAGGACCTGGCATATCATAAGTGGGTGCTCAAGAAAAGGCAGTGATGGCCAGGTGTGGTGACGCGTAGCTGTAATCCCAGCACTTTGGGAGGCTGAGGCAGGTGGATCACTTGAGGCCAGGAGTTCGAGACCAGCCTGGCCAACATGATGAAACACCGTCTCTACTAAAAATACCAAAATTAGCCAGGTGTTGTGGGGTGCACCTGTAATCCCAGCTACTCAGAAGGCTGAGGCATGAGAATCACTTGAACCTGGGAGGTGGAGCTTTCAGTGAGCCAAGATTGTGCCACTGCACTCCAGCCTGGGTGACAGAGTGAGACTGTGTCTCAAAAAAAAAAAAAAAAAAAGAAAAAAGAAATGGCAGTGATGATGAGAATGATCGTAGCAGCCGTCTCCAGGAGGTGGGGCTGGAAGAATGGTCCTGCCTGCTGGGAGGATCATCTTGGATGTGGTTATGTCAGAAGCAGGTCCTAAAGAACTGGGTGGGGTTTGGACATGCCATGAAGGGGTGAGAAGGAACGAAGGGACGAAGCAAAGGTCCAGTAGACAGAAAGCTGGAGCTCGCCCAGGAAACAGCCAGTGTGGGGCCAGAGCACTGGAGAGCAGGGGAAGGAAAGGGGAAGCAGGTCGGGCAGGGTGTCGGGGGCCAGGTCTAAGAAGCCACTAGACTTGGTCCTATAGGCAGTGAGGGCCGCTGATGCTGTGTGGTGCAGAAAAACTCCTTTGGGGACCATTGTGTCAAATGAAAGAGCAAAGAGTAGCAGAGACCTGTGAGGAGCCTCCTCAATAGTCCAAGCAAGAGAAGAGAATTCTCCAAACCAGGGCAGCCAGCTGGGGATGGAGAGGAGGCGGTGGGTGGCAGAGATGCCAGGGCTGAGATTGCTGGATGTGAGTGTTCCCAGCTGTGAAATGGGGACCAGCTGGTTTTGACTGGGGCCAAGGAGGCCAAAGCCATGTCCTTCCCAGAGGGCTGGCTCAGGATACCTGGTTAAGGGCTTATACCACTCAGATCCATGCCTCCCAGTCAGAGGTGCCAATCCTGGCCCCGCCATGGGCCAGCAAGTGACTTGCAGGGGACCCCTTCTCTTAGTTTCCCCATCTGTGCCATGAGTGGGTTGAAGGGCTGAGCCCTGAGGGGTCTTTCCTGGAGGGTCCTCTGATCTCCACCTCCTCCTGCGCCATCTCACTTCTGAATCTCTGAACGAGTATCAGGCCTGTGTTTCTGGACAGTTCCTGGGGTGACACAGGGCAAAGGATTATTGGTGGCTCCTGGGGAGGCCTCTGGGTGTAGCTCTGGGTTGATTTCATGGCCTTTCAGTCCCCCTCCATCCCTGGGTGCCTCCAAGGACACCAGCCAAGTACAACTGATTCCATCTCCACTCTGACACTTGAAACAAGGATGTTAATGCAGGGAGATGCTTTGGGAACCAGAGCCTCAAACATCTGGAGTTTCTCACTGATGCAGGAAATGATGTCCCTTCCTCATGTCAGTCATTCATGGTGCAGAGGCAGGGAGCAGTACTGGAAGAGCAGGTGCAGCCGCCTTGGCGACGTCATCCTCAGGGCTGATGACTCAGCCACTGGTGGCTGCCCCAGGAGAGGGTCAACCTCAAGCTACGGCAGCATACCCTGTCAGCCGTTCCTGCTTATTTCCCATGATCCTCACTAGTCCCTCTGACTCCGAACAGTGTCTCCCTTTCTGTTCAGTGCTGACTCTGTCCTCCAGGCCCTGGCCGTGCAGTCCAGCTTCTCTCTCCTTCAAGGTCCAGGCCTGTGTTACCTCTCTAGGGCTCCCTCTCGAATTGATCTCTCTCTTTTTTTTTCTTTTCTTTTTTTTTTTTTTTTAAATTTGAGACCGCTTCTCACTCTGTTGCCCAGGTTGGAGTGCAGTGGCTCAGTGATCTCAGCTCACTGCAACCTCCGCCTCCCGGGTTCAAGCGATTCTCGTGCCTCAGCCTCTTGAGTAGCTGGGACTACAGGCGCATGCCACCATGCCCGGCTAACTTTTGTACTTTTAGTAGAGATGGGGTTTCACCATGTTGGCCAGGCTGGACTTGAACTCCTGACCTCAAGTGATCCACACACCTCGGCCTCCCGAAGTGCTAGGATTATAGGCATGAGCCACCGCACCTGGCTGAATTGATCCCCTTTTTCCCCTCAATTGTTATTGCAGAGGCCGTACTCCTCTGGTCTGAGATTATAGTCAGTTTGTAATTATTCCAGGTGTGCACACCTGGCGTCCCAAGTCTTTGGGGACCAGAAGGCTGGCAGGCCGGTGGGGTGAAGGAGCATAGGGAAGCAATGGCACCACCTTGTGGACGGCCTGCTCCGTGGGCCTTGGCTAAATGGGCGGAGGCAGAGCTGGGGTTGGGCTGTCACCTGCCCTTGTGCTTGGGTCCCTCCCTCTGTAACGCCACTGAGGGTGGGCGTCTGAGCATCACCCTTGGGTGTGGTGGGTGATCCACACATGCTTCCCGGATCCAGTGCTGAGTGTGGTGCCCACTGGGGTGGCTTCATGCCCAGGCCTGGCCCCTGCCTTCCTCCTCAGCACCACTCCTCCACAGCTTGCCTCAGTGCCTGAAATACCCCAGATCATTCCTGCTTCAGGTTAAGCACAGATGGCACCTGTGAAGTGGCAGTTGACCTGGGAGGGGTGCGGCATTGAGCATTTGCTGTACCAAGGGGTGCTGGGGGCAAGGGATTAGCCAGCAAGTCACCCCATTCACTCTAAACCCATTGCTATACAAATGCAGCTTCAGGACAGGCCCCTAGCTCTTCTCTCCAACCACACTGCCACCTTAACAGTCTCATCTTTGAAAATTCCAAGGCCTCCCGTGCATTGAATCATTACTGGTCAGCAATACATCATCCACACATCATGAATATCCCAGAGGTTTCTGTTCTGATGGAACAGAAGATGAGAGAGGTGACCTATGCGGCATGATAGAGTTTAGAGTCACAGCAGCAGAGGATGCATGAGATGAGGACAAAAAGGAGGGGAGAGGCTTAGAGAGGAGTGAAGGTGAGAAGCCACCCTAGGCGTACTTCATCCATTTTGGTGGGGAGTCTGCCCTACTTATGTTCCAAGTGGTGGGAAGAGCTTTTCTCAGTGCCCTGTGGTGCCCAGAAAAACATCCCAGGCAAGCTTCATCTCTTGCTGCCTGAAAAGGTACATTCTGGTTATCACAGACATCAGGAACTGCCTGGATCCCCAGAACCAGTGGCATAGAGCAGAGAGTGAGTCTGGGCCATAGGGAAGAGGTGGTAAGAAGGAGTGAGTCATCGGGGGTCCCGAAGGGAGTTCCAAACCAGCACGAGCTCTGTCTGATCCGCCCGCTGGAACAGCAGGCAGCCTTGGCTACCCTGGCCCAGTGCGGCTCCAGGTTCCTCCAGTGCAGGATTCAAGGTCAATTTCCCATCCCAAGGGGGAGGCAGGGCAGGTTCTTTTACCTCCAGGTGAAGGGGGCTTTTATACAGAAGAACCGGCTCACAGAGCAGGCAGAGTGCCCCAGCTTCAAGTTCACCTCTGTCCCTCCCCAGCTTCAGGGGGGACCAGAAGGGGAGAGTCCTTCACCAAAGAAGTGGGTGGGGAGCTCAGCGCTGGGGAATGATTGCCAGAGGGGTCCTCACAGCCTACAGTTCCTCGTGGCAGGCAAGGCCTTTCTCATCCAGCCAGAGGGGAGAGAGCTCTCCAGCCAGCACCCCAGGCTACACAGCTGTGTCCCCCGGGCATATCTTGGTGTCTTCAGCTGTCCCAGAGAGATGGTTATGGAGCCCTGCTCAGGGGTAGCTGGGTGTCCCCCTGACCGTCATCAGAGTGGACTCTGGCAGGGCCAGGCTGGCTCCCCACGTTGAGGCTGACCACTGGGTAGCTTCAGCTGTGCAAGGCCACAAGGGGCAGGCATTCATGGTGGGGCCTTCAAGCAGAGAAACTCCCCTGCTCCTTCCAGTTAACTTGATCCTTTCAAAGAAACCTTGGTGCCCAAATTCACTGTTGTGTTAAAGTCAAGGTCTGCAGCTAGAGCTGTTTAAGGAGACCACCGGGTGACCTGAGGGGTCCCGGACCCCTGGGGGAATTTTACCAACGAGCACCACCAAGACCCCTTCCAACCTGGCTGCCTTCACCTCTGCAGGTATCTACAGGCCTTGAGGCCCTCATGCTTGGATTTCTGTACGGTTAGACCTTCAAGGGACATCTTTGATGGGGGGAGCGTGGCACCCCTGACCGTCAGCTCCATCCCTGAGGGATATCCCTGCAGGAAGAGCCAGAGTGCTGCCCAGCCATGGCTCTCCTGACACTCCTGAGTCCTCAGTGGAGTGAGGGTAACATTTCTCTCTAGAACCCACCTGGCCTGTAGGGTTCCCCCCTCCCTTCCCCAGCCCACCTTATGGGCCCACCAGACAGGGATCTGAAACTGCATGGAATTCTGCTGCCTTCAAAGACCCAGAGGATGGATCCCAGGTGCTGAGCTGAGGTTACTCAGAACCCCAGAGCCCTCTGAGCTTCTGGGTGCCTTGTTTCTTACACGGTGTATCCGATCTGACACGCAGCCAGCGGAGGGCCTTCTTAAAGGGTCTCTCTTTGTAAGTGACTTCTCTGAACTGGAGGGGAAGGACCAGACAGCCTCTGGTTCCATTGATGCAAATAATAAATGTCCGACTGCAACTGCTCACTTCTTACCCTCCTGGCAGGTTTGGGCTTTAGTTTCAGACACACTGGCCAGCAGCTTCTTATTCCCATCTTACTGGCAAAGGTGTCACTCCCTGGAGGCACTTGAAAGGGGATTGGGTTGGAATCGTTTAATCTCTTCAAGTCGAGCCAATGGTTATAAAGCCAGATGTTATTACCCACTCATTAACTCCCTTGTTAGGGCTTTGCCCTTGGGCAGAGCTCCCCTGCCAGCCAACCCAAAGTGTGAGAGTGGTGTGACTTCATGTACACCGCTGGGTCACCTCTAGACCCTGGACAATCCCCTTCTCCCATCTGCTGAGAAGGGAGTCCAGTTGGCTGTCCCCGCCTGCAGGTAGGAGGGTCAAATTCTGCTTTGCCCCTTACTGCGTCTTCCAGAAAGCCTTTCCCAGATGACCCCAGCTCACAATGACCCCCTCCCTTCTCTGAGCCGTGGGGCTCATTGTCTCGAGCTGCATCACTTGCCTCTGCTATGGGACCAAAGAGCACCCTGGTCCTCATGCTGAGCTCTGCAGAGTACCGGGGGCTAGGGTCAGACCTCATGGGTCCTGAGGGGATAAGGTGAGAGGGGGGCACAGGTGGCCCAGACAGCCCACTCCCTCCAGCCAGATCTCACTCATTAGACACCCAACCTAGGTTCAAATCCCCTTTCAGGCACTTATTGGCTGAGTGACCCTGAGAAAATTGCTTAACCTTTCTGAACCTCAGTTTCCTCATCTGCAAAATGGACACTATAATAATAGCTACCTCAGGGTATGATTCAGTGAATTAATGAAGCAATGTGTTTAGCACAGGACCTAACTAGAGTTAGCCTTCAATATATGTAAACCATTGTTACCAATTAAATTATTTTTATAGGTTTTAAATATTGGGTCTGTGGATAAATTTCATTTGGAGGAGAAAAGTTTGCTACTAAAACAACAAACAAACAAAAACAAGAAGAAAGAAGGTTTGAAAGCCATTGAATTTCAACCAGCCCATTTTGTACATCACCATGTACAGTGCAACCGAGAAGCATAAGAATTTTTCTGTTAAGATATTGTACCTTATAGTATATCATTTCTGTCTTACTGGAGCAAAAGTATTTTGAGGTCAAAATCACACTGGTTCCATCTCTTTTTTCTTTTCTTTTTTTTTTTTTTTTGAGACAGGGTCTCACCCTGTTGCCCAGGCTGGAGTGCATTGGTGTGATCATGACTCACTGCAGCCTCGACCTCTTGGGCTCAAGGAATCCTCCCGCCTCAGACTCCCAAGTAGCTGAGACTACAGGCAAGCCACCATGTTTGGCTAATTTTGTTTTTATTTTTGGTGGAGATAGGCTGTCACTATGTTTCCCAGGCTGGTCTCAAACTCTTGGCCTCAAGCAATCCTCCTGCCTTGGCCTCCCAAAGTGCTGGGATTACAGGCATGAGCCACTGAGTCCTGCCTGGCTTCATCTTCATCTTTTAATTCTACCCCTGCCCAGCACCAGGTTGTGCCTGTGGTAGGTAAGGGTGGGTCCTCCCTAGGTGGAAACAAAGGCAGAACCCTGCAGAATGCACACAGGTGGTCAACTCAGGTCCCCCTTCTGACCATTCTGTTTCTCCCCATGGCCCACCCTGCCGGCATCTCTATCTGGTCCTTGCTGACTTGCACCAGGCACAAGGTCATATCCTGGCACAACACATTGTATCGTCTTGCTCATGAACAGACAGCCAGCACCAGCTCCATGCCAGGCCTTGGGCCCTCCTGGACTAAGGGTGCCAAGCCATCAGCTCTCTCCTTCCTGAAGCACATTTGCCCAGGGCTCGGGATTTGTTCTGATACTCAGTTGCTCTGAAGTAGCCTGGAGGTACTGGTTCCCAAGAGACTCAGCTGCCAGAATTCCCAAGAAAGTTCTCCAAGTCTTAGAAGCACAAGCCCCCAGTTGTCAATTCCCAAATCTCAAAGGACGCTTCAGGCATCTCTGGAGCAGCTCCTTCCTGTTTCAGAGGGTGAGACAGAGGCACAAAATGGCCAAGGTCAGAGGCCGGGCCAGAGCTCAGGGTCCTGGCTCTTGGCCTGGGGCTCCTCCCATGACATCGAGCATCTTTTCTGCAAAAGTTGTGACCCATGCTCTGTGGGTTGCTCTTCTGTGTCTCCTGGGGCAGAGTGGGAAGGCAGGTGGGAGACAGCAGCCATTACCCAGGCTGCTGATGGTAACTGGGAAATGTGCTCTGAGGCTGCTGTTTGGTGGGAATGGCTTGGCCTGCACTTGGATAAGCGGTGTTTACTGTCACAGCAGCTCGCATCCACACCGCAGGCTGCCCCCCCAAGAAGCTGAAGCCTCTCAGGCCTGGCTCAGCGGGGAGACCCTGAGGGCAGGGGTGAGCCTGCAGAGAGGGCTGGACCTAGAAAAGAAATAAGGAAGGAAGGGATTTGGACATTCAGAACCGTGGAGAACAGAAAACAAGCCACTGATTTCATTCACCAAGGACAGGCCAGCTGCTGCCTCAGGCGTCCCCTCCTGTGAGGAGCTGCTGGCTCCTCACTGACCCCTGGGGATTGACACCCCCGCCCAGAAACCATCCGGTGGACTTAGCAAATCAGCCCCATAGGGAAGAGGAGGCAAGGCTTTCAGATTTCAGCATCCTTTTGGGAGAGAGCTGTGTCCACACCCCATCTTTCTGAGCCCACTCCCAGCAATTTTCTCAATTATCCCTGTAATTTATTAAAAACCCATCTCAAAGCCCAGCTGGTGAGTCAGCCCCTGGGAACAGCTGGCAGAGGGTGAATGGTGGGAGGAGGGGAGGGTGTGGGTGAGGCCTGCCCTGGGTGGAGCTGCCTTTCAGATGCGGCCGCCACTCCTGGGTAGGACACAGCAACTCTCGGAAATGTCCTTTCAAACTTAAAATACTCAGGCCAGCAGTTTAACCTAGAAAGATAAAGAAACAATGGTGGTGACATTTATTTCGTGCTTGCTACTACTGCCAGATCTGGGCCAAATGCCTTACCTGAAGTTTTTATTGATTTGCTCCAAGAGAAACTCCTATTCCTGATCATCTTCCTGACAAGAGTGAGGCTGAGCAGTTAAGACCAAGGCCACAGCTGCGAGTCACAGATCTGGGATTCAAACCCAAGCCTGCAGCTCCGGGGCTATAGCTCCCCTCCCCTCCTCACCCCCCTCCTCCCTCCTGAGCCTTCCCGTCCACCTTGGCCTGATCCAAACCCTTTCACACATGAACCTCGAGGCTGGGCAGGTGTTCATCTTCTCTTTTGCCCTCGGAGGAAAGAAGCCCGGCGTGGCCAAGGGGCGTCACCAAGCCTGCTGGGGGCTCAGTGATGGGCTGGGTCACGCTGCACAGCCCCTTATGGTTGGGAGCATTTGCACACTCTGTCAGCTCTGACTACATGCCCAGGCCTTGGGGACTGTCATTATCAATGTTATGCAGATGAGGAATGAGGCTCAGAGAAGCCAAGTGACCTCCATGAGGTCACATAGCTTATAAGTGGCACAGCCAGAAGTCTCACCCTGAACCTGGGCTCATTCACTACCTTCCAGCTCAGCCACCTCCCCAAACCACCAGTGTCCAGGTAGCCCTGAGCCAGGTGCAGGCTGGAGGGGGCAGCCAGTCACACGCTGGGGTGGAGACGGGCTGCCAGGTGTACCAGCACCTGGAGCCTGGCTGGTTCTTGGCCCAACACCTGTGGGCAAACCCGGCCACACTGCTGCTGGCTCCTCACTGACCACGTCCCTTCCCTTCCTTCTTCCAGTCCCCTGTTTTCATAGCCCAAGTTGGCCAAGACCTGGTCTCCCAGACGGAGGAGAAGCTCCTGCAGAAGCCGTGCAAAGAACTCTTTTCTGCCTGTGCACAGTAAGTGCTCTAGTCACCCGGCCTGTCCTCCCCGGGCTGCCCGGAGATGGGATGCCGCCGCTCTCCACCTGACCATACAGGGCACTGAGGCAGGTCTTCCAGGCCTGACAGCTTCAGCCAAGTTATACCAACTGTATACTTCCTACGAAGAGAAAAAGATACCGAGGTGCCAAGTCCAAAGAAAACATCTACTGCAAAGGGTGTTGAAAGCAAGTGGCTCTCCAGGCTGTTGAGACAGAGGAATGTGCACATTTGAACCTGTCTAGGTGGTTTGGAAATCTTTCCCAGGGTCCTCAACCCCCACCACCGCCACCAACCAGAGCCAGTGCTACTGATGGCAGGGGGCGCTTCTCAGCTGAACCCCGTCACCTTGTCTGCAGGTGGCACGTCTGCCCCGCAGGGGGTGAGACAAGTCGATGGCCATGCTGCCAGCAGAGCACCAACTAAACACCCACCCCATCCTGCACACACACACTCTGAAGGCATGAGCACCGAGGAGCACACACAAGTACACACAAGTGCACACACACTTGCTGACACACGCACGTGCACACGCGTGCGCACGCGCACACACACACACACAGGCTCATGAAAGCTCTCCAAAGCCAGGTTACCCCACATAGCTGGATGAGCTTAGGGGCTTTTTGTGTGCCCTTATTCAGCACCACAGACATCAACTGAGTACCTACCTGGCACTGTGCTGCGTGCTGGGGGATACCAAGGTGAACAAGAACCCAGTCCTGGCTTTCATGGAGTTTATGCAAGAAAAACAGCAACCTGCATGCACTTTGAGGGGAGCTGGGAGGGCCGTCCTGGGACCAAGCCCTGGGTTACATGCTGGGGAGACACCCTGGTGGGCAGAGCAAGCTTGGTTGCTGCTCTCTTGGGGCTGCCCAGGAGTCAGATCCAACAGTGGGTGGGGTCTTGGTTGGTGACTCTGACCCTGAGGGAATGACCATCTTGGCTCCCAACGATGGCTTTCAGGTTTGGCAGGACACAGATTCTGACATGCCCCACCTGCCGTAGTCCCCTCCCTTCCCCAGGCTCCAAGTACCCGTGCTAGATTACTCAGCGTGTCCACCTTCTAAAGGGAGGAAGCTACCTGCAGACAGTTTCAGAACCTGCCCTGATGGCCTAAGACCCATAGAGATCCACAGCATCCCAGGGCTCGGCCTGGCACCTGGCCCACAGCAGGTGACCAGTAAATTCCACTACATGCATAAAAAACTCCCAGTGGCTTTGCTAGTCCAAGACCAGATCCAGAGCTGCGGTTCTGAGGGGCTGTGGCCCCACCCTTCCCCCAACCACCCACCACCCCTGATTCCCAGCCCCTCATTAAGTCTTCGTCTGTTCTCAGCTTAAGGTCACTTCTTCAGAGAGACCCCTCTACCCTTCCAGTCTCCCCGAACTCATTCATGATGACATACCTCTGGGATCATTTATTTCATGTTTGCTATTCACTGTTTGTGTCCCACATACAATGCCAACCCCTTGCTCCCAGCTATATCCCAGGGCCTAGAACAGTGCCCAACACATGGCAGGTACCCAACAAGTGTTGGCAGGGCCAACCAATTTCATATAACCCCCAGTAGAATGGCAGGACCTCTGGCCAGACGTTCTGTATCTGCATGGGTTGAGAGGCCCTGTTTGCTTGCATTTCCAAAGCTGGATACAGCTTTGCCCCTGTGCTTGAAGATCGGGATTATAAAATGTTCATCCTCTTGCTCCGTCTGCGCTAGGTCTGTCCACGAGTATCTGAGGGGAGAACCATTCCACGAATATCTGGACAGCATGTATTTTGACCGCTTTCTCCAGTGGAAGTGGTTGGAAAGGTGAGTCCACCACACCCCATACAGATCAGGGAGGCAGAGGGTACACATTTTTCACCTGAGAATTCATATAAAAATCAGTTACCTCCCATGGGCTCATGTTTAAAACAAAATTAACCTGACTCCCCGTTGTGTATTCTAGAAATGCTGTATGCTTATTCAAGCACACACACACACAAACACACATTCACGCAAACGTAAACAGCATCTTGTTCTTACTTTTTTTTTGCTTCACTGTCTTTGGGAATTCTTTCTCTGTCAGCAAATAAAGAGCTGCCATATTCCTTGGAGTAGTTGCACATCCTTGATTTAATCCAGTGCCCTGTTGATGGATATTGAGGTGGTTCTCCATTTTTCTGTGGGCAGCCCTCCCTAAATAATAAATAGCTTTATACATAAATCTTTAAGTACTTCTGCAAGTACATCCAGAGAAATTCCTAGCAGAGGAATTTCTGGGCCAGAAGGCCCCTGATTTTAAACCGTGAGTGCTGTTAAGCTGCCGTCCAAAACAGCTGCCCCTGACCTCCAGTGCCACAGTGCCCGAGTGCCTGCTCCTCAGCTTCATCAACGCTGTTCGCATCTTTTCCTACCTCGTGAGTGAGCAGTGCGCTTCCTCATTGCTTATTTTCTTGTCTCTCTAATAATGGGGGAGACCAAGTGTCTTTTCCTGGGTGCTTGCTGTCTTATTCTCTTCAAAGTACTCGCCCATGCGTGGCTGTGACTTGGGCAGATGTGTTCCCCTGTGACAGATAAGGAAGCAGAACATAGGACCTGACTTAGCTTCCCAGCAAGCCAGCAGTGCTGCCGACAAGGCCCCAGCCCTGAGCCCCCAGCACAGTGCTCTGCTACCTTCACTGGCCCAGGATTTGCAGAGCGGGGCGATGCCTGTGTAAAATCCATGCCGGGCTAAGCTGGTAGACAAGGGTGGGAGCCTCCCCTCCCACAGCCCAGAGTCCCTGTCCCCAGAGGCCTGGCATGCACAGCCATCTGGGGGCATCCGGTGAGAAAGGAGCCATCCACTGCTGCCTGCCAGCCCCACAGCTGGCTGTCTCCCCCATAGACACTCAGGAAGCTGCAGGCCAGGAGCCCCTCCGAACCCCATTCACAGCCCTTCCCTGCCTACTTCCGGAAACCCAGCAGAAAACCCTTGGCTCTGCAGCCATGGATGGGTGGTTTCTCTCCACCTGACTGGTGGGGATGACAGTGTGACCAGAGATGGCCTCCTTAGTGGCCGCTGTCCACCCTGCACAGGCACATCATGGCTCCAGGAAAGCTTGAGAGGCAAAGGATTGGCCTAGACATCTACTGAGGGCACCAGAGCCCCCAGTCTGGGTCCGAGTCCCGCCTCTGCCTCTTCCCAAGGAGAGTCCTCAGAAAGGGTCACTCACGACTCCACACCTCAGTGTCCTCATTTGTAAAATGTGGATGATTGTGCCTGCATTGTGGGCTTGGGCTGAGGAGGAGATAAGATAAGCACAACACCTGCTGGAACAAGGCAGGTGTTCCACAAAGCTCAGCCATTTGGCCACAGGAAGTAAACTGCTGAATGCAGTTGTTGCGTCCATCATCACCATCATCACCATCACCACCATCATCAGCATCACTGCTGTTATCAATATCCCACCGCCATCAGCAGCATCACCACCATCATCAGCATCACCGCCATCATCAGTGTCACCGCCATCATCAGCGTCACAGCCATCAGCAGCATCACAGTCAACAACAGCATCACTGCCATCAACAGCATCACAGCCATCAATATCACTGCCATCAACAGTATCACTGCCATCATCAGCATCACTGCCATCATCAGTATCACAGCCATCAGCAACATCACAGCCATCAGCAGCATCACCGCCATCATCAGCATCACCGCCATCATCAGCATCACTGCTGTTATCAATATCCCACTGCCATCAACTGCATCACCACCATCATTAGTATCACCACCATCGTCAGCATCACTGCCATCATCAGTCTCACTGCCATCATCAGCCTCACTGCCATCATCAGCATCACTGCTATCATCAGTATCACCGCCATCATCAGCATCACTGCTGTTATCAATATCCCAGTGCCATCAACAGCATCACCACCATCATTAGTATCACCACCATCGCCAGCATCACTGCCATCATCAGTATCACCGCCATCAGTGGCATCACCACCATCTTCAGCATCACCACCATCAACAGCATCACCACCATCATCAGCATCACCGCCATCATCAGCATCACTGCTGTTATCAATATCCCACTGCCATCAACAGCATTACTGCTATCATCAGTATCATCGCCACCATCAGCATCACTGCCATCATCAGCCTCTCTGCCACCATCAGCATCACTGCCATCATCAGCCTCACTGCCATCATCAGCATCACCGCCATCATCAGCATCACCGCCATCAACAGCGTCACTGCCATTAGCCCCACTTCACCAGGTCTGATACTGGGAGGCACAGCCAACTCTTGCTGGAGGGTCAGTCCTGATTCTGACAATTACAGGGCAGTCTAGTGGAGCTGTGTTCGCCATGCCCATGTCCCGTTCTGGAGCCCTGGGCTGTGCAACACACAACCCCAATCTGTGCCCACCTTCCCAGAGTGGCAGTGTGGGGTCAGGATACAGAGCATGGACTGCCTAGACCCCAACTCCAGCCCACCACTACCAGCCAGGGCCTTGAGCAACTCATTTCACCTCTTGAAGCCTCAGCGTTCTCATCTGCAGAATGGGGACAATAATGATCCCCGCTCCCTGAGGTGGTGTGAGGATTATAGAAGCCCCCATGCGTGCTTGGAGCAGTAGGTATTGTTACTATAGAGACCCCCAGAGGGGGGCATGCCCTTTATTCCTAGAAGTTCAAATAATGTCATAACACTAGTTTACAAAGAGCCCTCCGCTGGATGTAAGGCCTTCTCCTGATCATTTTCCTCAGAGGAGTTGGAGCAGCCTTGGGCCACTCAGCAAGGGCCTGGCAAGGCTGGAACCTGAATCCAGAGGCCTCCTCCCAAGTTCTTGGGCCTTGGTCCACCCAGCACTCCATTCCCATAGCAGCCTTTGTCGGTGGTCACTGGCTTTCCTTTTTCTTATCCACACCAAGCACATGAAATGGAGAAATTGTCCTTTTTACTCTGTGGCCTGATTGCAAAGAAGTTAAGAGTTCACCTTTTGAAGGCATTAAGTTTTTGGAGCCTGTAGGGCAGGACCCTGGCCTAGGAATGCCCTACATATCGGATAGCACCCTGCACAAGATCCTGCCCGGTTGGTGCTCTACTGCTGAAATAGTCAAGGGGTTTTTTTCCTCCCAAGGTTAACCAAGAAATTCCTGGGAACTTGCATTACACTCATTTCCCCCAGCAGAGAAGTTCTGTGGAGATGCCAACCAACCGTTTCTCCTCCATGCATCGTAAACTGTTAGGCGGGCCGCCTTCATGTGGTTTCTGGGTGCGGCTGTAGGGAAGGCTTCCCAGGGCCACGTGGTAGAGGCAGGCATGTGGCAGCTCTTCCCTTTGGCTGTCCAGCCGCTCCTGTGCAGAAGAGCGGGATACCCGCAGAGGGGCAGCTCTGTGCTTCGGTGGGGATTGGGCCCTGCGTCCTGAGGAAGCACTGGTGAAGGGAGAAGTGAGCCATGGCATGCAAATTCAAGATGGGGTGCCAGAGAGTTCCCTGGCTTTTCAGGGCCTTCCTCAGAGTGCGGCTGTGGTGCCACAGATGTGATTTCCAGGGAAGACTCATTCGTTCAAGAGCTGCTGCGTGACTGAAGGCTCCCTGGTCATCCTCAGCTGACCCAGTTCTTTGGCCCAGTTCTGCCTCGATCCAACCCCTGCCCTGATCGGGACTTTTGAGGAGTTTAGGGGCAGGAGTTTAGTCCCGGAGAGCCAAGAGCCAATTTTCACGTTTTAAGCTGATTACATGTAGCCAAACAGACCAGCAATGCAAATCATAAGCCCTCTGCACCGTGTTGTCCTTTATGGCAACTAGATAGGACCATGTCTTTGCTTAGTCCAAAAAGTGCCATCATGCCTCATGATCAGAAGTTCTGTCTGATTCAATGTCGTAAATGGCATTGGCTCATTAAAACGAGGAGTTGGAAGACGCAAGGTGATCATTACTTCCAATCCGATCCTGGCAGGCAGGATCTTCTCATGTTCCTCATCTATGTGGGAGATATAATAAAGGGTCCTCCGTGGTGGAAAGGTTGGGAACCAGTGGTAAAGATCCCCAGGACATGATTTGAAGACTAGCAGCCTCTGCCCCCTCCTGAGGCCGGGTCTCCTGGGCCAGCAGCAGGAGTGCCTGCAGGAAGGAATAGGTGACGCCCAGGACAGGAATCACTGCCATCCTGCTGGGCAGGCTGAGATGCACAGGTGTAGGGAGGGCTGTGACCTCCTTCGTGTCCTTTGTGGGACGCTGGTCCTCTGTGGCTCCTGGCCCCCACCCCTTCCTGCACAGAAGGCACAGCTTCCTTCTGAGTTTCACTGCATGATTTGCAGAGAGACGAGAACCACATGGAAAGTGTGGTCAAGCATCTCTGTGCTCATGTTTTTCAAGCTTTCTGAGCAAGTGAGGCCTGTGCATCCCCCAGCTTGCAGGGGCCTGGGGGCCGGGGGGCTTGGGATTTGAACACTCAGCTTCAGACTAAGTCCTCGAAGGTCCAGTCTCCAGCGATGATTCCTGGGGGGTCCCTGGGGCTGCTGTGGGGCTGCTGGAATTACACCCCACTCCAGCTGCTCTCAATGTGCTGCTGTTTCCTGTGGATTCTGAGTCTTGGCACCATGAGACCAGTGTGGGATTCTTCTTTCTTCCAGGCAACCGGTGACCAAAAACACTTTCAGGCAGTATCGAGTGCTGGGAAAAGGGGGCTTCGGGGAGGTGAGTGAACATTCATGTTTTTAATTGAAGTTCTTATATTCAAGTCACCTTTCCTGTCCCTTCTGGATCAACCTAAAGGGTCGGTGCAGGGATCCCCTGGGGGCACCAGTGGCTCCATGTGGGCCCCGGGGGCAGTGAGGGTGGGGGAGAGTCAGTGGCCTTGGGGCTATCAGGTGTGTCTAAGGTGGAAGGAGGGTGTGGAGCTGGGCAGGTAAGACAGAGGGGCTCTCCCGCCCGCCTCGGGCAGGGTCCAGCCTGCAGAGGACAAATGGGCAGCCCTGGTCGTGTGTGGGGAGGAGATGTGAGGGCGTGAGGAGGCTGGGCAACCTTGGCCACTCAGTGCCTGGATGCCCCTGTCATGCAAGATTTGAGATTTCGTTGTACATTATCTGATCTTCCCAGCATGTGAGGCAAGCCTTGTTATTCCCATTTTAGAGATGCGGAAAACTGAGGTCCAGAGTGGTTAGCCAGCCAAGGGCACACAGACAATGTGGGGCAGAACTAAGACTTAAGCCCAAATGCTTTGGTTCCCGCTTATCTGGATTATAAAGTCAGGGTTCTTGAGGGTCTCCTATCACTGCCTCCCAAAACAAACTTCTCTACCAGCAGCCGGTAGGAGAAAATCCTGTTGCCCTGGGAATGGAATGGTACTTGGGGCCCCAGTCAGTTATCTAAGCCTTGGTGTGAGTGGCTCATTCTGCCCCTTCCAGGGCTGGGAATCCTTGAAGGAGAGGAGGAGGGAGGGCAAGGGCCCGGGACAGCTGTGGGTCCCAGGCCAGGCATCACTGGGTCCTGGGAGCCTGGAGCACCCATGAAGCCAGGCAGGGCCGGCTCTCACCCCATCCATTCTCCACCTGGGAGCTCTGTGGTCCTGGCCTTGGAGGAGCTCGGGGCAGGCCTCCACAGTGCTCTTGCCACCCTGGTTTCTTTCTTGCACTGCAGGTCTGTGCCTGCCAGGTTCGGGCCACGGGTAAAATGTATGCCTGCAAGCGCTTGGAGAAGAAGAGGATCAAAAAGAGGAAAGGGGAGTCCATGGCCCTCAATGAGAAGCAGATCCTCGAGAAGGTCAACAGTCAGTTTGTGGTGAGTGAGCATCTGGGCCCAGTGACCGGCTCGCCATTCTGTGGACTGGGGCTTCCCTCCCTCCGGAAGGGCGTGGTCCTCTAATGCGGCAGGTCCCCACCCCGGGGAAGGGGAATGCCAGTGGCAGGGCTGAGCTACAGAAAGGCAGCAAGGCATTCCTCCATCACAAGGCCCCTTGTGGTCAGTTGTGGCTGGCTTTGTCCCATCCTCAGAGCCGGCCAGTGCCTGGCTCCCTGCTGTGTGTGAGACCGACGCCTCTGTTCTCCTGGACCACTTTGTAAACTCCTCAGTGGACAAAGCAAGTTCACCTGGGCCCAGCCTGGGAGCTGTGGGTTCCACAGACCCTCTAGGCTGGTGCCATCATGGTGGGGACCTTAGTGCCAGCATCCTGGGATGGCACTATCAAGTCTGTGTGCGTTGTGTTAGTCAGTCTAGGCTGGGCCCTGCTGCAGTAACACATTTGCCCCAAACCCTAAGTAGCTGAATACAGCAGAGGTTCATCTGTCACTCACCTGAAGTCCAATCAGATTGGGCCACCCTCCTCCATCTAACAGCTGCCCTGTCTGGAGCCTTAAAAGTGAGTGCTAGGGGTTCCACGCAGAGACTTTCCACTGCCTCTACTGGACAGATGTTCCTGAGTTTCACCCACAGTCTGCTAGCTGGAACCAGTCAACACAGAGACAAGTTAGTTTCAGGGGAGGCTGGGAAATGTGAAGTGCATGGATATTTGGTCAGCTCTAATATCTTCTGCTACATGCTGTTATAAAAAATAAAGCTGGGTACAGTGGTACATGCTTGTAGTCCCAGCTACTCAGAATGCTGAGGCAGGAGGATTGGTTGAACCCAGGATTTCGAGGCTGCAGTGAGCTATGATTGTGCCACTCTACCTCAGCCTGGGTGACACAGCAAGACCTCATCTCTAAAAATAAATACATGCATACATTAAAAATAATATATACACAAGGTAAAAATTTAAGCAGCACAGAAGGATATACAATAAAATGAAAAGCTTCCCTCTTTTAGTAATCACTCAAGACATGTTTTATTCATGTACAGGCTTTATTATTTTTAGCCAATGGGATCTTCCTGCTCGTCTTATGGAGGAATGTTTTTCCCTTACATTGTAGATCTGTTTCTCCATCCAGACCTCTAGTCACACCCCTTTTTAAAGTTGGGCATCATTCTCCTGAAGAGATAAAGCATAATCCATATAGTCAGTCCCCATGAATGGAAATTGTTTTCCATCTTTAAACCACTACAGGGCCAGGCACGGTGGCTCACGCCTGTAATCCCAGCACTTTGGGAGGTCAAGGCAGACAGATCACTTTAGGTCAGGAGTTAAAGACCAACCTGGCCAACATGGCAAAACCCCATTTCTACTAAAAATACAAAAATTACCTGGGCATGGTGGTGGGCGCCTGTAATTCCAGCTACTTGGGAGGCTGAGGCATAAGAATCACTTGAACCTGGGAGGCAGAGATTGCAGTGAGCTGAGATCATGCCACTGCACTCCAGCCTGGGTGACAAGAGTGAGACTTCGTTAAAAACAAAACAAAAAACAAAACAAGCAAACAAAAAACACTACAGACCAGTGGCACTCCAAGAGGATGGAAGTTTGCATTTTGGGATCTCATCCCAGGCCACCCCCAGCTGCCAGCCTTGTCTGGGGTACAGGTGTGGGCAGTGCCATGGTATGTGGAGATGAGGCGGATGAGGCTAACTCCAGCTATCATTTCAGCCACGGGCCATCTTGAGTCCAGAACCTTCCTCCCCACCGCCAGCCCCTTCAGCAGGGACCCCTGGATGCTGCCTATGGAGCCTTGTCTCTGAAGGGACGGTGCTGGCTCTGGCCACGGATGGTGCTGGCGGGTTCTGCTCAGAGAAGAGGATCGTGTGACTCACAAAGCTGGGTGGCATGTCTTTAAGGGCCTTCAGTTACGATGGCTGCACCTTCTTTAACTGTGCCCCATCCACGGCCCCGGCAGGGAGTTCCCACGGTGTCACCTCCTGGAGCCCTTTCTCGGTGATCACCTGGGCAGATGTGGGAGAAAGGGGACAGCTGCAGCTGTTGCAGCAGAAGCACAGTCCCCATGAGCTTGCTCATCCTTGGCTGCCATTTTGTCTCCTTTCCTCAAAAATAGCTGATGTTGATGCACCAGTTTTATGGCACAGTTGGTTCCCAGCCTGGCCCACGATGGCCGGGTTTCATGTGTGCCGCCTCCCTATGTGGAGAAGGATTACCTTCTGTTGTAATTTGCCCCTCCTGCCCCACCATGGCCTTGCTTCACAGAGCCTTGGGTGTCTAGACCCCACCAGCAGAGGACTAGACCCCCCTCTCTTGGTGGTCCCTTGCCAGGTGGACCAGTGTATTAGTCCATTTTCACACTGCTGATTAAGACATAACTGAGACCAAGCAATTTACAAAAGAAAGAGGTTTGATGGACTTACAGTTCCATGTGGCTGGGGAGGCCTCACAATCATGGTGGAATGTGAAAGGCACTTCTTACATGGTGGTGGCAAGAGAAGAATGAGAACCAAGTGAAAGGGATTTCCCCTTATAAAACCATCAGATCTCATGAGACTTATTCACTACTATGAGAACAGTATAGGAGAAACTGCCTGCAATTCAATTATCTCCCACCGAGTCCCTCCCACAACACATGGGAATTATGGGAGTACAATTCAAGATGAGATTTGGCTGGGGACACAGCCCAACCATATCATTCTGCCCCTGGCCCCTCCGAAATCTCATGTCATTCACATTACAAAACCAATCATGCCTTCCCAACAGTCCCCCAAAATCTTAACTCATTTCAGCATTAACTCAAAAGTCCATACACAGTCCAAAGTCTCATCTGAGACAAGGCAAGTCCTTTCCGCCTACAAGCCCGTAAAATCAAAAGCAAGTTAGTTACTTCCTAGATACAATATGGGTACAGGCATTGGGTAAATACAGCTGTTCCAAATGGGTGAAATTGGCCAAAACAAAGGGGCTACAGGCCCCATGCAAGTCAGAAGTCCAGCAGGGCAGTCAAATCTTAAAGCTCTAAAATGATCTCTTTGACTCCATGTCTCACATCCAGATCATGCTGATGCCAAGAGGTGGGTTCCCATGGTCTTGGACAGCTCCATTCCTGTGGCTTTGCAGGGTACTGTCTCCCTCCTGGCTGCTTTCATGGGCTGGCATTGAGTGTCTGCAGGTTTTCCAGGCAAACAGTGCAAGCTGTCAGTGGGTCTACCATTCTGGGGTCTGGAGGACAGTGGCCCTCTTCTGACAGCTCAAATAGGCAATGCCCCAGTAGGGACTCTGTGTGGGGTCTCTGACCCCACATTTCCCTTCTGCACTGCCCTAGCAGAGGGTCTCCATGAGGGCCCCGCCCCTGCAGCAAACTTCTACCTGAGCATCCAGGTGTTTTCACACATCTTCTGAAATCTAGGTGGAGGTTCCCAAACCTCAATTCTTGACTTCTGTACACTCGCAGGCTCAACACCACGTGGAAGCTGCCAAGGCTTGGGGCTTCCACCATGGCTCGAGCACTGCATTGGCCCCTTTCAGCCACGGATGGAGCAGCTGGGACTCAGGGCACCGGGCACCAAGTCCCTCGGCTGCACACAGCACGGGGACCCTGGACTCAGCCCGTGAAACCATTTTTTCCTCCTAGGCCTCTGGGCCTGTGATGGGAGGGGCTGCAGTGAAGACCTCTGACATGCCCTGGAGACATTTTCCCCATGGTCTTGGGGATTAAGATTCAGCTCCTTGTTACTTATGCAAATTTAGGCAGCTGGCCTGAATTTCTCCTCAGAAAATGGGATTTTCTTTTCTATTGCATTGTCAGGCTGCAAACTTTCCAAACCTTTATGCTTTTCTTCCCTTATAAAACTGAATGCTTTTAACAGCACCTATGTCACCCCTTGAGTGCTTTGTTGCTTAGAAATTTCCTCTGTGAGATACTCTAAATCATCTATCTCAAGTTCAAAGTTTCAAAATTCTCTAGGGCAGGGGCAAAATGCCAGCAGTTTCTTTGCTAAAACATAGCAAGAGTCATCTTTGCTCCAGTTCCCAACAAGTTCCTAATTTCCATCTGAGACCACCTCAGCCTGGACTTTATTATCCATATCACTCTCAGCAGTTTGGGCAAAGCCATTCAACAAGTCTCTAGGCAGTTCCAAACTTTCTCACATTTTCCTATCTTCTGAGCCCTTCAAACTGTTCCATGCTCTACCTGTTACCGGTTCCAAAGTCGTGTCTACATTTTTGGGTATTTTTTTCAGCAGTGCCTCACTCTTCTGGTACCAATTTACTCTATTAGTCCATTTTCACACTGCTGATAAAGACGTACCTGAGACTGGGCAATTTACAAAAGAAAGAGGTTTAATGGACTTAAAGTTCCACGTGGCTGGGGAGGCCCCACAATCATGGCAGAAGGTGAAAGGCACTTCTTACATGGTGGTAGCAAGAGAAGAATGAGAACCAAGTGAAAGGGATTTCCCCTTATAAAACCATCAGGTCTATGAGACATATTCACTACCACAAGAGCAGTATGGGAGAAACTGCCCCCATGAGTCAGTTGTTTCCCACTGGCCCCTCCCACAACACATGGGAATTATGGGAGTACAATTCAAGATGAGATTTGGGTGGGGACACAGAGCCAAACCATATCAGCTAGGCACATCCTGCATGCAAGAGAAAGCCTTTACCAGGCTGTGTTCCACTTCCCAAAGCCCCGCTGCCCCTCCAGCTCACCCTCACTCAGCCTTGTGATAATGGCTCCCATAGCCAGAAGGGCAGGTGAGCCCTGCTTTTCTGACTGGCCAAAAAGGCACCATCCAGTCTTCCCCAGCTGATGCACACATGTGCTTCTGTGGAGGGAGCACAGACGCCATTCTTTTGGATTCACTGGGAGGTCGGGGTGCCAGCCTGCCCTACCTGCCTTGGCCTTCTCACCTTGAGCCACTGAATGGGAGGTGCTGGTGTGAGCCCCTTATCAGCCAAGGAGGCCGCAGGCAGGGTCACTGCAGAGGCCATCTGGGTGCAGGAGAGCAGGGTGAGGCTTTTCTGTTCCCTCCCACCCCAGCTCCCAGGATCCTGAGGAGGGAAGTGGAAGTGAGTGGCCATTGTCATGACCTCCCCATGGCACTGTTCTTGCGCTCCCAGGTCAACCTGGCCTATGCCTACGAGACCAAGGATGCACTGTGCTTGGTCCTGACCATCATGAACGGGGGTGACCTGAAGTTCCACATCTACAACATGGGCAACCCCGGCTTCGAGGAGGAGCGGGCCTTATTTTATGCGGCAGAGATCCTCTGCGGCTTAGAAGACCTCCACCGTGAGAACACCGTCTACCGGTGAGTGGGGGCCACCAAGGCCTTCCAAGTCTAAGTCCAAGGGGGTGGGACCAGCCCCTCCACACCCTTGGGCAGGTGGTTGCCATCACTCTGGGAATCAGCCCTGGTCAGCACCAGGGGAGGGTGCAGAATCAGACAGACTTTCCACTCCAGGAACCTGGGGCCCCCGGCACTGAGGAAGCGAGGTGGGCCACCCTCTGGCCAGTGTTCTCCAGCCTCCAAAGTTTAGGGAAGGCAAGCAAGTGAAATGATGTTCCTGAAACTGACTGCTCCTTCAAGTCAAAGAGGACGGGCTGTGACCACTGCTCCCTCCAGTCGCCTCCATCCCAGGATCCAGGGAAGCTTGGAGGGGGCCTGGTGGCCGCTATCTGGGATCAGTCCTGGGAAGACTTGGGTGGGGTCACTGCCCACAAGCAGAGTGGCCCATGCTCCCACCCCATGCTGTCCTCAGCTTGCTGTGGTCTTCACCCCCTCTCCCCACCCACCTCAATCCCACAGGGACCTGGACATTGTAGGGCCAGGGGTCCCGATTCCACTCACAATGAGCAGTGCCCTTCAGATTTTTCTCCCAGTCCTTCTGAAAGAATTTTGAAAATCTCTGTGATGCTGCATTTTAAGTAGACATTTGAAATACTCCATCATATTGACGTAGTGGCAATTTTTGATATGTTGAAATTGAACAGTTACATTACACTCTTCAGGGGATCCAGTGGAATCTCTGGTTGCTGTAGCAAATTGATTTCCACCTGCATTTATCCAAAAAATGCACAGAAAGCTCTTTAGTGATGAGGAATTTTCTATCGTTTCCTTCACTCTCTCCTTCCCCCCAGAATGTTAATAATATATTTTTTGCCTGAAAGTCTTTCACTGATTAGCATATATCTCTGAAACAAATATATAGATACATACAAGGGTTTTTGAAATTCCCCTTGACCGTAAGGCTCTAAGTGTTAAAATAACTTCTCTGGCCGGTTGCGGTACTTCACACCTGTAATCCCAGCACTTTGGGAGGCTGAGGCAGGCGGTTCGCCTGAGGTCAGTGTTTCAAGATCAGCCTGGCCAACATGGTGAAACCCCGTCTCTACTAAAAATACAAAAAGTAGCTGGATGCGGTGGCACACGCCTGTAGTCCCAGATACTTGGGAGGCTGAGGCTAAAGAATCGCTTTAACCTGGAGGTTGCAGTGAGTCAAGATCACCACTGCACTCCAGCCTGGGCGACAGAGTGAGACTCTGTCTCAAAATAAAATAACTCTTTCTGTCTAGTTGCCATTGTAATTAGTAGTAGATCTCATTTCTAATCAGTCCTTTGGAACTGGGGGTTTTGACATCTGGAGTGGGTCGCTACGGTCATACTTGGGAGGGGAGGAGGCTGGTTTTCTTCTGTAACTTGGGAGAGAAGAGTTATTGAGAAAGGGCAGATGGGAGGGAGATCCCAAAAGATGCCAGGACAGAGCATCCTGATGCGAAGAAATCCAAACCCTTCAAACTGCAGACAGGAGGGAACCCCCTGCTCGGTCCTGGCAGACCCCGACACGCAGCCCAGTTTGAACACCTTTGCAGTGGAGCTCATCTTGGGACCAAGAAGGTTTTGAAAACAAGAAAGAATGGTCTTGATGACATGCCCTTCCCCCCATACCATCCCCCCATTTATGTTTCTGTTTTGTTTTCATTCAAATGAAAAGAGTCAAAATTTTCCCTAAGGGTTGAACAAAGAATTCTCTACTTGATTGCCTTTTATTTAAAAAGAAAAAAGAAAGCCCTCCAATTTCCAGCTCATCTTCTTCCAGGGGGAAAGAGAACCACAGTGCCTCCTCCCTGGCTGTGACCACTCACCACGGCCTCTCTCTGGGCTCGGTTCTGGCCAGTGTCCACTGGTGAGCTGCCATGCTAGCCTGGTGGCAGCTGGCTTGAGATGATGGCTACTGCCCTTGTTTGGAATTGTTCACACATCAAAAGAATGCTGTTTAAATAACAACAGCAACAAAAGTATTTGATGATAAATAAGGATACACAGACACCAATTATCATTTGATGAGGCTCACTGGCTGGATTTGGGTACATTAACCACTCCGCATGAGGACAGCTGCCATCAGTTAAATAAACAAAGCTGGGTGGTTGAGAACTGGAGCCTCCATCCAGATCCTGTGTACTGTTTGCCCCATGGCTTACCTGAGTTGCACACACTCTCCTGTTGGCTGTTCTTTTACCCATAGAGAAGACCTTTTCCTATAAAACCAGCTCCTCTGCTGGCTCTCCCCCCATCCTGGAAATGCAGAGGCTCCCTTACTTGTGAGCAAGATCCTGTCATCAAGAGAGGAGACGTTAGGGACAGGATAAGGCAGCCACACCTATGCCGTGCCCCGTGGCTGTTCTTTCTCCCAGGCTGTAGTGTAGCTGGAGTTGGGGGGTGTGCCAGTCTCCTGCAGGCCCCATCCCAAAGGGGGTCTTTTTCCTGTGCCCCCACCTTCTCCCTTTTGATCCTCTCTTCCCAATTGTACAGCTCCCTTCACTCCAGGCCCTGTTCTGCCTTCAGGGCTTCCTGAGACCTGCAGGGTCTTCTCAGCCTTGGCATATCCTCAGCTCTGGAGTAATTGATGTGTGAACAGGGGCCATGACTGGCCTTTTCCTAACTTTCTCAGTCACCCTCCAGGATTGGGAAATGCCTGTGGCAAACAGCAGTGTTGCTTTAAATTACTGGAAGGAGAGAAATTAGCTGAAGATCATTTTGACTCAGACCAGACAGCCTGAGCCAGGAGGTGGGAAGGAAACACCCTATGGCCACTCAGGCCTGATTAGCCCAAGGGGTTGACCCAGATGCCAGTGCATCCTACCTGCCCAGAATGCCCACACTCTGATGCTTGTTGTTTTTCCTTTCAGAGATCTGAAACCTGAAAACATCCTGTTAGATGATTATGGTAAGTCTTTTCCTACTCGGTAGCTGAGGCAAGCATCGCAACCCAGAGAAAGCAAAGGGCCTCCCAGGGATTCTCAGAGAGGGCTGGGGAGGCGAACCACGGGCCCCACTCCCACTGCTCAGTGCTGGCTACCTGGAGATCGGGGAAAGCTGTGAGCATGGACAGAGCTCCTGCTTGGTGAACAGGCAGTGTTCAGAGAGACTTTGAAATTCAGAGTTTTTGAAATTCCCTTTGACCTTAAGGCTCTAAGTGTTAAAATAACTTCTGGCTGGGTGCGGTCTCTACAGCACACTGAACAAGGAGTCCAGAATTTCAGAGATGCTGGGCAAATACTTAACTTCCACCAAGTTCTCCACCTCTCATCTTGTTTGTGAAATGGAAACAAAGCGTCCTGCCCTGCCCTGCCCACCCAGAGGGAAGAAGGTGGTGGAGAGGCTTCTACATGACAGCTTGAGAGGGAATTGCTTGTCAGTCTAGCCAGCTGTAAATGTCTTAGGCATTATGTTTGTGCATTACCATCATTATTTTCTCTTGGCTGTGGACACTGAATAATAAACAACCACAGTAACCCTCACAGCTGTTTAGCCTCACACCTGGAAAATAGTTCCTATACCTTCTTTTTTTTTTTTTTTTTTTGAGACAGAATCTCACTTGCTCAGGCTGGAGTGCAATGGCATGATCTCGGCTTACTGCAACCTCTGCCGCCCAGGTTCAAGTGATTCTCCTGCCTCAGTCTCCCAGGTAGCTGGGATTACAGGTGCACGCCACCACACCTGGCTAGTTTTTGTATTTTTTTTTTTTTTTTTTTTGAGATGTAGTTTTACTCTTGTTGCCCAGGCTGGAGTGCAGTGGCGCGATCTCCACTCAGTGCAACCTCCACCTCCTGAGTTCAAGTGATTCTGCTGCCTCAGCCTCCCAAGTAGCTGGGATTATAGGCACGTGCCACCATACCCGGCTAATTTTTGTATTTTTAGTAGAAATGGGGTTTTGCCATGTTGACCAGGCTGGTCTCAGACTCCTGACCTCAAGTGATCTGCCCTCCTTGGTCTCCCTAAGTGCTGGGATTACAGGTGTGAGCCACCGGTTTCCACACCTTTGATCTGACTAGATCTTCCCACCTGCACAGAGAAGGGCAAGACAGCATCTCTGTGCCCATTTAACAGATGACAAAGCTGAGCCTCAGGGGAGCCATCCTGCCAAAGTCACCCAGCAGCATCAGTGGGGAGCTGAGGGCAGAAACTGGGTCTCCTCCCCGCAGGCCCCAGACCCTGGCAGCCCCCAGTAGAGGGAGGGGAGAAACCTGGTCACTGATGACCTGAAGAGAGGTCTGCATGGGATACTGCGCTGTGGAGGGGCGGTCGGAGGGCCCAGGCCTGCTGCTCCCTCTGGATGAGCCTGGTGCCTCCCTTGGTCTCAGAACCACGCCCACGCTGCTCCTCTCTATCCTAACTGTCAGCCCCCACCAAGCCAGGGAGTCCATGCGGCTCCAGCCTGGCGGGGTCTTGACACTGGCCCTTGCTGACATCTAGGCTGGAGGGGTAGGGTGGGGCCGGGGCCCTGGTGTCCATAGGCAGGGAAGGGAAGGGGACGTGTTCCTTCCTGCGGGGTAAGTTGCGGCCGCGACCCTGCCCAGGTGGGCCGTGGGAGGGACAAAGACCGAAGTGGAGCTCAGCTCGGCGTCTCCCTTTCTGGGGGGTCAGTCCTGGGCTGTGAGCTCAGATTCATCTCCAGGCTCTGCCAGGCCAGACCAGACGTTTTCTCTTCTCGTTTCTCTAAAGTGAAAAACAACCAATCTCCAGAGACCAACAAGGCAGGCCGGGGAGCTGCTTCCCAAATTGTTTTATAATTTTTTCCCCTTAAGCAAATTGTTGCAGAATGCCAGAAGAACCTCACATTTTTCCCATGAAGTAATCCCAGAACCAAGCCAAGATTCTCTGTGGCCTCAGCCTTCCAGGAAGCCCATTCAGCCTTTGACTAGGCAGGTCGGTCCACGTCCAGCCGGGTCCAGGCGCCCTATTGCATCTTTGTGTTCCACTCCTGAAGAGTGGTCATTTTCCTGTGTCCTCCCACACCTGCACTCTCCCAAGGCTCTTGTGGTCACCCTGAGATGGCAGATTGGGGTCCCTCTTGTCCTCGGACAGATGAGAATGCCGAGAGCTCATGTGCCTTGCCCAAGGGTACACAGCAAGGCCGGGTGCCCATGAGGCTGTCCCAGGGAACAACTGACCCTGCTGTCGCCCTCAGGCCACATTAGGATCTCAGACCTGGGCTTGGCTGTGAAGATCCCCGAGGGAGACCTGATCCGTGGCCGGGTGGGCACCGTTGGCTACATGGGTGAGTGCTGGGCCGCCTGTGTCAACACACCTTGAGACCCACTGGGGCCGCCCCTGCTCACCACCGGCCAAGCCCCCAGAGCCTGCTCGCAGAGCCTCTCGCCTCTTCATGCACTGCTGATCACACGCAGAGTCACAGTCTCTGCGGGGCTGCTGGGGGGCAGCCTTAGCCAGGGGGAGGGGGAGCACAGGGGCCCCAGATGTGATGACTGCTCTGAGCTCTCTGCACTCCCAGGCCCCCAGCCCCACCTGTGTCCAAAGCCAAGCCACTCTTAGGGGTCAGGGCCTGGCATACAGCACTGCTAGGGGAGGCCGCATTGAAGCAGGGGTCTGGGAGGAGAGACCCTTGAGAGGAAGGAGGTAATTCAGAAGAGCCCGCAAATGAGAGGCACGCACAGCTGCTGTGTCACCAAGCATGATTCCAGTAGACAGCAGCCTTGGGCTCCTGCGGCCTTTCCTCAGTCTGCTCTGAGACCAGCGTCCTGAGGGTTGCAGGGAAGAAACCCAGAGTTAAGTCCTGTGCCCTAGAATTCCCTGTCCAATTGGGGGCATGCCCTGGGCTTCCTCCTGCGCATTCCACACACCTACCCTCCTTCCCCTGAGAGGCGGGGGCCCCCCCGAGAGCTCTGAGGAGCAGGCACGCTGCTGCCCTCTAGTCAGGCTGGTCCCAACAGCAGCTGCACGGGAGGTGTGCTTTGTCTCTGGTGCTAGAGGGTCCTTTTCAGATTGCATGGCATTTGGCAACCTGTGGGGTGTGTGTCTGTGTGTATGTGAGTGTGTGTGTGCCCACATGAATGCTGATCGATGATTGATAGGGAGGTAGGCAGGTGGGTGGGTGGATGGATGGATGGACGGATGGATGGATGTGATAGATGATGGATGATGGATGGGTGGATGATAGATCTGCCTACCTGTGTGTGCATTTGCCTGGGTCTCCTTTTGCAGAGTGTTCCATGCATCTGTCTGCCCAGGCTCTTGTGTGCAAACCAGCACGTGTATGGATGCATTTCCCTCCAGACATACGTGCTGATGCTGCAGAACTATCTTTTCTGTATTTCTATGGTAAATCTGTAATTCGGTTTATCAAAGTGGTACAGAAGACATAGCAAGAGGTTGTTTGAATTACAGATAAATTTAAAATCATCTTTAATTTGGGTAGATACACCTTTATTCATTGAAACAAATATACCGATAGCACATGTTCTGTGCCAGGTGTCATACTTGCTACAGTAGTGAATAAAGTAGCTCATGTTCTAGGCGAGGGGACATCAAGAGTGCAGGACACCTCCATCCACGGTGGTCAGAGTTCTAAAGCTACAATCAAAGTCCTTTGGGGGCACGGAGGAGAGTCATCAGGGCAGGCTCCCTGGAGGGGGGTGGTATTCACAGCAGTTGGCGGGGTAGGAGTTGGTGGCAGCCATGAAACTGGTGTCCCAGCCATGAAACTCCAGGTCTTCTGTGAGCAGCGCCACCAGCTGTCTCCCTCCTCACTCCTCTCTCCTTTCCTCTGCCCCCAGCTCCAGAGGTCCTGAACAACCAGAGGTATGGCCTGAGCCCTGACTACTGGGGCCTGGGCTGCCTCATCTATGAGATGATCGAGGGCCAGTCGCCGTTCCGCGGCCGCAAGGAGAAAGTGAAGCGGGAGGAGGTGGACCGCCGGGTCCTGGAGACGGAGGAGGTGTACTCCCACAAGTTCTCTGAGGAGGCCAAGTCCATCTGCAAGATGGTGAGCTCCTGGTGGCCAGATGCCACCCCCAAGCTGGTGGCTTCCCTCCCTGGGCCTGGCCCCAGTCTGTCCCCAGAACAGCAAACAGGCTGAAGGGACAGGGGTCTGAGCATGGGGGTGGGGGTTGCAGCCCACCAAGCTAGAGTTGAGGGCACTCCTTGCTGTGGACTGGGGTGGTCAGCGGAGGCTTCCAGGAGAAAGCCTGGGTGGAGCAGGGACACCCAGGAACCAAGGGAAGGGGGGTGAGGGGAACAGTGTGGAACACCCTCACATCCAGCACACAGGGCGGAGAAGAGATGGTCTGAGCTGGTGCCCCAGACACAAAGCAACCTTGGGCCAAGCCCCCGCCCCTGCCCTTGGGCCTCCTGCTCCCTCCACCTCTGGATCCCAAGGTGTTGGTTTAAGACGAAGGGCTACAGGGGGTGGGGGCGATGATTTCAGTCTTTGAACATCTTATAACAAAGTTTTCCACCACTAGATGGACTGCTGGTCACACCAGCCTGGCTCCTGCATGACAGGGTCTAGGGATAGTGAGGTCAGACCCACCCAAAAGCTGGGTGGGCGGAGCCAGATGTGGGGACTGGAAGCCAGATAAAGGAGTGACAGGAGCCATTGGAAATGGGGGATATGGGAGTGGAGTCCGCCCGTGCACCCCTGCCCCTGGGCCCCCCCATGCCGGCCCTCAGGCCCTTCCCTGGGAACCAGGACTAGTGGCTGGCTTTGTGGGGAGATGGCCACTTCCTGCTCCTGTCTGCCTCTCAGCCCCCAAGTGCAGCCCATGCCCCCTTGGGGCCCTCCTCCTTATGGTCCCAAGCACAGCTGTGCTGGCACACCCGCTGCAAGCAGCTGCCCTCTAATGCCAGCCTCATAGGGACAGGAGGGGCCGGAGCACCCAGCTCCACACTTGCCAGCCCACAGACTTCCTCTCCTCTCCCGGGAGCCCCATGTACCTGGAGCCACAGATGGGCAGACCGAGTCTGGGACGGGGGAACCACACTTCCCACCCCTGTACATCTGCAGGGACTTTGGGGGCAGATTCAGCGTGTGCATTGACAACCCAGGCAACTCCCGGAGTTTAGGAAGCAGCAGGCCGGGGAGTTGATTAAAAGTTGCAATGCTTCTGCTCAGGAAGACCTGAGGCTGCGTTGTGAACGGCCCCAGGAGGGTCTGGCTGGGCTCCTCACCCCGGAGGCCCCTCTCCTGCAGCCAAACACCTCTGCTCGGCCCCTTCCTGTCACCAGCCTCATCCTCACATCACAGAGCTGTGGGAAGAAGGCCTGTGTGTACAGCAGACCCACACCCTAACCCCACAGCTGTTGGCCCGCCATGCCGCTGGGGCCTCAGAGAAAGCCACGTGGTCATCGCAGCCAGGGCTAGGGTGGGGGGACCGGAGGAGCAGTGCAGCACTGGTCGGGTAAATGGAAACGTGGGTGTGAGCCACACTTCGCTGTCTCATCGGGAGATATCCGTCAGGTGCGACAAAACTAGACAAGGGAAAGAAGGGGTCAGACAGTCATGGGCAGAGCATCACCAAATGTCCCAGGTCAGGGCCAGGCAATCACAGAAGCAGGTCTTGAGAGATCTCAGCAGGGATATGGGACGTACTAAGAGGATGACGAGGTGGAGAGGGCCCCAGTCCCAGCCCCAGACCCCAGACACCCACCTTGGCCCCTGGCTTTGGGGCTGGGATCTCCTGCTGCAGCCTGGACCAGGGCGCTGCTGTCCCTCTGCTGCCCCCTGGTGGACACTGAGAGAAAGCCTGCTGCTCCCGGAGGACCTGTCCGGTGGGTACAAAACCACTGTCCTCTGGAAGCTTCTGGCATTGCTGTGGCTTCCCTTACAAATGATCTTGGGTCTTGGGAGTCTAGTCTTAGGCCTCCTTCATGCCTTTGACTGCAGCATCTCTGGCATCCAGGCCTACCTTCTCCCCTCCAGCTGGCGGCAGCTCAGGACACTGCAGAGCCTGACTTTCCGGGAGACCTCGCAGGCCCTGGGTTCACAGGGCTATTTCTAGGCTCTGGTGGCTCCAGCCCTGCCTGCCTAAGAGGGTCCCTCCACAATCAGTGAGGAAGCCGGTCTCTGGCCCCCAGGTCTGTCACCCATTCTACCTTAGCAGCCACAGAACCCGCTCCCCCTCCTCTGGAGCCCAGAAATTCACACATCTCACCGCTTTGTCCCCTGAGCCCAGTCCATGGGCCCAGACCTCAGCCTCCACCTTCCCCAAACCCCTGCTCAGTCCCAGCACTGGGCCTTAGCCCCCGTCCAGCTCCCTCTTGCCCTTCAGACATCTTGGTCTCACTTGTCCTTCCAGCCCATCTGTACTCCTCCTCCAGGAAGCCCACTCTGCCTGCCCCACCCATCCCAGCTCACACCTTCCCTTCCTGTCACTTCTCTTGGTGTCCACCTGATAGCATGGTTGCAAACTCTTTACCTGATGATGTGGCTGCAAACCGTTGACCGGATGCCAGGGTTTCAAATGGCAGCATATAGGCGGTGTTTTGTTCAACCTGCACACGGTTTTTCAAAGGAAGTAAATGGTAGATTCATTGCCAAGATTTAAAAATGAGGAGATTTCATATAATAACCTGGATTTTCTGGCTTCTCTTGAAAAGCAGAAGCCCCAGGCCCTGGCTGCCACCCCACCTGGCAGGAGCTGACACATAGCCTGGCCCGGCCCACCCAGCCCACCCCTCGCCTTTCTCATCCTCGTTTGTGCCACTTTCCTGGCCAGCCACTGCAGAAGGAGACTTGCCTCTGAGGGACTGCTTAGAACAGTGCAGCCCCTGGGCCCAGCCCAGCCCAATGCCTTGAGCCTTTGTTGAACAGTGAAGCCCCCAGAGAGAGAAGCAGAGGCATGAGCACCAGACCCTGAGCCACCAGCCTGGCGGTCCATGGGGACATTAGAGGGCAATGCTGTGAGCGACTGAGCTCTCTGCTTAGTCCTTTCAAGGGTGGAACTTGGTGCTGGCCCTGATGCCACCTTTGATTCCTTTGTTTGGGGGGCAGCCCCCTCCAGACCCTGAGCCCCAGGAGGCTGATCTGGCTGCTCACTCTCCCCGGCGTCCCCAGCCGGCGCAGCGCCTGCCCCAAGGGACCAGCAGGAAGTGTACATGGGATGAATATGAGCAAAGTGCACGGGGCACTGGGAAAAGACAAGGCTGGGCCCCTACCCCATGCAGGCTGCTCCTCTGGATTTTAGCCTCAAAGCAGACACTTAGTAGACACCAACTGCGTACAGCTGCAATGCTCAGTAAGGCAGAGGAGATTATGAGGCTGGGGCACTGGGAGTGCAGGTCAGGGGCCGGGGCCCTGCGGTTGTGTGGCTGGCCATGGCCAGTCGAGGCCCCCTGCGTGGGTCCAGCCCTCTGGCCTCATTCACAGCCTCATCCCGTCTCACCCGGGTGTCTGCTCCCAAAGACTCTTCCTCTCCTAGTAACCTTCCTGCCTCGTGGTTCTGATGAAGACACTCTTCTACCTCAACCATCCCTGGCTCCTTCTACCTCCAGATGAAAATCCCGCCACCTGACCTGGCCTTCAGGACCCTCTAACATCTCTCCCTGACCAGCCCCCTCCCCCTGACGCATCTCTGCACCCTCTCCTGCCCTCTAAGTCAAACGTGTTTTGGGTGTTCCCCAGACACACCCTGCACGTCCTGCCTCTCTGCTTTGCTGGTGCAGTTCCCTCTACCTGTATACCCCTCCCCCTACCCACACCTTGAAAGCCTATTCGTCCTACAAGACTCAATTTAAATACCTCTTCCCCATGCGGCTCCCTGACCCCTAGCTGGCAGCCGGTCATGCCCCCTGCCCCCGGGGTGCCCGATCTGTGTCACCTGGATGCGTCCTCTGAGCATGATTAGCCCCCCATGAGTCTGAGCACTCCTAGAGGCCAAGTTCCTCGGTGGTGCCTTCTCTATCAGGAAGGGGCTTGCACCCAGGAAGTACAACTCTGCAAATTAGCTGAGTGTGTGCAGGAGAGAGAGCTATTGATGCAGTCCTTGACTTTTGTTGCTTACCCTACACAGAAGAGGTGACAGTGACTCGACACCCATTAATGAGTGCCCACCATAACCCAGGAACGAGGTCTGTAATCCTGGGAGAAACAAGATTCCTGCTCTCCTGTCCCATCAGGCATCTAGCCAGGCTGTGAATGTGTGAGCACAGATGCATGCCAAGACTCAGGCAGCCCTGAAGCGAGACCTTTGCAGGGTGGGGCAGTGTGTCTTGGGTTCCTAGGCATGGTGCAGACACTGTGGAGGCAGGAGGTCCGGGCAGGAGGAAAGGCCCAGGGGACCTGGCTTCATGGGGCTCTCTGTTTCAGCTGCTCACCAAAGATGCAAAGCAGAGGCTGGGCTGCCAGGAGGAGGGGGCTGCAGAGGTCAAGAGACACCCCTTCTTCAGGAACATGAACTTCAAGCGCTTAGAAGCCGGGATGTTGGACCCTCCGTTCGTTCCAGACGTGAGTAGCCTCCCCCAGCCCCCAGCAGCTCCCTTCGCAGGGTACCCAGGGCTGCCCCCCAGTGCTGCCTCACAGTGAGCTGGTGCAGAGTGTGGGGCACATTGTGTCTTTGTGGGGACCAGCGTCCCCTCCCGGCCACTTCTCGCCTAAGCTGCAGATGAACTTCATGCCAGGCAGTGCAGAAGAGGCGTGGGCCAGGGAGCCCACATTTGCTGTCCAGAGACTTGGGCACTTTCCCGGGTCTGGGGGTCCTGGACAGATTCCTTCTAAGCGTCAGTTTCCTCCCTGTCCAATGAAGCCAGTAACACGCCTCCCACCTGCCTGGGAGATTTGAGGGTGAAATGAGAACTGAATGGGGAATGCTTTCAAGAGCATCGAGGGCCACCACGTTCAGTTCATCTTGACCAGCGTGCATGCATTGAGCACCTACTGTTGACGCCAGGTTCTGGGCCAGGCAGAAACAAAAGAGGCCCCTCCCCCAGCAGCTCACATTGCAGGGAGTTGCATCTTCCCAGGAGGTCCCCAGGTCCCCCGGTCGGTGTGTGAGGCAAGATTCCAGCTGAGGTAGAATTGTCCTTGAAAGTCCCCTAGATGGTCTATAAATCATGAGCTCTCAGCTGGATCAGAGGCCCAAGAGTGGCAGACCAGGCAGAGGCTGGGTGATCTGTGTGGGATACGTGCTGTGATTCCGGGGCCTACTCTGTTTAAAGTCAGGGAGTCAGAAGCCAGGAAGGCCTGCTGTGCTTCGGCTCCTGCCACGCTCCCACAGATGACCCCTTGCCGGCAGTGGGGACTGGGCCAGGGACTGTGGAGGCTGTGGGAGCAGCGGTGTGCTGCAGGCGAATGACTGCCTCTCCAGAGAGCTCATATGCACATCTCTTCCCAATTCTGTGTCCAATGGCTTTGCGTCGGTAACTTACAGTAGATCCCAGTGGTAGCATCCGCACAGCAGCAATTTGCAAATGCTACAAATCAGGGCCTCCATGTCCCCCTTCCCCAGAACCAGTGGTTATCACTTACCAGTACCGCCCTGAGTGGAGGCGGGTGGGGACCGTCCTTGGAACTCTGGTACCCCCTGTAGGTGGGGATCCCCTGGTCCTCTGGGACAGCAGCTGGCTTGGGAAGCTGCTGGATGCGGATCAGTGTCCATGGCAACCACACCACAGACCCCGTCCGGCCAAGGATGGCATCAGTGTGATGGGTAATCAGGGAATGCTTTCTGGAAAAACACGAGGGCCACTGAGAATACAAAGAGTAGGCCAGGCACGGTGGCTCATGCCTGTAATCCCAGCACTTGGGAAGGCTGAGGCAGTCGGGTTAGGAGTTCGAGACCAGCCTGACCAATGTGGTGAAACTCCCTCTCTACTAAAATACAAAAATTAACCGGGCGTGGTGGCAGGCACCTATAATCCCAGCTACTCGGGAGGCTGAGGCAGGAGAATCACTTGAACCCAGGAGGTGGAGTTTGCAGTGAGCTGAGATTGTACCACTGCGCTCCAGCCTGGGCGATGGAGCGAGACTGCATCTCAAAAAATAAAAAGTGAAAGTCACTGAATGCTACAAACTCAATCTGCAGATGAGCTTGAGCAGGCAGGGGGAGGATGGCAATCACAGCATTACTCTCGACCCTGGCTGCCTGGGGAACCGCCTGGGAGCATGAACAACACTCGCCATGGATGCAGTCCCCAGGGAGTCTGGGGTAAGACTTGGGCTTGGGGAGTTTTGAAACCTCCCCAGCTGATTCTAGCGTGCAGCCAGGGTTGACAGTCACTATTATGGGAAGTGCCACGTGCAAGGAGTGTGTTGTTTATTTGTTGTTTGTTTTTAGTGTCAAGGGCTTTGGGAGTGGCCACTCCTTGGCGTTCCAGGAAACCACATAGCGTGAGTGCATGAACATCACGGTTGTGCCATTGGGCTGATGTCCGAAATTGGAGAGGATGTGGGCACCCAGACTAGGAGTGTGGCAAAGGTTTGGAACCCGGGTGGCCATCCTTGTGGCCTCTGGGCTACCTGTTGCTATGGTGATGGGCTGAGATTAGTCATGGCATTGGAACTATTCCTCTAACTTCCAGCACACTCCAGGTCCCATGCCAGACCCCAAGGGAGATCCCATGGCACACAAAACGGTTGGTTGTTTCCTTCATGGAACTTCCAGTCTGAAGAGGAGCAGGGGTGTCAGCAAAACCCCTTAAATAGAAGTAGAAATATGAGTCACAAGAGAAGAGAACAGGCAGCCTCAGGGAAGATTGGAGAGTAGCGGGGCCTCCGTGCATGCACCCAGGCACGGCTGGGGAAGAGCGCTCCAGGCCCCGGCAGCAGCGTGTGGAAGGAGGCAGCTCTGAGGGTCAGGGCGACTGACTGTCCTGCTTTGCCTGGGACTGTCCTGCTTTTAGCACTGAAAGTTCTGTGTCCTGGGGAGACAGGGACAGTTGGTCACCCTGGGAGTGACCCTGGCCACTTCGAATCAGGGCATTAGGATGAGGTAGCAGAGCCCTGCAAAGCACACAGCCTGACAAGGTGCACAGAGCAGCCCACCGGTGCCCTCCTCCCCGGGCCGTGTACCCTGTGGCCCAGGGCCTCTGTTCCTGGCATCCGAGGCCTCAGGTGAGCAAAGGTTGCAGGCCCTGGAGTGCGAAGCCACTGTGAGCTGGGGACTTTGCCTTTTCCCCACTGGCCCTCCCCAGGCTGCACGCCAGCCCCCCCAGTCATCCCTGCCAGCCCCCCCAGTCATCCCTGCCAGCCCCCACAGTCATCCCTGCCAGCCCCCCACAGTCATCTCTGCCAGCCCCCACAGATGCAGCCCCAGTCATCCTACCAGCCCCATCATCCCCCCACCTCCCTCATCCTGCCAGCCCCCAGTCATCCTGCCACCCCACAGTCATCCTGCCAGCCCCCACAGTCATCCCAACACCCCCACAGTATCCCTGCCAGCCCCCACAGTCATCCCTCCCAGCCCTACCATCCCCAGCCCCCCCAGTCCCTGCCAGCCCCACATCCTGCCAGCCACCACATCATCCCTACCAGCCCCACATCGTCATCCTGCCAGCCCCCATCAGTCATCCTCCCTCACCCCCCACAGTCATCCTGCCACCCCCCACAGTCATCCTGGCGGCCCCCACAGTCATCTCTAGCCCCCCCACAGTCATCTCTGCCAGCCCCCCACAGTCATCTCTACCAGCCCCCCACAGTCGTCCCCACACCATCGGGGCTGCTGCCACGTTCTTAAACCACAAGCGCTGTTAGTGATGTCATCTTTTTGACTTCCATTGACTCTTTTTTTTTTTTAAGTAAAAATCAACGTATTTTAAAAGGAAACCTTTCCAAGGAAATAATAGCCATGAAAGAGGGGTTTGGGTGTGCCAGGTAACTTTCTGTTCCATTACAGATTTTTAAAATACGTTCATTTGTTAACATTCCTCTGCAAGCCACCCAGGGCCAGCTTCGTGAGCTTGACCTGGGCACCCGCTAGGGCACCCTGGGTCCCCACACCTGGCTCAGTGCCCTCTGTTGCCATCTTAAAATTCTACATGTGGAACATGGACCCCGCGTTTTCATTCTGTGCTGGCCGTGTGAATGATGTGGTCTTGCTTCCAGCTAAAAGTCCACTGAGTTCCACAGTGGCGTGCACCCCGGGCTTTGGGAAATAGAGAAGGGTCGCAGCTCTGCAACTGGACACCCCTGCCCCCACCCCTGCTTCCGCCCACATGCACTTGGGCCCATGGTTTGCTCTGCTGGGGACGGCATGGCCTCGAGCCTTGAGCTGGGGACCAGAGCAGACCGGAGGGGAGAGTCCCAGAAAGTGCCGAGCCCTGAGACCATTGCTAGAACCTTCCTGGCATGGCGGAGCCCACGCTGAGCCAGTGCACTGATTCACAACTTTCAAATTAGCCAAATGTCAGGAGACTGTAAGCAGGAGGTAGCCTCTACCCTCCAGTGACAGATGTGTCACCAGGTCTGGGGATCCCCTCGCACCCCACCTGGGGCTGTCTCTATAAAGGCCTCATCTCCAGAGCCTCTGGGAAGCCTCCGCGCACCAACCTTGAACTCTTAGAGGGCAGGGTCCACCCAGGTTCATCTCTGCCCTGGCATAGAGCAGGCCCCCAGTGCACAGCTGAGGGAGGAGTAAGGTAAAAGATACGCCCACCATAATAACACCAGCTCCCAGTTACGGGCGCCAGGCTCGGTGGCCAGCACTGACAGCAGCCCTGTCACTCAGGTGCCTCGTTGTCCCCATTTTGCCGGTAAGGAAACAGGACATAGGCCTCAGGGGATATGAGACTTCCCCAAAGTTCCTAAGCCCCACAGCTGGGACTTCAGCCCACGTCTGTCCAGTACGGGTAAGGGAGTGATGGCAGGAAGGAGCCCTGGGCTGGGCACCCAGGTGCCCCCAGCTCCTGTGTCACCCCAGCCAGGGTCCCCTTCATGGATCTGAGAGAGGGCTGCACTGTCATCTGGAGGGGTCGCAAAAAAAAACACAGGCCGTCATCTGAGGTGGGCAGGAAGCCCAGCCAAGCCACTGGGGCCGACCCCTCCCCTGGACTCACCTGCCCCTGAGCCACACACCCTCCAGCCACTACCCGCAGCAGTTCTGGGGGCGGGTCCTGGGAAGACTCCCCACTGCTCCCCAAAACCCTAAGGCCTGGCTCAGGGCCACTGGAGCCACAGGCAGGACACATGTGTGACCGGCCCTGTGCCCCTGGCAGCCCCGTGCCGTGTACTGTAAGGACGTGCTGGACATCGAGCAGTTCTCCACTGTGAAGGGCGTCAATCTGGACCACACAGACGACGACTTCTACTCCAAGTTCTCCACAGGCTCTGTGTCCATCCCATGGCAAAACGAAGTGAGCGGGGCGGGCCACTTGCTTTGGTCTGGGTGGGATGGAGGGACTGATAGGGGGAAGGAGGTGTTGGGAATATGAGTTTGGCAGTGGGAGGATGAGCACATGACTTCTGTTTTCTCCACGAAGGCAGCACACAAAAGCTGTCAGTGGCCAGGTAGGGAGCTGTAGCCACCAGGAGCCGGTCATTGACGGGGAGCCTCGCCCAGCCCCCGAGACCTGGAGGGCATGTGGCTCAGGGGCAGGTGAGGCCAGGGGAGGGGTCAGCCCCAGTGGCTTTGCTGCTGGGCCTCCTGACTGCCCCAGTTAACGGCCTGTGTTTTGTTTTCACGGCTCCTCCAGATGATAGAAACAGAGTGCTTTAAGGAGCTGAACGTGTTTGGACCTAATGGTACCCTCTCGCCAGATCTGAACAGAGATCACCCTCCGGAACCGCCAAAGAAAGGGCTGCTCCAGAGAATCTTCAAGCGTCAGGTGAGACACCCATGCCTGGCCAGTCCTGGTGTCAGCCCCGAGACCCCTGGCTCACTTCCATGGGAAATGAGAAGACCCTTGAGGGGCTCAGAAGTCTGGGGCAGTAGCAGCTTGGAAGGGCAACTGATATGTCCAAGGCCCCTGACACCCACTGCAGCTGATGGGAGCCCCAGGGAGAAGGGCAGGGCCAGCCCAAATTCACCCTCCCTCTGGGTTTCTCCACCTTGACACTATTGGCACCTAGGGCCAGTTAATTCCTTGTCATGGTGCTGTCCTGTGCATCATAAGATTTGGGGCAGCAAGTTTGGCCTCCACCCACCAGATGCAGCAACACCCCATCCCCCAGTCGTGAGAGCCCATAAAGGAGCCAGATATTGCTGAATGTCCTTAGGGGCACAGTCACCCCTGGTTGAGAGCCACTGCCCCCTCTGGCCCTTATGAAGCCTCAGTCATGTAAAGACTGAACATCATAAGCCCAGAGAGAACTGGGGGTAGAAGCTGACCCCGCAGAACCTTCCAGCTCCTGGGATGGTCCCCATCCAATGCTGTGCCCTCCAGCTGGCAGCCAGAGGAGACAGGGCCCTTGGGAAACGACAGTCAGAGCCTGGCCCTGGTAAGGGTTGGTGTGGGCCAATGGAGGAAATGCCGGGGAAGGGCCCCCACCTCACCGCACACCATGAAGGTGGCCACCATACACCCCATCTTGGCCTGGCCCTTGAGGAAGCTGTGGCCCAGTGTGCCCATCCTGGAGCCTGGGAGGCTCCCTCTCCTAGTTCCGCTCCTTCCTCCTCCCCACAAAGAGCCAGCTCCAGGACGGGCACACTCAGCCAGTGATAATATAAAACTACAATGCTTCAATGCTTCCATCAAGTAAAATGGAAGTTCCAGAAAGAATGACCTCTCCCTCCCCTGATGGCCAGGCATGCTAAGAACACCCTGGGTCCTAGAAAAAGAAATTACCATGGAGTCTCACAGACCCGGGTTCAAACCCAGCCCTGACACTTCTTGGTTATGTGGCAACTTCTGGAACCTCTCCCGCCTCAGTTTTCCTGCCTGAAACATCAGGATAGAAATGCCCGCTGCCTAGAGCCATGGGTGGCAGCCCTTAGCACTGTGTGGGCACCAGCACCTGTGAAGCAAATACTTCTTGCCTCCCTCCTCCTCCCCTCTGCAACATGAAGGGCCCAGCACCCACGGGATGCAGAGGGAAGGCCTGAGCAATGGGAACGACCGCCCATCTCTCCCAGGCCGGCCCTCACTAGAGCCCTTTGCATATGAGGCCCCATTGTATCCTCCCAGCCACCCTGTGCGGAAGCTGCTCTTCTCCTGTGTTACAGGAGAGGAAACTGGGAGATGGAATTGCATGCCCAAGGCCACTCTGCGAGGGAGGGGAAGACTAAGAATTCCAGCCCAGGCAGTGTAACCGCAGGCCTGCAGGCTTAACCAAGGTGGATATTATACGAGGGGCCGCCTCCACCCTGACTGGAGGTTCTGTTAATGCCATGGCTCTTCCAAGATACCTGTGCCTCCAGGGGTGGCCCTTGCACCTGGCTGTGAGGGGAGACTGCAAAAGGCAATAAAAAGCAAGGGTTGGAGCTGGCGGAGGCAGCCCCTGACCCATCCCCAGGGCTCCCAGGACTGACTTCTGCTCTCTCCACCCCGTCTCCCCCAACCCCAACCCCAGCATCAGAACAATTCCAAGAGTTCGCCCAGCTCCAAGACCAGTTTTAACCACCACATAAACTCCAACCACGTCAGCTCGAACTCCACCGGAAGCAGCTAGTCTCGGCTCTGGCCTCGAAGTCCACCGTGGAACCAGCCCAGACCCTTCTCCTTAGAAGCGGAAGTAGTGGAGCCCCTGCTCTGGTGGGGCTGCCAGGGGAGCCCCCGGGAGCCGGGGAAGGAGGCCGTCCATCCCGTCGACGTAGAACCTCGAGGTTTCTCAAAGAAATTTCCACTCAGGTCTGTTTTCCGAGGCGGCCCCGGCCGGGGTGGATTGGATTTGTCTTTGGTGAACATTGCAATAGAAATCCAATTGGATACGACAACTTGCACGTATTTTAATAGCGTCATAACTAGAACTGAATTTTGTCTTTATGATTTTTAAAGAAAAGTTTTGTAAATTTCTCTACTGTCTCAGTTTACATTTTGTATATTTGTATTTAAATGAAAGTGAGACTTTGAGGGTGTATATTTTCTGTGCAGCCACTGTTAAGCCATGTGTTCCAAGGCATTTTAGCGGGGAGGGGGTTACCAAAAAAAAAAAAAAAATGTGACTCAAGACTTCCAGAGCCTCAAATGAGAAAATGTCTTTATTAAATGTAGAAAGTGATCCACACTCCACCTTTAAAGGATTGGTTGTATTTACCCACATCTATCTCTGGAGCCATTTCTTCACATTGGTGTCACCCTTCTGTCGGCTTGGAACAATCTGAATTAAATGTTCCAGACACACGTGGGACTTCTCCCTCCCAGCCAGAATGTCCTCTCCTCGGAGTTGCCTAGGCTGAGCCCTTCTCCTCAAGGGGCACGCCGAGCCACTGTTGCACCCACCTCTGTCTGCTCTTCCTTCAGGAAGGCGGCTGGCGCGCGGATCTAGATGTTTGCAGCCTGGTGGGCGACGGGCCTCTTTCCTTCTAAGCAGGTCCTGACTGCTAAAGCCAGTTATTTTCGAGAGGTTTGCCTTAGGGGATTTTTGTTCTATTTTTTAACAGAAGCGTAGGATCATAAAGATTTGTCATGAAACCCCAAGTGTCCCAAAGCCTCGGGGCCCACGGGAGCATCGGGAAGTGAGGCAGTGCGCTCATCCTGACGGAGCAGCGTCGTGTCTGTAGCAGGGAGGGAGGCTGGCCCAGGGACCCGGCATGTTCCTGAAGCGTTCACAGGGTTTCCAGACCTTCGCAGCCCCATCAATGTGCTGGCCCATGTGGCATGGATGGGGCAGTCTCTCCGGGGAAACGAGAGGCCCAAGGAGAGACCAAGCCACCAAAGAGCTCAAGACAAAGTCACTGTTCCTTCCCCCAGGAAGGTGGGGCAGAGGCAAGATCTGTCGGACATTTCAAAGTTTCAGGCAGGAGCTCCCAGAGGACTTGGTGGCTTTGCCAGCCCAGGGGCCTCTGAAGGCAGCCCCCAGACCCTTGTAGCAGGGCTGTCCATCCCCAAGGAGCAGCTGGCCACCTCCTCCTGCCTTGATGAAGTGACCAGGGGCCAATCTGCTCCCACCTCCTGTCCAGGACAGGGTGAACATTTGACCTCACTGTCCCCTGCCTGGCTGAGTCCCTGGTATCTGACTCGGCCACCCAGCAGCTGCCAGGGTCTCTCACCATGTGGACCCTGCCTAGCTGCACCTGCACCTCCTGTCAAAAGCGCAGACTCGCAGGTTCCACCCCAAACCACAGAATGGGAATGCCTGGGAGCCCAGCCCTGCTGCGGGCTGTCAGCAGGGCTTTGGGGGTGATCATCCCAAACACATTTCTCTGGATGATGCAGGCAGCATTGGAGCATGAGCTGTGGGGAGGACAGTCGTGAGCACACCAGCCATGAGGTCCGGTTTCCATGCCTTACCCCGGACTCTACCCCTGAGTCCTGGGGCGTGCCACTAAAAGGGTCCTGGCCTTTAGGACTGATCATTTTGAGGCCCTTTTACAAAGAAATGGGGGAGAAGAAATAGCTGGGCTTCCTTCAAATCTTATTAATGTGCAGTATTTTTTTGTTCAAGACCAGCTCTTGTTTTATGAGGCTCCTTCCATTACCTTTCTTGGGCTGAATACAAAAGAAATACAGCCATATTCAAGTCTTCCAAGGAAGCAGAAAACTCTTTGAATGGTATCTTAAGATCCTTAAGCTCTTGCTGAACTTCCTTTTTCAATGAAAAGAAGGACCATCATCCTAGGACGGTCATCAGCCCAAGCCACCACCCCAGCCACTCATCCAGGAGGTTGGTTCGTTTTGCCCAGTTCATAGCAGCTCAATCCTTACCAAATGGATTCTTGGTGTTGGGAAGCAGCCTCTTTTTATTCCTGAAAGGCAATGCCCTGTCCGTTTGCAGTAGAGAATCCCCAAGGAGCAAGAAAGATGACAGAAGTGTGGCTGCCATGTTTCTAGGTCATGAGAGCTCTGGCGGTGCTATCACAAGGCCTGCACGTGGATTCTATGATAACTTGAGTCTTCCATCATGTTCGCCACCAGCCCTCCCTGAGTGCCCAGAGGAGATGGGGGCAGAGTCACTTGGCCTACTAACGCCTCCTGTTCCTTCTGGCTCATGCATTGCTTTGTGGTAAGAGAAAGGAAGTTTTTAGAACAGTGCCTGGGAATCAGCCCTTCTCCCTACTGAGTCCCCAGTCCTGTCTCTTCCCTGACTCGCTCCTCCAACCTTGGTTTCTATAGCTGCATTTTTTTATTTGAGACAAGATCTCATTGTGTTCCCCAGGCTGAAGTGCAGTGGCATGATCCTGGCTCACTGCAGCCTCAAATCCTGAGCCCAAGCTATCCTCCTGCCTCAGCCTCCGAGGTAGCTGGGACCATAGGTGTGCACCACCATACTCAGCTAATTTTTAAAATTTTTTGTAGAGATGGGGGTCTCACCATGTTGCCCAGGCTGGTCTCGAATTCCTGAGCCCAAGCTATCCTCCTGCCTCAGCCTCCCAAAGTGCTGAGGTTATAGGTGTGAGCCACTGTCCCTGGCCTATACGGTCATTTTTTAAAAGATACTTTAAAATTAAAAGCAAACAACACTGTCCACCCATCTACCTGTCCAGGATAAGACATATTTGGGTGGTGAACGGATTTACTCTCTTTAATGCATTTGGGCGCTTCACAGAAGAGCCTTTCTTGCTCCAGGCATGACATTTTTTGTTCACCGACTTTGTGACTTTGAGGTGAGACATGGGATCTCTCAGAAGCGTCTCTGCATCTGCATTTCAGGAGATGAGCTCCTGTCCCTGGTGGACCGAGGCGGTCTCTGCCATGGTCACCATGATGCCCTGCAAGTGTTTATTGAGTCCCTTGGGGGGCACCCAGAATACCACCCAAAATAGCAAGAAGACCCAGTCCCCGCCTTGCGGAGGATGCACTCGCACGCCGCAGCAACCCATTCTCGCCTCTTCCTTGGCTGGGAACCTGGGCTCTAGGGCTGCTCGCTGTTGCTGTGTCCTGCGCAGCCACGGGAGGCTTCCTGAAAGGCATTGCTCGGAGGGGCGGGGGCGGGGAGGCCTAGCCTGCCCCACAGACACAGCTGTGAGGCCTGGGTCATACACCTACCAGCAAGCAGCTGCCAAGACACATGGTGGTGGGAAGTCCTGGGGACACACACAGCCTCTGCATTGACAGCACAAGTAGGATCAGAGCCCAGGTGAGCCCCTGAGGGTACCGAGGCCTTCCCTCCCTGAAGCCGGGAAGTCTCCATGCCTCCCAGGAGCCTGGCCCCGCTGCAGAAATCCCTCCTCTTCCTCCACACCTTGTCCTTTCCCCCAAAGGCTCGGTTGTCAGTTCCAACTACCCATCGACTTTCCCACTGAGCCGCTGCTCTCAAAACGGAGGGGCACCGCAGCCTCCTTGAGCCTGGCATCCCAGGCCTTGCCAAAGGGGACGGTAGCTTCCTGGATAATCGGAAATCTCTGAGAAGAGGAGGAAATGCCTGAGTGACACTCAGCTGTCCTCTGGGGTCCCCTGGTGTGCATGCACGTCCTCCTAAATACCTGTACTTCCAAGAGGTGGTCTCCTGTTTTCATAACCCAACACTCTGAGATAGGATCTTCGAACTTTTTAGCCCTGGCTGTGGAAAGATAGTGAGTATGAAGTCTTTGTGCATTTGGAAGTGACATCACTGTGTGGATTATGAACACAGAGAGCTGCCATCTTCCTGATCACAATAGGCCATGATTGCAAAGCCTCCTCTCCCAGAGACCCCTTCTGCGCCTGCCCTCCCCACCCACCACCCAGCTGTTGAAGCTCAGCGTGTGCAAGTCTGACCCTGCACAGGCCGGGGGTGTCTCACCTGGCCTAAACGTAAAGGCTTGTGCCGGAGACAGTGATTGAAAACATTTGAAAAGCCAGCTCTCCCTGGCAGAGAAAGACGCTTCCCCTGAATGGAATATAGATGTCTTTCCCTAGTCCATCAAGAAGTCATTTTTGTAACAGTCCCTAACCGAGTGTTCTCAATTAGAAGAGTTTAGTGGCTGTTGGTGTTGTTAAAATACTAATAATCCTTCTAGCATCCAAAGCTTTCTAATTTTTTTCAGGGAGATTTGGACATTAATGAATGGAAACATCCATGGTGGCGGTCACTCCTGAAGGCAGCGGCTTCCGTTCTCCCGCTGCTCTAACTCTGTGTGTTCCGTCTACCGTGTCACAGTGCCACTGGATCTAGATAGAAACACTGTTATTGTTTTTAAAAGAGAAATAAATTCCTTAATGGAAGTAGCATGGCATCGGCATCTCTCTTCTGCTGCTGAGCTCTTGCTCTGCTTCCTCTGCATACGACAGCTGTCCCCAAGATGCCTGTGGCCTTTGGGTTAACCCTTTCCTAAGGTTGACGGTGGAACCCACCCAAACCCGGCCCCCACACTGACCACCCCCTGAACTACCCAAAATGGCCCAGCTCCAGTGGGCAGGGCCCAAGAAAACCTGAATTATTACCAGGCCGTCAGCTTCTGATCTCAAACCCAGCAGATGGTTCTAGAAGTGCCCTGGCCACTTGGCACCAAGGAGGAGCTGGGTGACAAGGGCTCGAGTCAGTGCCAGCACCATGACACCAAATGGCACATTTGCAGGTCCCACCTACCTGGTCTTATACAGAAGAGGCGGGCTCTGCAGAGGGAGCCGTTCTGGCTGTCCAGGCTTCGCCATGCCAGGCACGTGCTGGAACATGGGGTAGCCAGTGAGGCACAGCGGCCCTTGCACCTCGGAACCGGGATTCCCGATCTGGGACCCAAGACCTCTTCTGTCTCCCTCCACCTGCTTGCCTTAGCTGTTAGAATGAGCAGGGCTTACTCTGAGATGTTTATTTTAAAAATAAAGGTAAAAATAAAGGTAAAAATAAATTTAAAAAATAAATAAATAGAATGAGCAGGGCTGGGATTCAGCCAACACCCTACTGATGATATGACCTTAAACAGGCTACTCTGAGACTTGGTGTCTTCATCTGTAAATGGGATCACACCTCAGTGATGGGGCTGCTGGAGGATTCAGTGGGAACTCATGTGCCACCCAGCACAGAGGCCTTGGCTTTGAGCAGGGTCCTGGCCTTGACCTCACACCCATTCACACCCAGCCCTGCCTGGAGCCACACTCCAGCCAGGCCTAGAGCCTGGGGAAGAATCTGCTTACTGGGGGACCCTGTGGAATTGGATAGAGAGAAAGAGGGGCTGGCTGGCAATGAGGGTGGGATGAGGGAGGGGCTCTCCCAGGATGGAAGAGTGGATGGTACTCATGGCCGAGGATTTGCCAACCATGCAGGAAGCCTTCAAGGGCAGAAGATGCAGGGGTGGGGCAGGAAATGCTCTGATCTCAGAACAGGGACGGGGAGGACCTCCCCGCAGGGCCCAGCTCTCTCTCTGGGGCTTTCGCCACTCCAGAAACTCCACTGTCCGAGCCAGCCTCCAGGCAGACAGAAGCTGCCGTCTCTCTTGGGACAGACAGGGTGTCAGCGGGAGAAACTCCAGCCCCATGGCTCCGGCCCCCCTCACCATTTACACTGCCCTGCTCAGCAGCTTTGGCCCGTTCCCAGGCAGATCAGGTGGGCTGGGCAGGAGGAGTACCCACCCCTTAACTCCTCCACACCTTTCAGGCCTGTGCCTGTCCTGTCCACACCAGACAACTGTGGATTCGGTGAGGGGACCAGAAGAGCCTCCATCTAACTCATTTTCAGGAAAGGCTCAAAGCAAGCATCCCTGGGCCCCAGAGAGCTCCAGGCCACAACCCCTCTGGGAGGCGGTCCTTAAGGCTGTTAGGATCCACCTGCCATCCCCAGAGACTGTGAAGAGGAGGGAGAGCTGGGGCCCTGGGAACAGACCTTCGAGCCACAGCATGGCAGGGCTCCTGGTACCACTTTGCCCAGCAGTTTGCCAAGCCAAACATTGCCCGGGCCTGGGCCAGTTGTCATGGGGCCTTGGCTTGGCTGTCTTAGGGGAGAGAGCAGGAAAAGCCCATTCAGCAGGCCATGGGGTAAGATCTAGAGTTTGCACTCTAGGGGCGTCAACTACTGGCAGGTAACCCAGAAGGCGCAGAGGCTTGGGGCAGCACCTCTCACGCTTCAGGAGTTCTGACTCATTTGGTATCTTGATAAACTAGAATCCGATTCGGCAGGTCTGGGGTAGGGGACAGTCCACACTTCTGAGTGCTCCGGGGTGAAGCCACTGGTCCTCAGACAACACTTTGAGCAGAGAGGCCTTAGAAAGCCCCAAACCTGGCTGGGCACTGTTTCTCACGCCTAATCCCAGCACTTTGGGAGGCCGAGGTGGGCGGATCACCTGAAGTCAGGAGTTTGGGACAAGCCTGGCCAACATAGTGGAATCCCGACTCTACTAAAACTACAAAAATTAGCTGGATGTGGTGACATGCACTGTAATCCCAGCTACTCAGGAAGCTGAGGCAGGAGAATCCCTTGAACCCAGGAGGCGGAGATTGCAGTGAACCGAGATTGCACCACTGCATTCCAGCCTGGGTGACAGAGTGAGACTCTGTCCCAAAAAAAAAAAAAAAAAAAAGAAAGCCCCAAACCGGAATGGCAGGCTGGGTCTATAGTCAAACCAGGTCCTGCATTCTATGGTACAGAAGTTTTATTCATACTCACCAACATTTGCCCTGCCCTTGAGGGGAGCTGATACCAGTAATTTTCAAAGTCTGACACCCTCACCCCTACAGGCCACAGCAGCATCCCTGTGAACTTCTGAGAGATCCAGGTTCCTGCTCCCCGTGCCAAGCCTATTGAGTTAGGAGTCTGGGTGGGACCTACGAACAGGACCCCCAGGTGACTGGGGTGCACACTCCAGTTTGAGGCCCACTGGTTTACAAAGCGCTTTCATCTCATTGAGAACCCTTAGGGCAAAGCAGCCACTGGTCTCCCTGCTGACAGCTTTTCAGAGTCACAGAGGGCTGAAGAGGGCGAGGTTCTTACCTGCAAATGGAAGCAGGTGGGTACAATTGGCTACCACTGTTCTTAAACAAAAGGAAAGAGGATACGACATAGAATCCTACTGTCATATTTTTAATGAAAAGATAAACCAAAAAAAGGAAAAAAGTTACCTACAGGGAGAGGGAAGCTACCAGGGAAGGAGAGTGGGAGACAGATATAAAAGCCAGTCTGCTCAGAAATGTGCCCTGTCTTGTAGATTTGACTTTGCGAGCACGCATCAAATAAAACACAAATCCAGACTCAGTGGGGAGAGACCAACTCGAAAGATTTTTGCAAGGGAGGAAAGGGGCTACTGCAACAGGGGCTGGGATGGAGAGCACTGCAAAACGGGGAAGGCTTTACCATGCCATCTGCAAGGGTCTTGAGGGTTAGGTGAAAAGATGATCTCTTTTGTAGAAAGAAAAAGGCTAGGAAGAGCCAGGTGTGGAAAGTGAGATGAAAGGGTGATGTCGTCAGATAAATCGATCAGAAAATGTCACCCTGAGGCGGCCTCTGCTTTGGAGGGGCTGCCTGCAGCTTCAGGCTGAGAGTTGATCAAAGTTCAGAGTCCAGGAAGAAGGAGTGAAACTTACCCAAGTCTGGCTAGCAAGCATTTTGTTTCCATGGATCAGTGGGAACAAGCCATTCAGCTAATCATTTATGAGGCAAAGAATGGGAATTTGGAGGGTCTGTGTCTGGCCTTTCATAGATAAATAAGGGGGACATCCCTCGGCCTTATGGAAGTCTGATGTGGTTGGCTGTGTCCCCACCCAAATCTCGAATTGTAATTCCCATAATTCCCACATGTTGTGGGAGGGACCCAGTGGGAGGTAATTGAATCACGGGAGTGGGTCTTTCCTGTGCTGTTCTCATGATAGTAAGTCTCATGAGATCTGATGGTTTTATAAAGGGGAGTTCTGCTGCACACACTCTCTTGCCTGCCACCACGTAAGATGTGCCTTTGCTCCTCCTTGCCTTCCACCATGGTTGTGAAGCCTCCCCAGCTATGTGGAACTGTGAGTTGATTGAACCTCTTTCCTTTACAAATTACCCAGTCTCAGGTATGTCTTTATTAGCAATGTGAGAACAGACTAATACAAAGTCATATGGGGAAAGGTGGTTTTTTGCAGCGTGTTGTTTTCCTGGAAAACAAAAGTGTGAGGAGAATCTCTTGTTTTGGCTTTTTGTTGTTGTTTTGTTTTGTTTTATGAGACAGGGTTTTACTCTGTCACCCAGGCTGGAGTACAGTGGTGCAATCATGGCTCACTGCAGCCTCTAACTCCTGGGCTCAAGCAGTCCTTCCACTTCAGCCTCCAGAGTAGCTAGGATTACAGGTGTGTGCAACCACATCCGGCTAACTTTTTAAAATTTTTGCAGAACTGGGATCTCATTATGTTACCCAGGCTGATCTTGAACTCCTGGCCTCAAGGGATCCTCCTGCCTTAGTCTCCCAAAGTGCTGAGATTACAGATTGAGCTACTGCACCTGGCAGGGGGAATTCCTTTAATCTTTGCTGTTTTCCAGGAGCACTGGGCTCAAGTAAAATTCAATATTTTAAAAACGTGTAAATGTTTTTGATAATTGTAAAACAAAACAAAAAAATTTTTATAGCAGCCCCTATAAACCAAAAGACAAATGGAACAAACAAATCTGTTCATATGCAGGTGGTGGTATAATCACACAGAGACCATCCCCAAGTGACTTTAAGGCACAGAAATGTGACTGTAGGTTCTCATAGAGGGGCATGTCCTAAAGACAAAAAGAGTTGCCAAAAAAATCTTAAGCCATTTTCACTAAACATATTGTCAGTAATAACGTGGATGTTATTATTCCTCAACTAATGTATGTTATAGGGCAAAACATGTAATTCTGTTAATGTAATTAAGAGCAAATATTTTTCAATGTAAGAAAAAATAAAAAAATAAAATAATATCAAAGAAGAAAAGCCTTTTAATCCAACCCAAAATAAGCTTTCTCTTTATAAAAAAGGCATCCATGAGAACTTTGGCTTCTTGAGACAACACCATTGACTCCCCATGAGTGTTCAGGACTCTTTCCTGGCCACGGGAGATGGAGGAGTACTGGACTTTGATGACGGGGGAGGTTCCTTCCAGTTCCAACAGTCTGCCAGACTTCTGCAGCTTGTTCTGTCTTTGTCTCCCACTTTGCCTCCCTTTATTTTCTCTTTGATATAAGAATTGCCATTTCAGCCAGGCACCGTGGCTCACGCCTGTAATCCCAGCACTTTGGGAGGCCGAGGCGGGCAGATCACGAGGTCGGGAGTTCGAGACCGGCTTCACCAACATGGTGAAACCCCATCTCTACTAAAACTACAAAAATTAGCGGGGCGTGATGGCGCACAACTGTTGCACCTGTAATCACAGCTACTCAGGAGGCTGAGGCAGGAGAATCTCTTGAACCCGGGAGGCAGAGGTCTCAGTGAGCCAAGATGGCACCACTGCACTCCAGCCTGGGCGACAGAGCAAGACTCAGTCACAAAAAAAAAAAAAAGAATTGCCATTTCTAAAAATAATAATAATAAATGAAGGGATGAACGAAGGGTGAAAAATACTGGGGTACGAGTTACATTGTACTCTAGTACTCCTTGGAGTTATGCTATTCAGATGTTCTAGGATGGATGGATGGTTGAATGGACAGGTAGAAGCAAGGAATGAAGGAGGGAAGGAATGTAGGAGATGAAGGAATGTAGGAGGCAAAGGACAGAAGGAAGGGAAGGGAAGGAGGAATGAAGGAAGGAAGGGAGGGCAGGAAGGAAAAGGAAAGGAATATCCATGAGTATGAATGAATAGATGGTTCGATGGATGGAAGCAAGGGTGGGTAGGTGGTAGATGGGTGGATGGGTAAAAAGGTGGGTATGTGAGTAGATGGATTGGATGAGTGGATAGAAGGAAGGAAAGGTGGGTGGATGGATGGATGGATGGATGGATAGATGAATGGATGGATGGATAGATGACTGGATGGATGGATGGTTAAATGGAAGGAAGGGTGGGTGGGTGGTGGATGGATGGATGGATGGGTGGGTGGATGGATGGATGGATGGATATATAAAAAGATGAGTAGGTGGGTAGATGGATGGATGTGTGGATGGATAGATGAATAGATAGATGAATGGATGGCTCAATGGACAGATGGGTAGAAGAAAGGAAAAGTGGATGAATGGTTGGATGGGTGGCCATGGTCCTATGAACAAGTTATGCTCTATATACAGACCCAGTGGAGGATACACTTCTGCAGAGGAGCACCTGTGCAAAGCAGACCTTCCCCAGAGAATGTCCAAACCTTTGCCTGGTATCTTGTATTTATGCAGGTGGCACTTGGCCCAGCAGAATCAGGTATGGAGGGTGGTTATTTAACCAAGGTCTACAGCTCTTGATATGGCAGCCCCTGGCCTTCAAGCACTTCTGTGTGGCAGTGCCCAATGCAATGATGTGGGACAGAGTACACATTCTGAACTCTATATAGAAGAATTGGGTCAATGCTGGTCACCATAGTGACTCCATTTCTGCCCTTAAGGATCTGGTAAAGACACTCAGGATGGAATAGGGTTTCACTACTCCTTCTGCATAACTACAATGAGTCAGGGAGTAAGAGAGAAGTATTAGAATTAAGTCTGAAGTCCCCTCAGGGCACCAGAGAACCCTGGCAGGAGATTTTGTCCCCAGCCCTCAGCAGAAAGGAGAGGAGCTTAGTACTAAACTCTCCACAGAGACTCGCCTGTGCACCTGCATGCCGTGCAGACCTGGCTCAGGGGAGGGGATGCTGTTGGGAGAAGGTTCCACCCAGGTGACCCCAAGACCTAGCCGCCAGCTCTGCTCCTGCCACCACTTGTGGACCCCCCAAGGCAGTGGCTGGCTCTCCACCCAGCTCCAGACACAGACTGGTCCCTGAGTGAGAATCCATTTCTGTGAAGGAGAAAGCATAAGTGGGCCATGCCCTCACCCCTTCCTCTTAGCCTGGGCATCCTGAGGCTCCCACAAGCTCACTGCAGGCGTGCACTTGAGGCTGGTGTGTTTCCCTGGGAGCAAACCTCCTCCTTCCTGCAAGGTCCTGCAAGGCACTGAGAAGTCCCACCCAGTCTCATGGGGACCCACTGGGGATGTATTTTGCTTTTTCTAAGAGAAGCCAAATGTTTCCTTTAATGGAGAACTACCATAGAAAACTTGCCGCATATCTACAATTATCTGATCTTTGACAAACCTGACAAAAACAAGCAATGGGGAAAGGATTCCCTATTTAATAAATGGTGCTGGGAAAACTGGCTAGCCATATGTAGAAAGCTGAAACTGGATCCCTTCCTTACACCTTATACAAAAATTAATTCAAGATGGATTAAAGACTTACATGTTAGACCTAAAACCATAAAAACCCTAGAAGAAAACCTAGGAAATACCATTCAGGACATAGGCGTGGGCAAGGACTTCATGTCTAAAACACCAAAAGCAATGGCAACAAAAGCTAAAATTGACAAAAGGGATCTAATTAAACTAAAGAGCTTCTGCATAGCAAAAGAAACTACCATCAGAGTGAACAGGCAACCTACAAAATGGGAGAAAATTTTTGCAACCTATTCATCTGACAAAGGGCTAATATCCAGAATCTACAATGAACTCAAACAAATTTACAAGAAAAAAACAAACAACCCCATCAACAAGTGGGCGAAGGATATGAACAGACACTTCTCAAAAGAAGACATTTATGCAGCCAAAAAACACATGAAAAAATGCTCATCATCACTGGCCATCAGAGAAATGCAAATCAAAACCACAGTGAGATACCATCTCACACCAGTTAGAATGGCCATCATTAAAAAGTCAGGAAACAACAGGTGCTGGAGAGGACATGGAGAAATAGGAACACTTTTACACTGTTGGTGGAACTGTAAACTAGTTCAACCATTGTGGAAGTCAGTGTGGCAATTCCTCAGGGATCTAGAACTAGAAATACCATTTGACCCAGCCATCCCATTACTGGGTATATACCCAAAGGACTATAAATCATGCTGCTATAAAGACACATGCACACGTATGTTTATTGCAGCACTATTCACAATAGCAAAGACTTGGAACCAACCCAAATGTCCAACAATGATAGACTGGATTAAGAAAATGTGGCACATATACACCATGGAATACTATGCAGCCATAAAAAATGATGAGTTCATGTCCTTTGCAGGGACATGGATGAAACTGGAAATCATCATTCTCAGCAAACTATCACAAGGAGAAAAAACCAAACACCGCATGTTCTCACTCATAGGTGGGAATTGAACAATGAGAACTCATGGACACAGGAAGGGGAACATCACACTCTGGGGACTGTTGTGGGGTGGGGGGAGGGGGGAGGGATAGCATTAGGAGATATACCTAATGCTAAATGACGAGTTAATGGGTGCAGCACACCAACATGGCACATGTATACATATGTAACAAACCTGCACATTGTGCACATGTACCCTAAAACTTGAAGTATAATAATAATAAAAAAATAAAAAAAAATTTACAAATAAAAATAATTTGAGAAAAAAAAAATGCTTGCTTTTCTGAGTTATCAGAATTAACCCGGAAGGAGGTGACAAACGGGTTAGGTCCATTAGCCACTCAGAGTAACTAAGTAATTTGCAAGACAACTAACAGCCTGGGTGTCCTCAGTGTTCCTGGGCCAGGCCAGCTTCCCCGGCAGGCAGAGGTGCGCTGTCATCAGGAGGCATGAGTGGTTTGCTGCTGGGTCAGGCCCTGTGGTCTGCTTGTTGGGGAAACCACCCACCCCGACATCCACCCTGCCCAGCAAGCCTGGCCGTGGCCATGGTCCTGCCAGTGGGTGCTGCCCCTCTTTGCTCACATGTGACTCACAGCTCCCGTAACACAGTAAGAGCTTCCCAAGGCACAGCCAGGGCACTAAGCTAGGTATGGGCTGCAAGCATTTCCTTTTGCAATTAATAAACAAGAAGCAGCATTTATAAACAGTCACCAGCTACCCAAGTCTCACTATCTTTACAAACAACGCTCCATAAACTGAGGCTCTGAGGGGCTCTGTGTCTTGTCCAAGTTGACTAAGCAAATGAGAGGCTGAAACTCACAGTTGTCTCCAGAGTCCCTGCTCTTTCTTCTCTGCATTGCCAGCTTCCTTTCTTCAGTTGGGAGAACAGCCATCAACCCAGCCGGCACCCCCAGCTCTCTCGGCCTTACAGTGGGTGGAATGTTCCTTCTGTAAAATAGGGAGCCAGTGGGCAGCCCAACCGACCTGGGTTCCCAGGTTTTTTTTGTTTTATTTATTTATTTATTTATTTTTGAGATGGAGTTTTGCTCTTGTCGCCAAGGCTGGAGTGCAATGGTGCGATCTTGGCTCACTGCAATCTCCATCTCCTGGGTTCAAGTGATTCTCCTGCCTCAGTCTCCCAAGTAGCTGGGATTACAGGTGCCTCCCACCATGCCCGGCTAATTTTTGTGTTTTCAATAGAGACGGGGTTTTGCCATGTTGGTCAGGCTGGTCTCAAACTCCTGACCTCAAGTGATCCACCTGTCTCGGCCTCCCAAAGTGCTGGGATTACAGGCCTAAGCCACTGCGCCCAGCCTGGGTTCCCAATTTTAACTGAGCATCAGACTCAGCTAAGCCTTACCTTCTCCAGGTGTGCTCTTCAGACCAGCAGCGTCTCCTGGGGACTTGTCAGGTGGTGGACCCTTAGGCCCCGCTGAATCAGGATCTGCCATTTAACCAGATCCTGCCCCAAAGCACATTGAACATTTAGATTCTCAGGTTCTACCCCAGGGAGTTCAAGGTGGCCCAGAAACCAACCACACTTCCAAGGCAGCTCAGAAACCGACCAGCAACAGGGGCTTTGGTTGAAACTTCCCTAGGCGGCCCAGAAACTGACCAGCAGTGGGGGCTTTGGTTGAAACTTCCCTAGGCGGCCCAGAAACCGACCAGCAACAGGGGCTTTGGTTGAAACTTCCCTAGGCGGCCCAGAAACTGACCAGCAGTGGGGGCTTTGGCTGAAACTTCCCTAGGCGGCCCAGAAACTGACCAGCAGCGGGGGCTTTGGCTGAAACTTTCCTGCTGGATGCCATCCTCCTGGGCTTCTTGGGGAAAGCCCAGGGATGGGTGGCTAGAGTTCCAGCTGTTACTACATGGTGCCTGGATTGGGAGGAGACTGGCTTCTTTGCCTCTGCTTGGATGGGCCTACTGTCTCAGCTTTATGGATCTTTGGAAGTTGTAGGTGACCATTCTCCTGCCATTGAGGTCTCTGTCAGGCGGGTTGCTGCCTGCCCTGCTGTCAGTCCTAGAGCAGTTCTGTCTTCACCGAATCTCTTCATCGTGAGTGCAGTGAGCTTCAGAGGAAAGGAAATGCACTGGGGTTTCACTTGGAACTCTAGGGCAGGGAGTGGCCTCGCAGGCTGGGGAGAACTGACCGACCCTCTTTCTCATCTCTCTTGGGTCCACGGCGGTGGATAGGCCTCTTGAGTGTCTCCGTTGTCCTGCAGCTGGGAATGGCTTTCCCTGCTTCCCAGCACACACGTGGCCCCACATCCCACCAGCCCCCAGCTCCCAAGTTCACATCCTCTGGCCCAACCTGGGAAGGTGCCCCTCAAACCACCATGGAGTCAGCCATGGCCAGCAGAGCAGGGTGGGCTGGGCACTCACCCTGGGACAGCAGGCACATCTCAGGAGAGTGAGGGGGCTGCACACAGATGGGGAAGCCATGAAGACTCCCAGGATAGCAGGGAGGAGGGGTGTCCCCCAACTCGCCTCAGTCAGAGGCAGGCAGAGAACGGCAGATCTGACTACTCCCTGCCTTCCCCACACACCCTCGCAGGGGAGGCAGACCAGCTAGCATGCCCAAGTGTGGGCTGAGTGAACAAGACACAGACACGGTCCCAAGACCACTGGCTTGTACATGGCAAAAGTCAGTCCTGGTACCCAAGGCAGAGCCTGGAAGGGAGTAAGAGAGGAGGGACCAGAGCGAGGAGAGGGACCAGAGCGAGGGGAGGGACCAGAGCGAGGGAGGAGGGACCAGAGCGAGGGGAGGGACCAGAGTGAGGGAGGAGGGACCAGAGCGAGGGGAGAGGGACCAGAGCGAGGGGAGAGGGACCAGAGCGAGGGGAGGGACCAGAGCGAGGGGAGAGGGACCAGAGCGAGGGGAGGGACCAGAGCGAGGGGGGAGGGACCAGAGCGAGGGAGGAGGGACCAGAGCGAGGGAGGAGGGACGGACCGGCTTGGGGAGCACAGGGTGTGCTTCATGGTTTCAAGCCAGGGCCCAGGTTCTCAACCCTGCTGCTCACCACAGTCACCTGAAGAATTTGCAGAACTAGGGCTGGTGGCGGCCCCGGTGGACACCATTAAGTCAGAACATCTAGGGGTGGGCTCAGCTGCAGTGTCTCAGTCTCAGCGCCTCTGCTGTAAAATGGGGACAATAACAGCCCTCCAACAAGGTTGTCGTGGGGATTTAATGACGTGACCTGGCAGGAGTGCTTCACCAGGGGCCTGGAGGTGGTAAGTGCCAAGAAACAGTGGCCGTGTTCCTGTGGTCTCGAGTGATGTTACAACTACCTGGCAAGGTGGGCAGTGGCACCCGCTGTGGAGATGGGCACGCTGACCTGGCTGCTAAAGTGACTCACCCAAGGCCACACATGGAGGAAGCTGCAGGGCGAGGTTGTGGACCCAGCGCCCTCTGACTGTGGAGTGTGACCGAGTTGAATGTCCACACTGCTGCCTTGGTCTCCCAAAATGCTGGGATTACAGGCATGAGCCACCACACCCGGCCATTTTAAATGTTTTATTAATGTACTGTATGCCGGTATGATATAGGTCAAAGAGTGTTACAATTCACAAACCACCTTTCCCCACCTGCCAGTCCTGCCCTCCAGCCCTGCCAACACCTGGATTTTAGAGTTCTGGCCTCCAGAACCCTGAGGTCATAAGGAGGTGTTGTTTTAAGCCACCGAGCTTGTGGTAATTTGTTACAGCAGCCACAGGAAACTAATACAACATCTCTTTTTTTAAGAAAAAAAGAAAAGAAAATTTATTTTATAAGCTCAACACTTTATAAGTCCTCAGATTTCCCTTGTTTATTTCCCTTTGGGCTTTGTGGGTTGTCAGTAAAGTTCCGTTGGAAAACCCTGCCAGCCTCCTTGAAGCCAAAAGAAACACAGAAGCAGGAGCCAGCTTTGCCCACGCTTGGCCAGGGAGAAGAAAGATCAGGGCCGGCAAGGGGCTGAGGGCGGGGCGCTTTGAGCCAAGAGAGCAGGTTAAGACCAGGCTCTGCAACCAACAGGTGCTATGACCTTAGAAAAGTTATTTACATTCCCTGGAACTAGATCTCTTTATCTGTAAAATTCATTCAACATTCACTCCACAAATGGCTTATTAAGCTCTTTCCTTCATGCCAGACACTGTTCCTGGTCCCAGAGATACAATGATGCACGTACGAGGCAAAAGTCCCTGCTCTCAGGGAGCATATATTATACGGGGGTAGGGAAGAAAATAAACAAGACATGTAAATAAATATATAGGATGCTTGTCAAAAACGCCAAGGAAAAAGCAATAAAGCAGGGAGAAACAAGTGTCCTTCAGTAGGTGAATAGTTAACTAGCTTGTGGTCCATCCATATCATGGAATACTATTTAGTATTTATTTACATAAATACTAGTTATTTATTTAGTTAATAAAAAGGAATGGATTATTGATACACAACAATGTGGATGGAGCTCAAGAGAATTCTGCCAAGTGAAAGAAGTCAACCTCAAAAGATCACATACCCTGGGCAACACCGGGAGACTCTGCCTCTAAAAGAAAAAAAAAAGTTAGCCAGACGTGATGGCATGCACCTGCAGTCCCAGCTATTCAGAAGGCTGAGGCAGGATGATCACTTGAGCCGGGGAGTTCAAGGCTGCAGTGAGCCATGATTGCGGTACTGCATTCTAGCCTGGGTGACAGAGTGAGACGCTGTCTGAAAAAAAAAAAAGTCACATACCATATGATTCTATTTATGTCATTCTCAGAATGTCAAAGTCATAGAGATAGGGAACAAATTGGAGGGGTTAGGGATAGGTGGGGTAGAGGGAGGTATGATTATAAAGAAGTAGAATGAGAGAGATCTTTGTGGTGATAGCATAGTTCTGTACCTTGATTGCAGTGGCAGTTACACAAATGCACACATGTATTAAAATAGCACAAAACTACACACACATTGGACCAGTTGGAACAGTGTCCATTTCCTGGCCATGCTGTTGGATCCTAGCAATGTAAGATGCAAGCACTGGGGGAAACTGGGTGAAGAGTGCAAGGATCCTTTCTGTACTATCTTTGCAACTTGCTGTGAACCTATAAGGTATTATATTTGTAATATATTTCAAAATTAAAAGTTTTCAAAAATATATGTAAGGAAATATAGACTAAACCAGGGAAGAAGGATAGGCACTATGTGGGTAGCAGGTGTTAAAATTTTGGACAGTACCTAACAATATGTTACTACTTGTATTAGTTTGTTCTCATGCTGCTAATAAAGACATACCCAAGACTGGGTAATTTATAAAGGAAAGAGGTTTAATGGACTCACAGTTCCACATGGCTGGGGAGGTCTCACAATCGTGGTGGAAGGCAAAGGAGAAGTAAAGCTACGTCTAACCTGGTGGCAGGTAAGAGAGCTTGTGAGGGGGAGCTCCCATTTATAAAACCATCAGAACTTGTGAGACTCACTACAACGAGAACAGTATGGGGGAAACTACCCCATGATTCAATTATCTCCACCTGGCCCTGCCCTTGACATGTGAGAATTATTACAATTCGAGGTGAGATTTGGGTGGGGACACAGCCAAACCATATCACTACTTTAGAGGGCAGGTGGATGGTTTAAATGAGATACGATGTGAACTTGGAATGCTGCTCATACTCAGTAAATGCTAGTTTTTAATTCTTTTTATTGGGGAGTTTAGTGTTGTGTTATATTTAAATAACTCAATTTTTTGGTCAAAGGAAACCTGTGTATAAAAAAATATTAAAATTAAATAAATAAGAAACTCAAATTTTTAGATGTCACAATAGTATGGTGGCTATGTTTTTTTAAGTTCATCATTTTTGGAGATGCACATTGAAATATCTGCCAATGATATGATATGAGGTTTGGGATTTCAAAATAAAACAGAACGCAAAATGATTGGTTGTGTTTGGGCAGTACTGCTGACGGTTTGGTGGGTGCTGGGCTAAGCCGAGGTGGGCTGAGTTACAAAGGTGGTAATTGTGATGGTTAATTTTATATATTAACTTGACTGGGATGAGGGATGCCCAAATATTAATAGCTGATAAAATATTTTGGGTGTGTCTTTGAAGCTGTTTCTAGAAGGGATTACTCAATATATAATATTAATGTTGCTATTTATCTCAGGTTCTCTAGAAGCAGAACCTGAGATGGAAATTCTGATGCAAGTGATTTATTGAGGAAGGGAGGAAATCAGGACAGGTCCTGGAGGAAGCTGGGGAGAGATGTGGTTTCATGAGAAGCCCAGCCTCAACCTAACCCCAAAAGGACCTTTAGAGCATAAATTACAGCTCAGAGGTCAAACAGCAGGTGTTATGCTTCTGCATCAATCAGCCATTGGCCATGGGCGTCAGGGGAGGGGCAGCTGCAACCTCTCAGGCATCTCGGTGGAAAAGAATGACTTGATTGATTAGTGATGTCTGCAATGGACATGAGAGGGGAAATGGTGGCTGTGTATAGGCTTGTAGTCTTGAGGACTGCTCAGACCTTTCTAACATACCTCTTTAGAATTCTAACAGGTAACCATTTCCTCATTCATTCACCACATATTGACTGAGGGACTACTGAGTGCTAAGTTCTGGACCTTTTGCAGGGCCTTCATGGAACTTACTGTCTGGGAGGGAAAAGAAGACACAGGCATAGAGAAAATGTGCCAAGCCATATGAAAGGGCACAGGGTAAAAGCTCTAAGCCCACCCCATCACTGACAGCTGTTCCATGAGGTAAGTCAGGAAGGACTGTGTTTCCCAGCAATACAAAAATTCTCAAAATTAAATTTAAACAGTTAAATCCCTGGGTTTTGCTCATTCTTCTTACATATGTCCAACTCTCCGGGCTTCCTCCATGGTTTCCAGCTGGCATACAACATGTTCACTGAGAGCTCCAGCTCTGGACCTAGAGAGACCTGGGATTGAATCCCGGCTCTGCCACTTACTAGATTGTGTGACCTTGGGCAAGTCACTTGACTCTGAGTCTGTTTCCTCAACTAATAAACTGATCTAACAACAGCAGCTGCCTGATTTGCTGATGGGAGAAATGTAAAGCTCTGAGCACCTTCTTGGCAAGGGGACCTTTGGCCCCAAGAGGAAGGAGGTTTTCTGCAGAAGTAGAGAACTCCTCACTCATCAAGGGAAGCAGGAGAGTGAGAGAGGCTGGTGCAGATGGCCCCGAAAGGCAGAGGTGGGACCACCTCTGCTACTTTCTCTTTCCCTTTGCTGGTGGTCCATTGTCTACTGCTGCCTTCGCAATTGAAAAGCCCGATCCCCAGCCGGGCACGGTGGCTCACATCTGTAATCTCAACACTTTGGGAGGCCGAGGAGGGCGGATCACGAAGTCGGGAGATCAAGACCATCCTGGCTAACATGGTGACACCTGTCTCTACTAAAAATACAAAAAATTAGCTGGGCATAGTGGCACATGCCTGTAGTCCCAGCTACTTGGGTGGTTGAGGCAGGAGAATCACTTGAACCCAGGAGGCGGAGGTTGCAGTGAGCCGAGATCACGCCACTGCACTCCAGCCTGGGCAACAGACTGAGACTCCATCTCAAAAAAGAAAAAAGAAAAGCTCAATCCCTGTCTTGGTCCTGCCCCTACCAGGCCCCCTCGGGTGAGTCTCTGAGCCTCAACTTCCCCAGTGATAACAAGGCTGGGGTGCAGCAGGACCCTGGGAGCTGCAGCCCTGCTGTGCTGCCTGACACCCCACCAAACCCTGAGGGAAATACTCGTATGTCCCTATATGATATGGTTTGGCTGTATCCTCACCCAAATCTCATCTTGAATTCCCACATGTTGTGGGAGGAACCTGGTAGGAAGTAATTGAATCATGAGGGCAGATCTTTCCTGTGCTGTTCTCATGATGGTAAGATCTGGGGTTATTATGAGGGGGAGTCTCCCTGCACAAGCCCTCTCTTTGCCTGCTGCCATCTATGTAAGATGTGACTTTGCTCCTCCTTGCCTTCTGCCATGATTGTGAGGCTTCCCCAGCCACGTAGATCTTTGTAAATTGCCCAGTCTAGGGCATCAGCAGCATGAGTACGGACCAATACATCATATTTGGAGGGGCTCAGACAGGGCCTGGAGGGCACACACCCCATATCAGTGAGAGAACTGAGTGGCAGTGGGGGAGAAATATCACCTACAGCCAGATTTGCCTCCTTCTGGGAAGGACCCTGGAGGCATTTTGGGGTGGAGGATGGCATGACTTGGGCATCCCCAAGCCTCTCAAAGCCCTTCATCCCCTCCCCATGGCCTCTTACCTGTAAACCTAGCACTTTGGGAAGCTGTGACGGGAGGATCACTTTAGCCCAAGAGTTTAAGACCAGCCTGAGCAACATACTGAGACCCTATTTCTGAAAAATAAAATTTTTTTAATTAGCTGGGCACGGTGTTGCATGCCTATGGTCCAAGCTACTTAGGAGATTCAGCTCTACCTACTTTACAGAAAGAGAAATGCCTGTCTTAATGGTCCGGACAATTGCAGGTTCCATCCCACATGGGGAGCATATTTCCCATAAGTGAGTATAAGCTGGAGATGTGAGTCCAGTCAGCTGCTCTCACTGCCCCGCTTGGTGAAAACATCCCACCACTGCATGTCATTCTGATGTTTACCCATACGTGTTCTTCACCCAGCCTGGGCTCTCCACAGAGGCCAACGACTGGGCGAGGCCCGTGCCCTAAGACCCAAGAATCTGTCCCCTGAGCCCAGGAGGCGGAAGGAAACCAGCCGTGCCGGTCTGCACCATAGTGTTTGCCTAGGGTGTGTCCAAGGGAAATTTTGGTGAGGCAAGGTACATGCTGGATGCAAGGCTTTAGAACCTCAGCCCATGAGGAAGGATCTCCTCTGTCCTTTAGCCAGGAGTGGGCGGAACAGGGAGAGGGAGTGTTGAGGCTCTTGGAAGTGGGACCTCCATGGCTTGGGAATAAAGTTTGCTCCTAGCTGACCTAACGTCACCATCAGGCTGACCCTCACCTTGCCCATAAGGAGAATAAACCAGTACTACCAGCGTGCCTGCTTGGAGGTTCTTGGATGAGTATCTTGGGCATTTCCAGAGGCAGCCACCCCACTCTACCCAACCCTCACTGAGGCTTTAGGGCCCTCCCCACCTGACGACCTTAAGCCTCTGATGAAATAAAAAGTATACAGTTTCTCCTTAGAAAAGTTGGGGCCTCTGAACTTGATGCCCACTGTTTCCCCAACATATGAGTGGTAAGAAGTAATAGAGAACAATCCTCTGTGCCCTTCCCCCAGTTCCCTGCACGGGCAACACCTCACCAAACTCTAGTGCAACATCACATGTACAGAACCAGGATGCTGACATGGACACTCAACACACGGAGTACATCCGTCACCACGAGGGTCCCTCCTGCTGCTGTTTCATGACCACGCTCACTTTCCTCCTGCCCCCACTGCCTCCTTAACCCCTGGTGGCCACTAATCTGTTCTCCATTTCTAAAATTTTGTCATTTCAAGAATGCCCTTGAACCCCGTCTCTACAAAAAGTACAAAAAATTAGCCAGGCATGGTGGCATGTGCCTGTGGTCCCAGTCACTCGGGAGGCTGAAGTGGGAGGATCATTTGAGCCCGAGAGGTCAAGGCTGCAGTGAGCATGATTGTGTCACTGCACTCCAGTCTGGGCAACAGACTTGACACCCTGTCTCAAAAAAAAAAAAAAAAGAAAAGAAAAAGAAAAGAAAACTCTTGAAATGGAATCATACGACGTGTACCCTGTAAGGACTGTCTTTTTTTTTTTTTTTCACTCAGCATCTTTCTCTGGAGATTTACCAGGTTTTTGCACATGTCAATAACTCGTTCCTTTTTATTGCTGTGTAGTATTCACGGAATGGATGGACACAACTTGTGTAACCATTAATGTGGTGAAGGACATCGGAGTTGTTCCAAGTTTTTGGCTCTAACAAATAAAGCTGCTGTGAGCTTTTGCGTACAGAGTTTTGTGTTGTTGGGGCCAAGGGAACTTTCCCTTTGTCCTCTGAAGGTCCTCTGGAAAATCAACTCACAAAAGGCAGATTCACTGGAGAAAAGGCATACAAATTTACTTGATCATAGTTTTATGGGACATGGGAGCCGTCAGAATAGAGACCCAACCCCCAGGAGAGTGCAGAAGCTTAGACACTGTCTTGAGGTTACAGAAAGAATGGAGGCTCGGATGCTGGCAAAGCAGGTTGTAGGACGGGAGAGAGGAGGAACTTTGCTGAGGGCCAATAAAGGATTCCTACGGAGAATTCAGTGGGCTTGAGGAACATACAAGCATCTGGGGCAAAGTCTGTTGGGCCTGCAGAGCGGACAACAGTTTGTGACAAAAGTCTGCCCAGGTTTGTTAAAAGAGAATTCCTTCCTTGCAATACGGGTTTAGTTCGTGAAAACTCAGAGAAAGGATCACAAGGCATTGTTTTCTTCTTTGGTAGGTCCAGACTTCAGGCAGATAAGGAAACTTCAGAGAATCCATTGCTTTGGAGAACAGTTGGGTTGGGGCAGTCAGAGAGATCTTGAAACTCCTTTTTCAGTTCAGCATGTCCAACATGCCATATTTTGAAGCATCCGCTTCTGAACCCCAACAATGTGAACATATATCTTCATTTCTCTTTCCTTCCCTCCCTTCCTCCCTTCCTACCTTCCTCCCTTTCTCCCTTTCTCTCTCTTTCTTTCTTTCTTTCTTTCTTTTTCTTTCTTTCTTTCTTTTTCTTTCTTTTTTCTTCTTCCTTTTTTTCTTTCTTCCTTCTTTCTTTCCTTCTTCTTTTTCTTTTTTCTTTCAAGACAGGGTCTTGCGCTGTCACCCAGGCTGGAGTGCAGTGGCGCAATAATATCTCACTGCAGTCTTGATCTTCTGTGCTCAAGCGCTCCTCCCACCTCAGCCTCCTGAGTAGCTTGGGACCACAGGTGTGTGCCACCACGCCCAGCTAATATTTTTTCTTTTCTTTTTTTTTTTTTCTTTTTTTGCAGAGATGGGGTCTCATCATGTTGCCCAGGCTGGTCTCGAACTCCTGCCTGAGCTCAAGTGATCCACCTGCCTCAGCCTCCCAAAGTGCTGGGATTACAGGCATGAGCCACTGTTGCCTGCCCATATATCTTCATTTCTTTGGAATAAATGGAAAGCAACCATCGGGTCGCATGGTAGTTGTATGTTCAGGTTTTAAAGAAACTGTGAACGTATTTTCCAGAGTGGCTGTACCATTTCATGTTCCCACCAGCAGTGTATGAGTGATCCAGTTTTTCCAAATCCTCACCAGCACTGGATGTTGTCACTGTTTTTTATTTTAGCCATTCTGATAGGTGTGCATCACTGTGGTTTCAATTTGCATTTCCCTAATGGCTAACGATGTTGAACATCTTTTCACAGGCTCAGTTCCATTTGCACATCCTCGTCAATGAAGTGTCTCTTCACGTCTCTTGCCCATTTTCAAATTCGATTGTTTGGCTTGTTGTTTGAGAGTTTGAGAGTTTATTACACTCTCTAGATATTAGTCCTTATTGCTATATTTGTTGTGGTGAGTGGTTGAAGCCTTTGAGCCCTGTTCTGCAGTTTTCCTTATGAGTATAATACACATCCATCTGGCTTCATAAATGGCAGGGTGCCTCCCCAGAGAGGGAGCTGGGCAGGTTAACGGTGCTGGGTTACTCCAGCTGAGATCCTTTGCAAGCCTGTCTTTTACAGTCCTTGGTTCTCTTCAAACCCCATGGGCATATTGCGTCTCTGGCTCCCAGTTCTTCCCACCACCTTTCCTATAGGTGGCTTCATCCTACACACTTTGGAGATGGTCATGATACCTTGATGATGACAAAGGGCTTGCACTTCTCCCTACAAGGCCATGGTTCTAGCCCATTCCTTAAACCGTCTCAAAAAGGCACCTCCAGCCCTTTTAACCTTTGATGCCATACCTTGTCCTGTTGTTCTTTGCCACAGATTCCAGATTCCTATAGATCCTTGTCACTCATTGTGAATCAAAGCTATTCTGCAGGACATAGAAAGGCAGAAAGGAAGGTCACTGGAAAGCTTCATGTAGAATCATGGCTCAGGGCAGGAGAGCCTGTGTGCTGCACGCTTGGCCACACCAGCCAACGGTTAAACAAGTCAGCACTGCAGGGGATGCCCCAGACAGGGTGAGCAGGAAATTGCAATCTACATAGACCCAAAGGTGCAGAGGAAAGGTCACAGGACTACGCACCAGAGCCCCCTGCTCACTGCAGGTCTGTGTGTGTGTGTGTGTGGCAGGGGTGTGGCGGGGGGAGAGGAACAGGTGTCACATGACCCCTGCCCCTAAGCATCTGAACTGAAGAAGAGGTCAGTCAGCCTCCTCCCACTCCAGACCTCTGGGATACTTAAAGTAAGTGTTGCAGGGTTTGTAGCATCTTGGAACCTTTTGTCCTACATCACAGAAAAAAAAAATAAAAGGTCCAGTGAACTGGTTCCACCTCTTAAGAAACTGTGGTTTCTACAGCCTGAACTTGAGCAAAACTGGAACATCAGAAAATTATTTCCTCCTGCCCAATCTCTGATGTGATAGCAGATCCAGTCCTCAGCTCTGTTTCTACAGAGAAAGCTGGGTGAACGGGATGGGTCTTTACTGAGTTCCCTTTGACGTTCTCCCAAAAAATATATGTGATCATCCCCTCTCCCTCCCTCTGCCTCCTTCCATCGTCCTTGCCACCTTTGGACCCATAGAAGGGGGTTCTTGTGGGAAGGGATGATCTATGAGCCAGGCCCTCTTTCAGATGAGCTATCAAGTTAGTTTGTTTACTTATTTTTTTTCATCTAAACCCCAAATACCACAGAACCAGCACCTGCAATTTTTCCTAACACATCCTTTGAACTTGCTGCAAGTTAAACTGTAGAGGTTTCATTTCTCAGTTATAATTCAGGGTGACTTCCCCCCTCCATTTGCTTCCAAGAAGCACCCTCTCCTTCCCTTTCTACCCCAACTCCCATCAACAACTGAAAAAAACGAGAAATCAGAACTTCAGCCACAGCAGCCTTTCTTGGCTCTGTGTGAACACTGTGGAGAGAATACAGCTCTTGACTCCCTGGCCCTCCTCCCTCTCACGTCTGAGCTGGGAACACCATAAACAGTCACAGTGCTGAGGCAGGCAGAGAGGCAGACGGGTACAGCCAGACGGGACAGATGTAATTAGCAGCATCATTTCTTTGTGTGTGCAGAATAGATAGCAGAATGCCACCACCCACATGATGCTTTGGCAAATGTACTGTCGCTCATTTTCACAAACAATTCAATGGGTCTTTTAAAAGTGTCTACAACAAGCAAAGAAAGTTACGGAAAGAAACCAGAGTGACAACTCAGCCCAAGTTCCAAAGTTACTTGAGAGTTACTCTGGGAACAGTGACGCCAAACCAACTCCAACTTCAATCTGATCCAAGTTCAGATGGACAGAGCCTGGCATCCACGGGGCAAGCAGTGGCGCTGGATTCATCGTCAGATAAAGTGAGCTCAGATGCCACCGTGTTCCTGACGTAGCTGTCACATGATGCCTCTGAGTCGTACTTTTTCCATCTGCTTAATGGGCACGTTGATCCTGGTGTGTCTATTTCTAGACTTGCTGTGAGGCTGGAGGGAGGCCATTTGGAAGGGGAAGTCTTTGTGATGTATGGAGTGGGGGTCGTCGTTAAGGAAGAGCCTCAGGAATTGCAGCCACGAAGGCAGTGCCATTCCTAAGGTAAATCACGGGAATAAGAAGTCTCTTAACCCCACCTGCTACAGCAGTGAGCATTAACTCTTCCCCAGTGGCAATTCCCCAGGCCTCTCTCCTCATGAAGCCCAAGGATCAATGAGGTAACCCTTACGTGCTCCAGCACCCACATGGTCCAGCCTCGAGCTGTTGTGCAGCTGGAGAAGCACAGTCCAGTGTGTTTTTCTTCAGTTTCCCCAACACTCTGAAGGAGAGCCCAATACCAAATTCTGATAATGTATTCTTTTATTTTTAATGCATTTTTATTTTATTTTATTTTATTTTTTAGAAGGAGTCACTCTGTTTCCCAGGCTGGAGTGCAGTGGTGCAATCTCAGCTCACTGCAACCTCTGCCTCCTGGGTTCAAGCAATTCTCCTGCCTCAGCCTCCTGAGTAGCTAGGATTACAGGCGTATGCCACCATGCCCAGCTAATTTTTGTATTTTAGTAGAGACGGGGTTTCACCATGTTGGCGAGGCTGGTTTCGAACTCCTGACCTCAAGTGATCCACCCACCTCGGCCTCCCAAAATGTTGGGATTATAGGTGTAAGCCACTGCGCTCGGCCTTTATTTTTATTTTTGAAAGACAGGGTCTCATTTTATCACCCAGGCTGGAGTGCAGTGGTGCAATCATGGCTCACTGCAGCCTCAAACTCCCAGGCTCAGACAATCCTCCCACTACTTAGCCTCCCAAGTAGCTGGGACTAGAGGCATGTGCCTTCATGCCCAGCTAATTTTTTATTTTTTGTAGAGATGGGGGTCTCACACTGTTGTCCAGGCTGGTCTCAAACTCTTGGTCTCAAGCAATCCTCTCACCTCAGCCTCCCAAAGTGCTGGGATTACAGGTGTGAGACATTGCACCTGGTTTGGGAGCTTATTAAAATCCTCATTTCTCTCCTATTCATGTCCCTCACCCTGGCAGCCACCCTGGCACCCCCTTCACTTCTCCCATCCCTCTTCTGCCCCTTCCTGTATCACGTAGCTTTGCTTGGCCTTTTTTCCACGGGTGGAGACGATGTAAGCCAGCTGGCAAAGACGGAGTTTTCAAAGGCAGCTGGTAACAGAGGAAGGCTCGCAGGCTAATGCTTATTGCCCCACTGCCATTGTTTCATTTGATGGTGTCCTCAAAGCTCTCCTGGGTTCAAACTTAAAACCCGTGCAAGTGTCAAAACAAATCGTGCCTTTTTGAGTATTTTTTTCTCTCCTGGATCTTCCTTTCAAGCTTGTTTCCTACCTTCCCTCCGGGTAAAAATGAAGATTTGAGTTCCTATTTTCTTTTTTTTTTTTTTTTTTTGAGATGGAGTTTTGCTGTCATTGCCCAGGCTGGAGTGCAGTGGCGTGACATTGGCTCACTGCCACCTCCGCCTCCCAGGTTCAAGCGATTCTCCTGCCTCAGCCTCCCAAGTAGCTGAGATTACAGGTGCCTACCACTACACTTGGCTAATTTTTGTATTTTTAGTAGAGACGGGGTTTCACCATGTTGGCCAGTCTGGCCTTGAACTCCTGACCTCAGGTGATCCACCTGCCTTGGCCTCCCAAAGTGCCGAGATTACAGGTGTGAGCCACCACACCCGCCCGAGTTCCTATCTTTCTTGAGAAGCATCTTCCAAAACGTAAATGCACAGACTCTCAGAGCTGGAGGAAGCCTCAGGGTCCAGCTAGTCCAATCCCTGGTGATGTCTGAATTCCCCTTACAATATCCTGGCAGGTAACCACCCAGCCTCTGCTCAAATGCCTCTTGGGAGCGGGAAACCCCCTCCTACCCCCTGAGGCTGAGCAGACCATGTTTGATTTTTTTCCAAGAAAACCTTCCTCAAAGGGCACCTTAGCCTTCCCATCCCCCAAACCCAACTCCCAGTGGTCAGTGGTGGTGTTGGGAGGTCAAAGGAGGTGGCACAGAAGTGTCCACACCATCCCTGGTGTACAGCAGGTGCCCAAAATGTTTAAGCAGATGAACCTTCTCAAGGAAAATGATTTAAACTTGATCAACCAGTTACTTTCAAGAAGGGAGCTCCATGAGTGTGGAGGCAACCGGGACACACACTGCTCACTGGACCTGCCGACAAAAACTGGGTGCAGGGTGTGGCTCTGCCGGCACCTCACACTCGGGGACCTGAGCAAGTCACTCGGCCTGTGACCCCACCTCTTCACCTGGACAGTGAGGCTAACAGTCCCTGCTGTGTGGGCCCACAGGCCATTTTCAGTTTTAGTGGAAATAATGTGTGCGTGAACTTGAAAGGACTTGATAAACATAAGGGGTATTCTTATTATTCTTCCTATAATTAAGGAATAAAGACCATAGAATGGTCCCAATGTCTCCATTTATAATCTTATTTATTTATTTATTTATTTATTTATTTATTTATTTATTTATTTTCGAGACAAGGTCTCGCTCTGTTGACCAGGCTGGAGTACAGTGGCGTGATCATGGCTGACTGCAGCCTTGACCTCCTGGGCTCAAGCAATTCTCCCGCCTTGGTCTCCCAAGTAGCTGGGACTACAGGCGCACGCCACCACAACCAGCTAATTTTTGTAGAGATGGCACCTTACTCTATTGCCAGGACTGATCCCAAATTCTGGGGCTCAAGCGGTCCTCCTGCCTCGGCCTCCCAAAATGTTGGGATTATGGGTGTGAGCCACCACACCTGGCCTCAATTTATAATTTTAATAATTCTCCAAAGAGATATTGATTTTTCATAGAAAAAGAGCCCCAAACTCCTCCTACCTATCAAGACTTGGGGAAAATGGCCTCATGTGACGTGTGTGGGGTGGAGTAGGGAATACAAATTAGCGTCACTCCATATCCCTGAAAAACTGCAGTAACACCATTAAACTCACCCTGGCAGCAAGTCGTGCCCTGAAGATGCGTTGCTTATTCCTCTCCCCTCTCAGCTGCTGGAGGAACTTGAGGGCGGGGCTGGGCTTGCTCCTCTCTGGGTCGGGCACAGCCTGGAGCTCAGTGACTGTCACACGAGAAGTCCTAGGCCAGCAAGTATGGGGGTTGGTGAGGGGCATTCAGTGGCCACTGAAATGAATCTCTTATTGGCAGTTGAGCCCTTCTTTTCTTGCTTTTTCTCATTTTCTTCCCTGAGAGTGGACTCTGTTGATATGCTTTGGCTCTGTGTCCCCACCCAAATCTCATCCCAAATTGTAGTCCCCACGTCTCAAGGGAGGGACCTGTAATGCTCACGTGTGGAGGGAGGGAGGTGATTGGATCATGGGGTGGTGTCCCCCATGCTGTTCTCGGGACAGTGAGTCCTCATGAGAGCTGATGGTTTTACAAGTGTTTGGCAGTTCCTCCTTCACACATTCTTCTCTCTCTCCTGCCGCCATGTAAGATGTGCTTGCTTCCCCTTGGGCCATGATTGTGCATTTCCTGAGGCCTTCCCAGCCATGTAGTACTGGGAGTCAATTAAACATCTTTCCTTTATAAATTACCCAGTCTCTGGTATTTCTTTATAGCAGTGTAAGAATGGACTAATACATCTGTCAAAGAGGATTTGTCCTAATGCATATGGGGACACTGAGGATGAGGCATTTTACAGCTCATTGGTGTTTGCCCTGAAACTCCAATGGCCCCTTATTCCCTAACAAGATTTATCTGGGGTGTGCTTGAGGGAAAGGTACCAGGGCCTGAGAGTGGGGGCTGCTGACCAAGAAAGGGGCTTTGAGGAGGACAGAGCACTGGACTGGGAGTCCAAAGACAGTCCTCATTCCATCCTGTCAGCTTAGGCATCCCCATTCCCCCTCAGCCTGCTTCCCATCTATGCCAGGCGGGCTGGCCTGGGCTGCTCCTAGAGATCTCATCCACCTCTGCGGTCACTAAACTGATGGTGAAAGTCCCTGAGGTGGCCTGAGGGTTAATAACTCGTAAAGTCAGACGTCCATGGGTGGAACAGAGCAGAGACAGCCACGGGACTCGGAGGGTGTAAACAGCTCCAGGCACCCAAGCCAAGTCAGGCACTGGCAGAGAGTTTGGCGTCTATTTTCTAATAGCTAAGGGGGAAAAAAAAAAGCAAAAAAACTTGCTGAGTTATGTATTTCCTGTGGAATGAAACATTCTCAAAGATCTACTTCCTGGATCTGTACTTGCCCGCCTTTAACAGAGCCACAAATAAGTTCTCTGACCACTGGAGACACGAAAATGGCACTCAGCTAGGTTGCCTACCAGTCCTTATGGAGAATAAAGGCACTCTCTCTACTCAGACTGTAAGAAGGCTGGCCTCCAGGGCCCTTTATGTTCCTTTTTTTTTTTTTTTTTGAGATGGAGTCTTGCTCTGTCGCCCAGGCTGCAATGCAGTGGTGCAACCTTGGTTCACTGCAAACTCGGCCTCCCAGGTTCAAGTAATTCTCCTGTCTCAGCCTCCCAAGTAGCTGGGATTACAGGCGCCTACCACCACACCTGGCTAATTTTTGTATTTTTAGTAGAGATAAGGTTTCACTATGTTGGCCAGGCTGGTCTCGAACTCCTGACCTCAAGTGATCTGCCTGACTTGGCCTCCCAAAGTGTTAGGATTACAGGCGTGAGCCACCGTGCCCAGCCCCCTTTACATTCTGAAGACCTAGCTGAATGCAGCCCTACAGCCTGGGTGTCTATCAGTGTTTCCCAAAGCATTGTTGTGCATGGCCTTGAACACACAAAACATGGAGTGTTCAGACCCTGCACATTCCATCGATTGGTCTGGCCCTTGATGGGCTCCCTGGAGATGACCTCAAGGCCCTCAGAATATCCAGCCCAATCAGACTGTCTTTACGTGCTGAGGCCTGGGCCATGCCAGATAGTTTATGCAGGCAATGTAGTTTATGGTTGGAGACATGGGCCATATGGTATCAGTTTGACCTCTGGAGGAGCTAGAGACTGAGTCACTAAGATCAGCCACATGGATGTTCCACACCTATGTGAATGATCCTCAATTAAAAAAAAAAAAAAAGCCAGGTTCATTGGCTCATGCCTGTATTCCCAGCACTTTGGGAGGCCAAGGCGGGTGGATCACGAGGTCAGGAGATCGAGACCAGCCTGGCTAACACGGTGAAACCCCGTCTCTACTAAAAATACAAAAAAAAAAATTCGTTGGGCATGGTGGCAGGCTTCTGTAGTCCCAGCTACTCGGGAGGCTGAGACAGGAGAATTGCTTAAACCCAGGAGGTGGAGGTCGCCGTGAGCCAAGATCACACCACTGCACTCCAGCCTGGGCGACAGAGAGAGACTCTGTCTCAAAAAAAGAAAAACAGCCCTGGACACCAAGACTTGGTTGCACTTCCCTGGTTGCTTCATGTGTGTTGCTTCCCACTGTTCCTGGGAGAAGTAAGTACTGTTCACGTGACTCCACTGGGCGAGGACAATTGGAAGCCGTGCCTGTCTATGCACCTTTGCTGGTTTGAATCTGGATCCTTTCTGAATATAACTCAGAAGTTTTCTGAGTTCTATTAGTCCTGATAGCAAATCAGGAACCTGAGAGTGGTCTTGGGGACTTCTCCCCCAACACAATGGTCTTTGGATAACTTAGACAAACTATTGTATCAGTTTTTCTGAGACAGAGCCAGGAGTGCTCATTTTATTAAGTTTCTCAGATATTTCTGAAGCATAGCAAAGTTGAGAATCACTGCTTGAGAGAAGGAGGCGGTGTTTTCTGTCTGTTTAGTTGAGACAAATCTATGTGTGTTTGCTTTGCCTTCAAATAGCTTGTAACCCTTACAACTGGAATTACCAAACATTGCACTTGTACTGTGGTCCCCAAACTGTCCATCCAGGCACCCAGATGCTGCAGCAAACTCACAGGCATGCCATCGAATATTTTATTTTATTTTATTATTTATTTATTTGGAGACAGAGTCTCGCACTGTCACCCAGGCTAGACTGCAGCGGTGCAATCTCGGCTCACTGCAACCTCAGCCTCCAGGGTTCAAGGGATTCTCCTGCCTCAGCCTCCTGAGTAGCTGGGACTACAGGCACCCGTCACCATGCCCGGCTAATTTTTGTATTTTTAGTGGAGACAGCGTTTCACCACATCGGCTAGGCTGGTCTTGAACTCCTGATCTTAGGTGATCCACCCTGCTAGGCCTCCCAAAATGCTGGGATTACAGGCTCGAGCCAGCGCGCCCAGCCTGAATATTTTAAATCATCAAGGGCTAGATAGTAGTCGTTAACAATGTGTGAACCAGCTCCAGGTGGTTCACAGTTTCAATGCTTGATCGTGCTACCTTCCTTTTGATGGAGTCATATCTTTGCACAGCTGGGTTTTCGGTGGTTGCTGTGATAAAAAGTAAGTACCACACAAAAATCACTGTGGGACAGGAAATCAGGGTGGCGATGTCAATCTGATTCCAAGGTCTGGGAAGCTGCATGATTTCCATGAGCATACACATCTCACTAGTGAGCAACTTTGGTTGTTTTACACTGAAATAGAAATGCTCCTTTTTCTTTCAGTTTATGTATGCGTTTTTTTCCAATGGCTGCTAACATTTATTAAATTAGGAAACAAATACTTATTAAGTTATTTGGACCTAATCACTTAATACATGGAATTGTTCAATTTTGTTTGATCTAAGGACACCATGAAAAAATTACTGAGACACTAAGGATATTATGAACTGAAAAAATTCAGGAACCTTTGGACTAATGGGAAGGGTCAGCATAAGTAATATTATTTCCTTGTCAGAAGTGAAGGAAATACAAGTTAAAGGACACCAAGAAGAAACAAAACAAATCCAGAACATGGGCCATTTTACACTAATACTTGGCCTAGTCTCTTCAAAATGGTATTGCCACTACATTATAAATAAGATTGAAGGCTGGTCTACATTGAGAGATATTACAATGTCAACTTTTTTATTGGATCCTGGTTTTTAGAAGGACATTTCAGGTCAGGTGTGGTGGCTCATGCCTGTAATCCTAGCACTTTGGGAGGCCGAGGTGGCTGATCACTTGAAGTCAAGAGTTTGAAACCAGCATGGCCAACATGGTAAAACCCCGTCTCTACTAAAAATACAAAAATTAGCTGCACCTGGTGGCCCATGCCTGTAATCCCAGCTACTCAGGAGGCTGAGGCACGAGAATCGTTTGAACCCAAGAGGTGGATGTTGCAGTGAGCCGAGATGACGCCACTGCACTCCAGCCTGGGTGACAGAGCGAGACTCTGCTCAAAATAAATAAATAAATAAATTTTTTTAAAAGACATTTCAAAATGTTCTATAGCTTGGGAAGTTTGAATATGGAGTAGGTATTAGATGATATTGGGAATTATTGTTCATTTTATCAGGTGTACTAAATGTCCTTGTTTTAGGTGAAGCATTATGTCTGATTTTCTTTAAAACAGTTTGCCAGCAAAATGTGAGCAGAGAAATGAATCATGGCAAAGTGTTCATTATTAAGTCAAGGTAATGCCTTTGTCATGGTTGTGTTTTTACTTTTTGGAATATTTTGAAATTGTCCTAATAAAAAGTTTGTTAAAAGTGATGGGTTAGTGGTAAACTGAGCAAAATGATTTGTCAGCACTGAAGAGGTAGGAATAGAAAAATATGGACAACTCCAGTGAAACTCCTTCCAGCTCTGCCGCAGCATCAGACATAGGCGAAATGGCACCTTGGCTGCTGAAGGTTATGTGAAGTAGCCAGTCTCCCTAACGGGAAAAATCAGAATACAACCTCAAAAAGCTCATGCATGGAGGAGGAGGGGCCACCTTCTTCTCACTCCACACGGCTGGATGAGGAGTTGAGGACAGGGTGTGTGGATTATCCATCTGCTGAGAACTGAGACACCAGAGCTGGGCAGCAGGATGACAGCACAGTGAGAGGCCCAGGACCCTCGATACCCTACCCCCAGCATCACCACAGCTCCCGGCTCACATTGAATGTTCCGCCTGGGTGGACTTCTCAAAGAGATGCTTGCTATGATCAGAATGTTTGTGTCCTCACCCCCAAATTCATGTTGAAACTAAAAGCCAAAGCAAAAGTATTAAGAGGTAGGGCCTTTGGGAGGTCATGGGGCTGGAGCCTTCACCAGTGAAATTCGTGCCCTTATCAAAGAGGCCCCAGAGAGCTGCCTCACCCCTTCTACCATGTGAGGACACAGGAGGAAGACGTCCATCTGTGAAGGAAGCTGGTCCTTGCTAGACTCCGAATCTGCCAGCACCCTGGTCATGGACTTCCCAGCTTCCAGACTGTGAGAAATAAATGTCTGTTGCTTCTAAGCCATTCAGTCTAAGGTATTTTGTTACCGCAGTCCAGATAGACAAACACAGTGTTCCTTAAAAACTGCCAGGCACAGCGGCTCACACCTGTAATCCCAACATTTTGGGAGGCTGAGGTGGGTGGATCACCCGAGGTTAGGAGTTCAAAACCAGCCTGGCCAACATGGTGAAACCCCACCTCTACTAAAAATACAAAAATTAGTTGGGCATGGTGGCATGTGCCTGTAGTCCCAGCTACTCAGGAGACTGAGGCAGGAGAATCGCTTGAACCTGGGAGGCAGAGGTTGCAGTGAGCCAAGATCACGCCATTGCACTTCAACCTGGATGACAGAGTGAGACTGTATCTCAAAAAACAAAAACAAAAACAAACAAACAAAAAACACTGCATCTCAGGCTGGGTGCAGCAGCTCATGCCTCTAATCCCAGCCCTTTGGGAGGCCGAGGCGGCAGATCACTTGAGGTCAAGCGTTACTTGGGAGGCTGAGGCAAGAGAATCACTTGAACCTGGGAGGCAGAGGTTGCAGTGAGCCGAGATCGTGCCATTGCACTCTAGTCTGGGCAACAGAGTGAGACTCTGTCTCAAAAAAACCAAAAAACAACAACAAAAAAAACCCTGCACCCCAGATGCTAGAAATATTCCATAGCTGAATGTGGTGGTAGTTATGAGTGTGTAGACAAATGGAGACATCCATGGAGCTGTCCACTTAAGATTTGTGTACTTTACTGAAATTAGATATGTCTTAGTTTAAAAAAAAAAAAATTCCTTCCACCAAAAAAAAAAAAAAAGAAAAGAAAAAAATGCATCCCAGTGAGCTGAGGAGGAAAGAGTGAAATTGTAGCCTCTTACCTGGGAAGCTTCAGAAATAAAACATTTTGGAACGACCACCCTGAGGTAGAAGATGAGGATTTGGAGATACACTTTTAAAATAAAGTGATGGGGGGCTGGGTGCAGTGCCTCACGCCTGTAATCTCAGCACTTTGGGAGACTGAGTTGGGTGGATCACCTAAGGTCAGGAGTTTGAGACCAGCCTAGCCAACAAGGTGAAAACCCATCTCTACTAAAAATGCAAAAATTAGCCAAGCATGGTGGCATGCGCCTATAATCCCAGCTACTTGGGAGGCTGAGGCATGAGAACCCGGGAGGTGAAGGTTGCAGTGAGCCAAGATCATACCACTGCACTCCAGCCTAGGTGACAGAGCAAGACTCTGTCTCAAAAATAAAAATAAAATAAAGTGGTGGTAAAGAGAGACGTTTAGTATCTCAGCCATATTAAACTTTTAAGCCTCTGTGCACACAGCTAGTCATTTCTTGATCTCTTTGTTAATATAACTTCAGTACCAGGCAGTTTGTTGTACAAAGTCCTGCAGTTCTTCAAGTAATAAACTCACATCAAAACACTGTTTCCGAGCATTAAAAAAATATATAGCATTGATTTAAAAAATGAATGAACTGAACAAAGGTCTCCCACTAATGGCCCTCGTGGGATATTTGCGAGGGTTTTGGAGCCAGCAAAGGCCAAAGTAGAGAGTGGGGCGGGTTAGGGGCGGGGGTGGTAGTCGAAAACCAATGAAAGGAGGCAGACGAAAACGTCAGTGCAAGCCCAGGAAGTACCTCAAAACCTCATCTTCCTGCCCGAAGATGAACTGCCTCAACTGTTGGGGGCAAAAAGGATGGGAGCAGCTGCACCACCTTCCTGCCCAGTCCCAGCCTCTGGGGAGAGGGTCTCCCCAGGGCACCCTTCTGGGAGAGACAAGGAGAAAAGTTGGTGGAAGGGGACGGTCTGACAAGGATGGGTGCCCAGGGCCTTGGAAGGTGCCCCCGTGCTGCAGGGACCCGCAAAGAAGCCCAGGAGCTGCCTCCCTCCACAGCTCACCAGCTCCCCCGTGAGCTCAAGCCAGGAATTTCAGGCAGGCTCTCGGGGTCCCCAGACTTCCTTCTACTCCAAGGAGCCTGGGGAGCCCGGGACCTCCCAGAAAAGCATGTGGGCAGCTCTGCCCTAGGAGACCATGGTTCTTGTCAAGAAAAAGTCACCGAGGTCCAAGAGGCTCCTCCAAAGAATGTCTGCTGAATTCCCTTCCCCTTCCTTCGGACACAAAATGTCTGGAGAGGCAACAACCTGGTTCCAGGTTGGAAATGGAGCCATATTACGCTGCTGGGGCACCCACCACTCAGATCTCCCTCTCACTTCTCTGGCTTCCCCCTGCATGTCCCCTTCTGGGCCCTAACCCTCTCCTGAGAGCCCCCCTACCCCTGGTTTCTAGCCTGCAATCATTTGAATGACATTCAGGTCCAGCTGGCTGCCCGTCGATCACGACTCGAACGCGGGGTAACATCGTGTGCATGTGTGTGCGGGCGATTGGAAGGACAGTGAAAGAGTCCCAGGCAAGGATCCAGGAGTCAGACCCGGCCGGGACTCTGCTACCCTTCCCTGCGCACCTTAGGCAGACCACACGACCTCTCCCTGGTTTGGTGGCCTCATAATAATCACCAAGGTTTATTAAGCCGCTGTGTGCAAGGCACTGTGCTGTGCACATTGCATGTATTATCTCATTGGATTTTATATAATACTACCGTCTGAATGTGTGTGGTGCCCCCGACCCCCGCCCCAAATTCACATGTTGAAACCTAATCCCCATTGTGATGATATTAAGAGGCAGGGCCGGCTGGGGCGCAGTGGCTCACACCTGTAATCCCAGCACTTTGGGAGGCCAAGGCGGGCGGATCACTTGAGGTCAGGAGTTCGAGACCACCCTGGCGAACATGGCAAAATCTCCTACTAAAAATACAAAAATTAGCTAGGCATGGTGGCGCATGCCTGTAATCCCAGCTACTCAGGAGGCTGAGGCAGGAGAATCGCTTGAACCCAGGAGGCAGAGGTTGCAGTGAGCCTATATCATGCCACTGCTCTCCAGCCTGGGTGACAGAGCAAGACTCCATCTCAAAAAAAAAAAAAAAAAAAAAAAAAAAAGAGGCAGGGCCTTTCACAGGTGATTAGGTCATGAAGGCTCTGGGTCAGCACCTGAATGAATGGGAATCGGTGCCCAGAGACCCTAGGGAACTTGCTTGCCTTTTCCAGCTGAGCATGTGCCCAGCATGTGAGGACGTAAAAGGCACCATTGATGAGAAACAGGCTCTCACCAAACACCTCATCTGTCAGTGTCTTTAATCTTGGGCTTCCCAGCCTCCAGAACTGTGAGCAATAAATATCTGTTGTTTATAAATTACCCAGGTATTTTGTTATAGCAGCTGAAACAGACTAAGGCATAAGGACCAATATTATCCCATCTAATAATTGAGAAAACTTGGGCTTGAAAAGATCCCTGGTGGCTTACACAAGCTCACAGGGCTAATAAGCGAGGGAGCCGGGATAGAATTTAGGCAGTTGAACTTCATGACATGAATATAACCACAATTCTCATGCTAACCAATAGTAAAATAATAATAATAAACAAATAATGAGGCTAGGTGCAGTGGCTCACGTCTGTAATCCCAGCACTTTGGGAGGCTGAGGTGGGCGGATCACCTGAAGTCAGGAGTTTGAGACCAGCCTGGCCAACATGGTGAAATCCCGTCTCTTCGAAAACTACAAAAATTGGCTGGGCATGGTGGCACATACCTGTAATCCCAGCTACTCAGGAGGCTAAGGCAGGAGAATCGCTTGAACCCAGAAGCAGAGGTTGCAGTGAGCCAAGAGCGCACTGCTGCACTCCAGTCTGGGTGATAGAGCATGACTCCGTCTCAAAAATAATAATAATGATGATGGTTGACAGAGGTTCTTTTAGTGCTAAGGTTCTAGGGAAACCTGCAAATTTAGTAAAGGTGGACCCACATTTTCATGTTTTCAGGTCATGATGAGTGACCTCGCTCCCTTAGGAAAAAAAGGAGAAATACTCCCTCTGGGAGGGACAGGGACAGCCTCCTGGGAGATCAGAGTCTCGCCTCTGCCTCTGCAATCAGCCAGGATTTGTAGACACAGATATTTATGAGGCAGCCTGCGGCGCTCTATTTCATCCCCCATTCTTATGAGGGTGAGAGGGGCAGAAGGAGACCAAAAGCCACATACTTGCAAAGTCATCCTTCCTCTGGAGACCAAGAAGCAGCAGATTCTTTTCCTGGGAAACAAATCTATCAGGCAGACATCTGTTACTCTTCGCGATCTGTATGCCATAACAGTTTAAAAAACAGAGTTTAAATGCTTAAAGAAGAAGAAAACAGTTTGCCTGTGTTGCAAAGCAGCATATAAACGGTGCGGAATTAGCACAAGGGAAACATTTATCTTTCCTAGATAATCTCAAAGCAGGACTTTTTTTGGATTGTATACAATTATGTTTATTGGCGTGGAAAGATGCTCATGATATATCACTAAAGGAAAAAAACACAAAGAAACAAAAAACAAAACTGGTTGCAAACACAAACCAGGCTTTTTAAAGAAGCAATGACTCTGCCTCCCTGGCTGGGGCTGGGGCCCTCTGTGTATCCCATAGAGGAAAGGGTAGAATGGGCCGAGACTGGCTGGGTAGTAGCCTTCTTCCTGGGAGAACAGAGACAGAGTCACATTTTCCAGCAGGAATGACCAAAGATTTGCCTGAGCTGGATAAACCCAGCCTGGTGTAGTGATGGATGGTGGGCTCTGGGGATCCAAAAGACCTGGGTACCAGTTCTAGCCCCACTATGAGTCATGGTCGACCTAGCGCAGGTTCAGTGCTGCTGAAACTCACTTCTCCACTGACACAGTGGAAGTCACATCTCCTGCACACAGGGAGGTGCTCATGAAAGGGTGGGCTTCTCTCCCTCCAATCTGCGTTTCTTTTTTTTTTATTTTTTATTTTTTTTTTTTTTTTACACACACACACACACACACACACACACCACACACACACACACACACACACATACATATAACAAATTAGCCAGGTGTGGTGGTGTGTGCCTATAGCACCAGCTACTCAGGAGGCTGAGGTGGGAGGATCACTGGAGCCCAGGGGTTTGAGTCTGCAGTGAGCTATGATCACACCACTGCCCTCCAGCCTGGGCAACAGAGTGAGACCGTATCTCTTTAAAAAAAAAAAAAAGGATACTAGATGAAGAGAGGAGCAGGGGTGTGGCGTGAGGAGGACAGACCAGCTAGGAGGAGGAGCCTCCGGGCAAGAGATGAGGTGGCCTGGTCAGGGCTTGTGGCCATGGAGATGGGAGGCATGGACACGGTGAAGCTATATTTTGGAGAAGAATCTAGAGGACCTTCTGATGATCAGATGTCGAAGTGCAGGACAGAGGAGACTCTCAGGCCACTTCCAGCTACCCCTACCCAGTGGCCTTGTGGGAATCAGGAGAAGGGCTTCTCTAAACAAGTATGCAGCACAGGGCACCCGTGCAAGACCCTCACTCTGAGACCCTCACTTGCAAGTGCAAAGTTGCTCAAGCCCCTGATCCTCACTCAGTGACTTGGGCAACTTTGGACTTGCAAAGCTTGTAGTGTCTGTGGCAATCCAAGGGGAGCCCTGGGCTCTACCCAAGGTTTAGGGACCATTTCAACACAGTGATTCTACCCTCCCTGGCTCCAGCTGTGCGTGAAGTTTCTTCCCTCCTGCCTGGGCACCAGATTTTTTACAGTACTCACTGCATTGGACGCAACTAACCTTGTGAAGAAAAGAGTTTTTAAAACCCTGGAAGCTAATGTTACAAGACCATTTAGCACATAAATAAATGCAAGTTCTAGAACATCTGCAGCCAAAATGAAAGTAAACAATGACAGAATGTGAGTCATGAGTAGTTTGCAAAGCTTGTAAACAAAGCATCCTCCCAAATTCAGAGCCATGGCCTGAGAGTTGGGTACCAATTAATCAGCCCTTAACTCTATCACACACAAAAGGACACGTGTCCTCATTAGCAAGCCATGAGGGGAACTTAGCTAACTGACCGTCACTTTACTCTCTGGAGTTCACTTAAAACTGAAATAAAAAGCTTATCCCCTGAAGAACAGAGCACTCATGCTCACATTGTTTGAAAGAATCACTTCACTGCCAGTGTCAACATGAAGCTTAACATCCTGATATTTATGGGAAACGCAAAACAACCCCGCTCATAAACTGAAGAGATGAGCCCAACCAGCCAGGCATGTCCCATCGGTCCCTCTCCCAGGGGCTGGTCACTTTCTTTCTGATGGCAGTTGTTGGTGCAGACCTCATGTCCTCTCCTAGCCAATTGCTCTCCAAGGGCAGGGTTAATGCCTCATTCTTTCATCCCCCTACATTCCTGTGTCTAGTATTTGGCCTGGATGTAGTAGGTGCACATTAAATATCTGTTGTGTGAGTGGATGAGCATCTTTCCCAAAAGGCCAATGTTCACCCCAGCCCTGGACTTCCCGAGGGCCCTGTCCAGGCAGAGGATGGACCAAAAAGGGAGCTGGGTAGGAGACATAAGGTTTGGCTCCTGTCGCAGACTCTGCCACTCACAAGCATGTGCTCATGTGAACCACGTCATCCGTTTTGGTGTCCCCATCTCTAAAACAGGAGGAATAGCTGTCCCCCCACTTTTTAAGGGCTTGCGATGACGCAATGGGAAAGAAGCACTTGGAAAGGGGTTCCACAAGTGTGATGTGGTTTCCCTCACACCTCAGAGGGGAGTTCTGCAATTGAGAAGGTGGGGCAGTGCAGGACCATGGTTAGACATGGTGTGCAACTTACTCTCAGAAAGCCAGCAGGTAAGCAGAGTGGATTTGGAGGTATAATGAATGACTGCAAAGTCACAGAAGACAAGGCCACCCAGGCTGTGCTCTCTGCACATGGGAACTAGAAATCAGAGTACAAAATATGGAGCCAGCAGATGACACAAATATGGGAGTGGCCTGCTGTAAGGCAATAGGGAATGTTGGAGCCTGCAGCCAACTAGAGATTATGATCATGCTCTGCCTCAGGCATTTGCAAAAAGATTTAAAACTTACACCCCATGAAACAGCAAAACGCATCTATGGCCTGCTGGCTGGGAGTCTGAGACCCCTGCAGATGGCTGTATCAAGCATGTCTTTTTTTTTTTCAGATGGAGTCTCGCTCTGTGGCCCAGGCTGGGTGCAGTGCCACAATCTCAGCTCACTGCAACCTCTGCCTCCCAGGTTCCAGTGATTCTCCTGCCTGAGGCTCCCTAGTAGCTGGGATTACAGGTGTGCGCCACCACACCGGCTAATTTTTTATTTTTAATAGAGACAGAGTTTCACCACGTTGGCCAGGCTGGTCTCAAACTCCTGACTTTAAGTGATCCGCCCACCCCACCTCCCAGAGTGCTGGGATTACAGGCGTGAGCCACCATGCCGGGCCTCTAGCATGTCTTTTTATTCCAATGCTCACTTAGGGCCTTGCTGACACTGGAGAGACTGCCCCTCCCAGGCAGGGCCCCCTAATTCCTAGAGATAGTAAACAACTAGAGTGTGCCTTTAATATGCAAAGCAACCAATCCAGAGCATGTAACCCAGATGCCTCCTTGATCAGGCTCTCACACTGGGGGCCATGACCCATCTGCCCTAAGCACCTCAGGGGCTGGCCAGACAACTAGGGACAGTCCCTATACCCCAGAGCCTGCTGAAATGACTCAAACCAGCCCATCCGAAGCCTGTTTACCCTGCTTGCCTTTTCCAAAGAAACCACAGTAAAGGCTCTTGCCCACGTTTTCCCCCTGGGCTGCCTCCTGACCCTGGTGCCTCCCCCACGTGGCCCTGCATGATTATCGCATGCCGCCTCGGCTTAGGAACTGTGAGTAACAAATTGTCTCTCCAGTGGCAGTTGTCTCCTGATCCGTTGGCCTCATTAGGACTGAATAGTAAGAAAACCTGTATTTTCATACATCTATAAACCCCGCTGGAGCACAGATCATCATTGCTGCTTTATTTCCCCCCGTGAATCTCGGCACCTAGCACAGTCTCTGGCACATTGAAGATGAAATTTCTTTCTTTCTTTTTTTTTTTAAGACAGAGTTTTGCTCTGTTGCCCAGGCTGGAGAGCAGCTCACTGCAACATTCGCCTCCCGGATTCAAGCGATTCTCCTGCCTGTACCTCCTGAGTAGCTGAATTACTGGCATGCGCCGTCGTGCCCGGCTAATATTTGTATTTTTAGTAGAGACAGAGTTTCACCATGTTGGCCAGGCTGGTCTCAAGCTTCTGACTTCAGGTGATCCACCTGCCTCGGCCTCCCGAAGCGCTGGGATTACAGGTGTGAGCCGCCACACCCAGCCGAAGATACAATTTCAACACTAATCGATGAATGGATGGGCATAGGGACGAAAGCAAAGGGTTGGGTAGAAGCATCTGTTTGGCTATGTGGATCCCTACACGTCAGCCTCACATTTGCAATTGCTTCAGGACACTAAATTCTGCATATGCCTCATTTCTGCGACTGGCATAGACATAGGCAATCAGGCAGGAGCAAGCCAGAGGGAGTGGCGTAAGTTCACGCTAGTAGGAGTAAGTGGTGATTAAACTCTGAGGCTCACCACCCTGCTGGCATTCAGCTTTTCAGGCAGCTCCTAAGTGGGGACAGGCAGAAGGCTTTTCTTTTAATGTCCGATCTTCTGGCTAACTCTGGCTATTTGCTTTATTCAAACTCTTAGAAAGAGATGGTCATCTCGAAGTGTCTCTGCACCCATTGATAAAAGGGGAAAAGCCAGAGAGCAGCCTTCTAGCCCACCTTCAGTCTCTGGGACCTGCCCACAACAGGCTCTTCCAAAGGGAGTCAATCAGGTCGCCCTGAAGCCTCCCTACGTCTGCAATGGTGCAGTGGGCTCTCCTCGCATCCCTGAATAACCGAACTGCATCCGGTTAATAAACTGAAAGCTGAGCTAGAGAACCTGTGTTGTTTTTCATCTTTACTCTTTAAAATGCATCAATCTAGCCAGGCGCGGTGGCTTATACCTGTAATCCTAGCACTTTGGAAGGCTGAGGGGGCAGATCACTTGAAGTCAGGAGTTCGAGACCAGCCTGGCCAACATGATGAAAACCTGACTCTACTAAAAATGCAAAAATTAGCTGGGCATGATAGCGGGTGCCTGTAATTCCAGCTACTTGGGAGGCTGAGGCACACGAATCGCTTGAACCTGGGAGGCGGAGGTTGCAGTGACCTGAGATCATGCCACTGCACTCCAGCCTGGGAGACAGAGTGAGACTCCATCTCAAAAAATAAAAAATAGGCCTGGTGCAGCGGCTCATGCCTGTAATCCCAGAACTTTGGGAGGCCGAGGCAGGAGGATCACGAGGTCAGGAATTCGAGACCAGCCTGACCAACATGGTCAAACCCCGTCTCTACTAAAAATACAAAAATTAGCCAGGCGTGGTGGTGCGTGCCTGTAATCCCAGCTACTCAGGAGGCTGAGGCAGAATAATCGCTTTAACCCATGAGGCGGAGGTTGCAGTGAGCCAAGATCATGCCACTGCACTCCAGCCTGGGTGACAGAGCGAGACTCTGTCTCAAAAATAAATAATAAATGCACCAATCTGCTCTGCTTGACAATGAACTGAATTTCTCTGATCATGGGGCCCTTGGGTGTCATTCTCAGCATCACCGTCTCCTTCCTAGGTTCTGGAAATAGGCAGAGAGAAGACAGGCGCAGAGTAGGCCTGTCTGCAAAGTACCTGAGGAGGGTGGAGAAGCCTGTGTTTGCTGTTTCTGATGAATGCCGTTGGGTTATTTAGTGCTTGGCAGTGAACGGCTCCCTGAAGACCATCCCTTTCCCAGGCCCTGGATGGAAAGGCAGGAAACATTTGACCACAGTGTCTAGACAGTGAGGCTAGGGAATCCGGGGGGCTGCCCAGGAGCTCACGTGGGGGACAGCCATCAGTAGGGTAACTGCAACCCAGACTAGAACCAAATTAGGGCTTGTAATAGGCATTATCCCAGTCTAATTATTAAGCTCACCCCCTCTTCTCTCCCAAAAGTGTCCTAGTTTGATTGATAAATTACACAGCCACCTTCAACATTAGGGAATTTTGCAAACAGGAAAGTCTGAGTTGGGAGGCTCACACGCAACAGAAGCTGGTCACTTTGTACAAATAGAAAGGGCTTAGCAAACATCCTGGAAAAGGCCTGGTGGCAGCACCCAACCCCCTACAAATAGCAGGAACAATTCACCGAAGGGAACTGAGCCTGACCTTGGCCCTGGTGGGCTCTGCTCTAAAAGTGGAGTTCCTGGGCTGGCAGGGACAGCCTGGCCCAAGCGTGCCCCATTCACAGCCTCCCCACCCAAGAAGGGCAGGCTTAAAGGCAGCATTTCTTTTCCCTGTTGAAGTCTTAAGCCAGAGTTAGCAAGTTCAGCAAAGGGCAGGGGCAGAGAGGAAAGGATTATGATGTGTCCCTGATGGGTACAGGAGAAGGGAACAGCCCCACCAACTCCATCCTCAGCACGCACCTGTGCTACAATCCCATTCAACAACACCTTGAGTTGCCATGGGGACCCTGAACAATTTCCCACTTGTGTTTTTTTTTCCTTCCTGGTTGAGATCTTGTTTCTGTCAAGATGAACTATTTATCTGTGTTGCATGAAATGTCATGGGTTGTGGTCAAAACCAGGACCAACCCACGCACAAGAAATAATAACCCTTTGATGACACTCACACACAAGCTTCCCAAGTCTTTAGAAGCTCTCAGTGATTCATTTTCTTTTTCCAGCACTGAACTTGCTCTCGAGAAATATTTAACCCAAAAGGCGACTGGCAGGCAATACCCCCAGTAGCCTGGGTTTGCCGGATCAACTCATGTTTGAGTTAATTTACCAAGCGACCTGTGGACATGTGTCCACTCACCAGAGAGGCAGAGCAAACACAAGGTAAAAGGTAGTGATACGTTTCACCTTGTGGCCTTACATGAGGTTTAATTAAGGTATAAAATGCTCGACGTGTCCAGTGTTGAAGGAATCTCTGTTTTGTGAACTAAAACTTCCAAGTTATTACTATTCTTTTTTTATGTTAGCTTAGCCATCATGCAAAATTTACTGGTGAAGCAGTTAATAAAACACACATCCTATTGAAGGGTTTTGTACATTTCAGTCCTTACAAATAACAAAGCAATGATAAACCCCGCACGGTCCTGAGAGGAAATTCCGTTGCTTCTTAAAGCTGCCAGTCCCGGCTTTTTGGGGGCTCATGTGTTATAAATTCTGGAAGCTCTTTTAGCTGCAGTTTGAGCATCAGGTGAATCTTCTTCCTCTTCCTCGGTTCGCTTGTGTTTTAAAAACAAGTCAGACTTTAAGAAGCGGCTGTAGCTGTCGTACTTCATGAGATTAAAGATCTAAGGAGGAAAAGAAAAAAGAGTCTGAAGGCTGAGGCTAATCCAGGCCATAAATCATCCCATCAGATATGTATTAGATACCTACCATGTGCCAAAGAATACTAATACTTGCAAAGAACACACTAAGAAAGCTCAAATAAGTCATCTGCTAGACAAGGCAGATTTCCTGGAGATTTTTGGTCATTATGCAATAATCTCAATGGAATATATAGAGAGTCACATGAACAAATATGCCTTTATTTTCCATGGAAATATGGATTCACACAGCACTGATTCAGACCCTTGTACCAAGAAGTCCTTCAAGACTCTCCACTTTATTTGTCTAGATAAGACAAGGATGTATTTCTCCAAGAACTTGAGACAGCCGAATAGAAACCATTTCTGTAGAGACAGTGGTGTTAAAAAGACCACTGACATATCATATGATGCCAGTATTGTGAAGACTCCCAGTAAGTCTGGCATCCAAGATCTCAAACAAATCTATTATTGTGCCAAGAGTCAAAATGAGGCATGCTCACTGCAGGGCAGGGCAGTAAAACTATAATCTTAGCAAGGGAACAGGTCCGAAATAAAGAATAGAGCAGCCAGCTGCACAATGCCAACATCTGTGCCATCAGACAGGCTGGGGAGCACATCCCTAGAATGAAACAACTCTAAGGTATGTCGGGTGAGCGGAGAGGACACCCAACAGAGCTGAAGTGCCCCAGATTAGATGGCTACCCCCGCTGGCATGGCAGGTGCTCAGAGGGCTGTCCCCAGGCACAGTAGCTTCCTCTGGCCGCCACTGAACCTCTTTTCTGGGCCACGGTCCTTGTGACCAGCATTCATTTTCCCCCACTGCTACCCAATCCTGTGCCATCTGCCCTCCCCTCTTGCCCCAGGAAAGGGGCAGAGAAAGAGAAGCACAAAGCCTTTTCCAGCTGTCAAGGGCTATGATCTCTTTCCCACCCCTCATTTCTCTCTCTCTCAGACCTTTCCACTTAACTTGCAGTACACTCTGCAACTAAAAATCCACACGGTTCACCCTGGTACACGGAACAACCAAGTGGAAAGTTCCAGAGATGTCTAGAATGTCGCTGACTGCCAGGCGGGGTTGTCAAGTGGACGGTAAAACCCTGACATCTTTTAAGGCTGCCCTCTCCCAACACACGTACACTATTTTGTAAAGTAAACATCTGAGGGTGCTGGGGGTGGTGGCTCACACCTGTAATCCCAGCACTTTGGGAGGTGGAGGCAGGTGGATCACTTGAGGTCAGGAGTTCAAGACCAGCCTGGCCAACATGGTGAAACCCCGTCTCTACTAAAAATACAAAAATTAGCCGAGTGTGGTGGTGCACACCTGTAGCCCAGCTATTCGGAAGGCTGAGGCAGAAGAAACACTTGAACCCGGGAGGCAGAGGCTGCAGTGAGCTGAGATCACACCACTGCACTCCAGCCTGGGCAACAGAGTGAGACTCTGTCTCAAAAAAAAAGAGATAAAACAAAAATAAAAAATAAAACAAATAAACATCTGAGGGACTCAAAGGACTCAGAACATCTGCTTGGAGGATGGGAGGTGCTTCAGGAGGGAACTGGAACCCTCAAATTTTACACCTTCATCTTCCCAAGATGGCTTCAACCACAGCAGAACCGCCTGAGTCACTGTGCTATAAACAGAGTCCACAACCCAGAGAAAGACCTGGGACTTTAGGTTTTCTTTAAACTGTTAAACTAGCGCCTGCCCATCCCCTGGTGCCCTTCTAGTCTTGCCCGAGTCCTCCAGCTGCTCAGCAAGACCCTGCCGCCTTAAGCCTCTGTCCTGTGCCACACTAGAGCAGTCATGTATCTTGTAGCCATCCTGTAATTCCAGGTGTGACTGTAATTTGCTGAGGTTTATAGAAAAAAAAAAAAATGTTTTTAATCCCAGAAAATACAAAAATCATGGGCAGAGCTGAGGTGGGGTATGAGAAATGCCATTACTCCTTCCTGGCCTCCCACCGACGTGCTAAGCAAACGTCACCATCTGCCTTATTCAGCCCTTCCAGGCACAAGAGTCCCCAAGGGAAACTTAGATGCTCACCTAGTTCAAAGTCTGCAATGAATGCTCAAATGTGACTAATGAAACCAGCTGCACGAGGATCCCACCTGGCACCCAGCCTCAGTCCTGTACCCACTCCCACCCCAGGTCCACGCAGATGGGACCCACCACTCTGAGCAGGATGCGGTGCGACCCAAGCGTCTCGTGTGAAGTCTCTGCGTGTGGGAGAGGAACATCCTGTTTGCCTGTAGTGGCTCTGAGGCTCAGACTTCAAAGTAGAGAAGAAAAAAGGCCGGTGCTGGGGGCACCCAGGGCAGAGGAGGAGGGGGAGGGAAGGAGGCTGCTTCGGCTGGGAGGAAGTTCAGGGGCTGCACCGGGCTGGCAGGACTCGACCCCGAGATCCCAAGGCTGCCAGCAAGCCTGAGGGGAGGGGGCTGCAAACTATTTATTAAGAGCATAAGGGCCACTCCCTACTGGGGCAGGTGTGAAACGCCCCACGAGTGCAGAAGTCCTTCAGGCAGAGGTTTCCTCCTCTGAGAGCCCTTGTCCATCTCCGGTGCTGCTGCAGTGACTGGGAGGCAGCTGTGGCTGTTGGACCCAGACAAGCTGGAGAAAGGAGAGGATGTCACCCCCAAAGCCCTTGTGCGCCTGGGCCGTGGGAAGCCTGATTGCTCTACATGGGGTGCACGGGCAGACTTCTGACTGCTACCGGCCAAGGACCCGCTGGGCCTGGCTCAGGAGCACACAGCAACAGGGTGCTCGACGGGGCTCAGCAAAGGTGACTTAGAGGATGGAGAATGCAACTAAGGCTGGGCACGGTGGCTCATGCCTGAAACCCCAGCACTTTGGGAGGCTGAGGCAGGCGGATAGCAAAATCCTGTCTCTACTAAAAAATATAAAAATTAGTGGGGCTTGGTGGCACCCACCTGTAGTCCCAGCTACTAAGGAGGCTGAGGTGGGAGGATCACCTAAGCCTGGGGAGGTTGAGGCTGCACTGAGCTAGGATCACGCCACTGCACTCCATCCTGGGTGATAGAGCCAGACCTTGTCTCAAAAAAAAAGAAAAGAGAATGCACCTAAAACTTTTCCAAGAAAGCGGCCAGAGACCGTGTGCCCAGCTACTGGCCAGAGCCTCATCTATCATAGGGAAAAGAGCTGTGACTGGGGTCCAGTAAATGTTTACTAGTGCCTGAACAGAAACCGTATGCTGTGCAGCAGCAGAGGCTGGGAAAATGAACCTGGCCAGTACCAACGCGGCCACAGTGCCCTCCAACCCTGCGCTGGGCAGCGTGTGGGCATTCTTTCATTCAGTTCTTCCTCCAGCGCTCTGAAGACCCTAACTTGACAGAGGAAGAAAAGAGGGGCTTAGGGGTTCCTCACAGTTCTGGAGGCTAGATGTCCAACGTCAAGGTGCCATCAGGGTTGGCTTCTCCTGAGGCCACTCTCCTTGGCTCGTAGACCACACCTTCTCCCTGCGTCTTCACAGGGTCTCCCAGGTGCATGTGTGTCCTTACCTCCTCTTCTTACAAGGACACTAGTCAGACTGGATTACAGCCCACCTCAATGTCCTCGTTTAATGTTAATTACCCCTTTAAAGCCCTATCTCCAAATAAAGTCACATTCTGGGGATTAGGACTTCAAGGTATGGATTAGGGAGGGGAGCACAGTTCAGCCCCTAACAGTGAGCAAAAGAGAAGGGTGGGAGGCCAGCCCTGGCAGGCTCCAGAGCCCCCACTCCCAACCCTGAGGCCATCTGCCACTCGCATGGCAGGACAATAAAAACGAGGGCTGCAAAGAGAGTAACATGGAAAACTGCCCGTGAATGTTAAATGACTGATACTAAATTTTAAAAACACACCCTATCTAAAAACAATGATCCCAAATACGTTCTTTTTTGTTGTTGCTGTTGTTTGTTTTTTTGAGATGGAGTCCCACTCTGTCACCCAGGCTGGAGTGCAGTGGCATGATCTTGGCTCACTGCAACCTCCGCCTCCCAGGTTCAAGAGATTCTCCTGCTTCTGCCTCCTGAGGAGCTGTGATTACAGGCGTGCACCACCACATCCAGCTAAGTAGAGATGGGGTTTAACGACATTGACCAGGCTGATCTCAAACTCCTGACCTCAGGTGATCCACCCTCCTAGGCCTCCCAAAGTGCTGGGATTACAGGCGTAAGCCACAGCGCCAGGCTCCAGAGACATTCTTTAAGAGTGTATCCATGTGTCTAAGTGAGAAACAAATGTCCCTAAAGGTCAGTAGTGGGGTGAATGGTGCTCCCCCAAACTTACATTCACCTGGAATCTCAGAATGGACCTCATTTGAAAAGAGGGTTGGATAACGGTCTTAAAATGAAATCATACTGCATTTAGGGTAGGCCCTAAATCCAAGGACTGGGTGTCCTTATCAGAAGAGGAGGGGATACACAGAGAGACACACTGAAGGAAGAAGGCTTGTGAATGCAGAGGCAGACACGCGCCAAGGAGCACTAAGGAGTGCCGGCAGCCACCAGCAGTCTGTAAGCTGAAGGGGCAAGGAAGCACCCCCGACACCCCCCACCGCCACCGCCCACCGGAGTCTTGTGGAGAACAGGGCCCTGCCAACACCTTGATGTCAGATTTCAATCCGTTTCTGCTGAGCGAACACGTTTCTGCTGTTCGAAGCCACTTGGCTTGGGGTCATTGCTTATGACAGTCCGAGGAGGCGCATCCAGTTGGCTTATTGATTTCACCTCACCCCTGCTCAAACACAGAAAATGAGATGGGCCTAGGGGTCCCAGACACTTCCAAAAAGCAGGGCTCCCTGAGGGGGAGACATGACCTCACCATGGTTGGACTGTGATGGGCACCTGAACAACACGGTCAGACTCCTTAAGTGTCCACAAGGAAGAGAAAGAAGAAAATGGAGCCATCTGGGCTAAGCAGGAGGCTGCAGGTGAGTGGAAAACACAGGAACAGAGCTGAGGCCGCCATCCGTCCAAAGAACGGCTGCTGGTGAAGCAGAAAACTCAAGTTGGCGGCTGAGCTGCATTCTGTATCTTTTTTTTTGGCCAAGACAGCTGCGACTTAGCAAGGTTTGGGGTTTTGGCAGCCCCACATCTGCGAGCTGCACGCCTGGACTGTAAACTGTTTAGCATCGTTGCCTTGGGATCCAGTCCTACAGGCTGCTGGAAGTGAGACTCAGACAAAAATGAGGAGGGAGGCTTCCTGCAGATGTGCAACTCTGCACAACCGTCCCGCAGAACAAGGTCTTTATATCACCAAGCCACCTCCTCTCCAGATCCCAGACATTGCCATGGCTGAGCAGGATTTGCCTTCCTGAAAGAAAAATATCCATGCAGTGCCCCAACTTCAGACTGTTCAAAATGTGCCGCTCCAGGAAAGGACGTCCCCCTGACACATACTCATCTGTGCAGAGACGAGGAGCTCAACCAGCCTTGAAGGCCCCTCTATGAACATTGCGTCACTGTCTCCATTAATTGCGTTTCAAGCCTAATAAATATTTTAACACGTCTCAGAAGACAAGTACAGGAGACCTAAACAAAACATGCATCCTCTCTTCTCTTCAAAACCCTCTGCCATGTTATTTTAATCCGGCACAGGAAGAAAAAATCATTCCTTAAGGAATGAAAGTTTAATTAGCGGGATATCATATTTGCTTTAAGAACTCGGTTTCATTTTTACACGAAAATCGCTGAAATAAGGTGCAAGCACTGCCATCTCTGAATTGCGGCTCTAGAATGCATCCTCTCTTCACATACATGGACTACAGACGTGCTTTTGTACCCATGCGAGGAGACAGAAAGGGGAAAGAAAGGAAGCTCCCGTCCCTCCAGCCCTCAGAAGTGGCTGGGCATTGACGAGGCTGTCGGGGCAAGGTACAAACAGGGATGTGCCCACCCCCTAAAGTAAAGACCACCTCCTTTTCAAGTGGGAACGGACTGCACCCAGGAGGAGGTCTGAGGGCAGCTGGCAGACAGCAGATGAGCAGACGAAGCAGCTTAAGTCAGCCCTTGCCCCAGAGCGCCAGGATGGGCCACACAGAAGGCTCTGTCGCCTTGCACGGCTCTCCAGCTTCACAGACAGACCAGCCAGAGATGGACAGTGTGCCATGGGTGGGATTGGAACTCCAGAAGGAGTCTGGACACCAACAGGATCAGAGAGACCTCGCTTGGACGAAATCCCCTCCCAAGCTCACGGGTTCACGCGTGTGGTCACATGTGTGGAGTGGATTGTCCGCTTTTTTCTACTGTCCATACGATTCAAATTCCAGGCCCAAATGACATGACTCACTTTCTGCTGGGGGTGAAGGCATTTTAATTTTGCCTTTTGCCATCAGAAGGGAAGTTGAATGCTCCTCTGAGTGCCACTCTCCCCTCCTCTTCCCCCAAATACTTTTTTTTTTTTTTTTTTTTTTGAGACGGAGTCTCACTCTGTTGCCAGGCCGGAGTGCAGTGGCGCTATCTCGGCTCACTGCAACCTCCGAGTCCCTGATTCAAGCAACTCTCCTACCTCAGCCTCCCAAGTAGCTGGAATTACAGGCACGTGCCACCAGGCCCAGCTAATTTTTGTATTTTTAGTAGAGACGGGGTTTCACCATGTTAGCCAGGATGGTCTCAATCTCTTGACGTTGTCATCCTCCCGCCTCAGCCACCCAAAGTGCTGGGATTACAGGCGTAAGCCACCATGCCCAGGACCAAATACCGTTTTAAAGTTGCAAGAAACATCTCAAAGTATCTCAAATACTGCCCTTCCCACCCTGACCCTCATGAGGCAGATGGCTACAGTGTACGCAGACAGCCAACCTCCCTTCCGTTTGAACAAAAAACCACACCTGCCCTTTCTAGCGGAGCATGCTGGAAAATACCCGTTTCTTCCCTGCGTTTGATCTTTTGGAGCAAATGTCACCTGGCACCCATAAGACTGACACATCCTAAGTCCTTGGCTCTGGCCACCACCACAGCCTCTGCCACCATCCAGGAGAAAGGACCATGGTCATGCAGGGGCACCCAGGCCAAGGTCCTGTTTGGAGAAATAATGGGGCAGGGGAGAGAATGGGCCCCCAAATGACCACCACAGGCTGGACAGCCCCTCTCTCACCCTCCCAGGCCCTCAATAGCTGGCCCACCCCTCTTACTTACGTTGAAAAAGGAAGCATTTCTCACCTCTTACGTTCTGGGGAAACTCAAAGAAACTGCATTGCTAAAAAGGGACCCCATTCATGGCTCCTTTCTCTGTCAAGGATGTGGCTGGGAGCACTGGCATCTCACCCAAGGCTTTTCCATTTTATTTATTTATTTATTTTTTATTTTTTTTAGACAGAGTCTCACTCTGTCGCCCAGGCTGGAGTGCTGTGGCATGATCCCAGCTTACTGCAACCTCTCCGTTCCAGGTTCAATTGATTCTCCTTCCCCAGACTCCCAAGTAGCTGGGATTACAGGCACATGCAACCATGCCCAGCTAATTTTTGTATTTTTAGTAGAGACGGGGTTTCACCACGTTGGCCAGGCTGGTCTCAAACTCCTGACCTCAGGTGATCCGCCCACCTCAGCCTCCCAAAGTGCTGGTTTTCCATTTTTTTTTGTAAGCACCAGAGGCTAAGGACTTCTTTTTGAGTGGAGAAGGCCACCTCATCTCTGCTTTTCCAGGCTAGAGTTTAGCACCAGACCCAAAGCCTGGGGAAGGCATCCTAGCAGATGCAAAATCTGCTTATGTATTTATTTACTTTGAGACGGAATTTCGCTCTTGTCACCTAGGCTGGAGTGCAATGGCACCATCTCGGCTCACTGCAACCTCCGCCTCCTGGGTTTCAAGCAATTTTCCTGCCTCAGCCTCCTGAGTAGCTGAGAATACAGGCATGTGCCACCATGTCCGGCTAATTTTTTTGTATTATTCGTAGAGACGAGGTTTCGCCATGTTGGCCAGGCTAGTCTCGAACTCCTGACCTCAGCTGATCCACCTGCCTCGGCCTCCCAAAGTGCTGGGATTATAGGAGAGCCACTGCGCCCGGCCGGCCCAAAATCTGCTTTTAAGTGTAGGCATGCGGACCCCTGATATTCATGGAAGAAGAATGAGCACCCCACAACCCCAAACCCATGCCCTTCTCTTCCATGGACTGAGAAAGCCACGAAGCTGCCATGTGCAATGATCTGGACCTTTCTATCTTCATCACGCTCATGGCTGTTCCAGACCATGCTGCGCTGTAGATAGAACTTAAACCAAAGGCTTCTAAGCAAGAAAGGTGTGTAAACTGGGGTTAAGAAATGTGCCAGAGGAGAATTTTGTTTTAAATCTTTCATATGGAACAACTTTAAGTCACTGAGCAGACTTCAATGTGTTCCATTCTTCAGTGTTTGAGTAGAGCCTGAAAGGACCAATGATGTCATCGATTTCCTGCTAGGAAGAGAGAAGGAGGGGCAGGACTGGAGGATCTTAATTTTTCACTTCATACCCTCCTGGATACATGAATTTCCTTTTCTTTATCTTAACAATGAGCATGTACTAATTTAACAACTTAAGATAATTTTGGGCCAGACACCGTGGCTCACGCCTGTAATCATAGCAGCACTTTAGGAAGCCAAGGCTGGAGGATTGCTTGAGCCCAGGAGTTCAAGACCCGCCTGGGCAACATAGTAAGACCCCATCCCTAGAAAAATATATTTTAAAAATTAGCTGAGCATGGTGGCACACGCCTATAGTCCCAGCTACTCGGCAGTCTGAGGTAAGAGGATGTCTCGAGCCTGGAAGGTCAAGGCTACAGTGAGCCATGATGGTGCCACTGTATTCCAGCCTCGATGACAGAGGGAGACCCAGTATAAAAAAAAATTAAAATAGGTAGGGCGCAGTGGTTCATGCCTGTAATCCCAGCACTTTGGGAGGCTGAGGTGGACAGATCACTTGAGGTCAGGAGTTCATAAATGCCTTATTATTATAATCCCCACTTCACAAATGAGAAAAGCCAGGCACAGAGAGGGAGCAAGTCTTGCCCACAATCTCACAGTAACTAAATTCTAAAGTGAAAGAAGCCTGGGCGCAGTGGCTTATGCCTCCAATCCCAACACTTTGGGAGGCCAAGATGGGAGGATCGCTTGAGGCCAGGAGTTTGAGACCAGCCTGGGCAACACAGTGAGACCCCATCTTTACAACAAATTTTTTAAAAAAATAGCTGAGCATGGTGACACTTGCCTGTAGTATTAGCTACTTGGGAGGCTGAGGTGGGAGGACTGCTTGAGCCCAGGAGGTCAAGGCTACAGTGAGCCAAGATCACACCACTGTACTCTAGCCTGGGTGACAGAGTGAGACCCTGCCTCAAAAAAATAAATAAATAAAGTCGAAGAAGTTGGGGTAGGGGCAGCAGGGGTAGTCAGATCTAAGGAAATAAGGTTGTGGTGATCAGAGAGTGACTTTTTAACACCAGGGCATTGAATGCTCATAGACTGCTTTGCAGCGCAGCTCAGAGAGGTAGCAGAGTATTTGCCCAAAGCCCCATGTTACAGATGAGGACTCAGAAGCCACAGTAAGAAACAGAACCCTCCTGGGGTCAGACAGAGGCAGGGCTGGACTAGAATCCCCTACTTCCACCTCTGGTGCTCAGGGCCAAGCTCATGCACTGTGATAACGGTGACGAATTTGGCATGTCTATATCCAGGGAGTGATGGGCAGGGGAAGAGAGGGAAGGGGGGAGAGGGGAGGGGCAGAGGTCAGGCCACTCCCACCTACCATACAAATGGTGAGCCACCGTCAGGAGGTCAGGGTTTCACGGCTGACTTTCTAATAACGGAGCTGGCTCTGCACCGAGCCATCCGCCTTCTTTTGCCCAACTGGTGCGGGATGGGCACAGCCCTGAACTAGGGACCTGAGCCAAGGGGCTCAGGCTTTAAGAGGTCCAAGCCTTACCAGCCCAACCAGCACATTCTATAAACAGCCACTGTTCACATCCCTGCAATTAAACTGTCTACCACAGCCTCGGGGCCTGACCCAGCCAGTCCCTCCCAACTGAACTTTCACCACCCCCTCATTTGCTACATTCTGACAACGCTGACTCCCTAACGCACCTGCTGCCCCTGGCTCGGGGTCTTTGCGCTCGCCTCTCCTTGGAAGGTCCTGGCTCCCAGGTCCTCTCATCCAGATCCCGCTTGCCATTCAGGTCCCAGTCACCTCTCCAGGGAGCCCTCCTTGAGCACGGACCTTAGCAGGCCCCTCCCAGTCCCTCTCAGCTCATCCCCTGTTGCATTTCCTTCTTAGCATTGCTCTTTCTCTGCCCTCCTTGGGGGGGCGGATGCTGATTTCCCTGTCGTACACACAGTTCCTAGCACAGTCCCTGGTATAGAGTAGGGCCTCAATTCATAATTGCAGCATAAAGGAATGAATAAAACAACAAATCCACAAACCAGCAGACCAACCAGGACTGAATCAAATTTCCTAGGAATAGATGTTTTTGTTTGTTTGTTTGTTTTTTGAGATGGAGTCTCGCTCTGTCGCCCGCCCAGGCTAGAGTTCAGTGGTGCGATCTCGGCTCACTGCAACCTCTGCCTTCTGAGTTCACGCCATTCTCTTGCCTTAGCCTCCCCAGTAGCTGGGACTACAGGCGCCCACCACCACACTTGGCTAATTTTTTGTATTTTTAGTAGAGACGGAGTTTCACCGTGTTAGCCAGGATGGTCTCGATCTCCTGACCTTGTGATCTGCCCGCCTCGGCCTCCCAAAGTGCTGGGATTACAGGCATGAGCCACCGCGCCCAGCTGGAATACATGTTTTTAAAGAAGAAAAGACACTGTAAGGAACTACAATTCGCTGAAGAAACCACCTCTTTGTAAGGTAGCCCCCTTCCTTCCTGCTTCCTCCAACCTAAATTTGTCCAACAGCAGCCTTTGACTCTAGGCTAACGTACTAGGGAAATGCCCACAGCACCACCTTTCACCTCTTCTGGCTTTGCCTCCAAAGGGCTGGGCACACCAAGCTTGCAGAACTGAATTAAATCAGAGAACCATCTCGCCACTTACATGAATTTCCCAGGTAGCAAAGTTTTAAGCCCCTCAAACTTCTCTTAAGATGCCTTTGGCTGGACACAGTAGTAGCTCACACCTGTAATCTCAGTACTTTGGGAGGCCAAGGTGGGTGGATCACTTGAGGCCAGGAGTTTGAGACCAACCTGGACAACATGGGGAAATGCCATCTCTACTAAAAATACAAAAATTAGCCTAGACTGGTGGTACATGCCTGTAATCCCAGCTACTCAGGAGGCTGAGGTAGGAGAATCGCTTGAATCCAGGAGACGGAGGCTGCAGTGAGCAGAGATGGCACCATTGTACTCCAGCCTGGGTGACAGAACGGGACTGGCTCCAAAAAAAATGTTTTTGATGAAGTGCTCATTAAAATGAATAATGCATTCTTCACATAATACACTGACCTCAATTTAACTTCTACTTGATGGCTTGGGGTCACCAGGCTCACTTATCATGTCACTGTCCCATAGCACAGGGATGCCCATGGTGTGGCGTGTGGCAATGGAGGTCCCCACGCCCAGGGGCTCAGGCCTCGGTGCTGTGCTTGTGTCAGTGTCATTTCTGTGTCCTCCCTAGCTGTCAGTGATCACCTCTTGTTGCTCATCACTCCATAGTCTCTACCACAACTTCAAATCTGCTATGAACCGAAAAACCTGTTAGAACTGTGTGCAAACCAAGAATAAACAGGACCTGACTGAAAACTCTTGAAGCTCTCCTTTAAACAGGGTGCATGGGAGTTGGCTCATCTAGCCTGGGGCTCAGGGAAGATTTTCGCGTCCTTCTAGGTTCCAGCTGTGCCCTACAAAGTCAGAGCTGCCCTACTAGAAGCTCAGAGAGCAGCGGAGCCCCACACGCACGTAGTGATGAGGAGCTAAGTCCCGGGGCTGCGGTGCTGAACGCACGGAAAGCGGCTGCTCTGCGGCTCCACCATAAAGCTCAGCAGTGCTCAGCAAAGCCAAAGCCGCGGGAGAGGCTTTTGAAAGTTCAGTGAAATCTTGTGGCTCCAAACATGTTCCCCTCAGCTTCAACCTCCTTCACTTAGGAAAACAGAGCTCTCAAGAGAGCTTTTGCAAGAAAAATACCGGGGCTAGTGCTGAGCACGCATTTTGACAGTTATAGCAAAGCCCCGGAGAGACAGAGTTTTCAAAGCAAAATGGAACCCAGGGGCCCTTCACATGGAGACTCACTGTGAAATCAGCTCTGATTCCAAATACCTTGTGTTCACCCAATTATGCCTTAGGAGGAAAGTTCGTGGATCTTTCTCTCTATCCAATTAAAAAAAAATTTTTTTTGTTTTGAGATGGACTCTCACTCTGTCACCCAGGCTGGAGTGCAGTGGCACTATCTCGGCTCAGTGCAGCCTCAGCCTCCCAGGCTCAAGCAATTCTCCTGCCTCAGCCTCCCAAGTAGCTGGGATTACAGGCGCCCACCACCACACCTGGCTAATTTTTGTATTTTTAGCAGAGATGGGGTTTCGCCATCTTGGCCAGGCTGGTCTGGAACTCCTGACCTCAGGTGATCCACCCGCCTTGGCCTCCCAAAGTGCTAGGATTACAGGCGTAAGCGACTGAGCTCAGCCTTCCAATAATAGATTTTTAACAACAGAGTATAACAGTACTTGCTTTACATTCAACAGTTTGGACTGCACATCTGTTTGGTGTGCATAAACACATACATTATTATTACACTTATTAGGCCACATCTGTTAGGGGCATGTGTATATGTGTATTTATAGAAAAAAAGATGGAAAGTCTACAGATCAAATGCTATTTGGTGGTTATCTCCAAGTGTGCAATCATGCAATAAAGAAATGATTTCTTCTTTATATTTTTGTTTTCCAAGTTTCTTTTGTTGAGCATGTGTGATGCTTACAGTTGGATAAAAATTATTTTTAAAAATTTGTCTGAGGCTGGGCATGGCGGCTCTTGCCTGTAATCCCAACACTTTGGGAGGCCAAGGCTGAAGAATCGCCTGAGCTCAGGAGTTCAAGAACAGCCTGGGCAACATAGTGAAAACTCATCTCTACCAAAAAAATACAAAAATTAGCTGGGCACGGTGGCGCACACCTGTGGTCACAGCTACTTGGGAGGCTGAGGTGGGAGGATCACTTGAGCCCGGGAGGCCAAGGCTGCCCTGAGCCGTGTTCATGCCACTGTGCTCCAACCTTGGCAACAGAGGGACATCTTATCTCAAAAATAAAATAAAATTAAATAAATAAATAAAATTCTTTGTCATTAAAAAAGAAAAAAAAAACAATCAGCCTCTGTCCCCTGTGTTTCTTCCTTTCTGTGCTGGCTAGGCCTCCCACTGAATGAGTCTAAGGGGCATGCCTAGTCACAAGGCCCAGCTCCGTTCTGAGCTGTTGGGCAGGCGGGCTGGATCTCTCGGAGCTTGCAGTGCTACCGCATGGAGTCAGAACTCTCCCATTCCCCATCCTACCTTGGCTCCCGCAGTCCTGGGAAGTGGGACGACCTGCATTCACAAAGCCTTTCCAATTCCTCTGCTCCAGGGGCCTCACCAAGCCTTGAGAAACAGCAAGAGGCTGCCCAGGAGCCTGGCAGAGCAACACAGGCCATGAGGGTCATGGGGGGAGCATGGTCTTTGAAGGCAGATGGACGAGAGGGAATCTGGCTTCCAGCGCTTTCTGCTCCCTGCATGACTTAATGCTAACAAACCACTTAATCTCCCTGAACCTTGCTTTTCTCATCAGCAAAATGGGAATAACACTCATTGCAGATAAAATGAGACAATACACACCCAGTGTGGCATCAGGCTCAAATGGGCAGTCTTAAATGGTAGTTAGGGCTGGGTGTGGTGGCTCACGCCTGTAATCCCAGCACTTTGGGAGGCCGAGGCGGGTGGATCACTTGAGGCCAGGAGTTCGGGACTAGCCTAGTCAACATGGTGAAACCCTATCTCTACTAAAAATACAAAAAATTAGCCGGGCGTGGTGGCGAGTGCCTGTAATCCCAGCTGGTAGGGAGGTTGAGGCAGGAGAATCGCTTGAACTCAGGAGGCGGAGATGACAGTGAGCCGAGATTGAGCCACTGCACTCCAGCCTGGGCAACAGAGTGAGACTTCGTCTCAAAAAAACACCCAAAAAGGCCAGGCGCAGTGGCTCACACCTGTAATCCCAGTACTTTGGGAGACCGAAGCGGGTGGATCACTTGAGGTCAGGAGTTTGAGACCAGCCTGACCGACATAGTGAAACCCCATCTCTACTAAAAATACAAAAAATTAGCTGGGCATGGTGGCGGGCGCCTGTAATTCCAGCTACTCAGGAGGCTGAGGCATGAGAAGAATCACTTGAACCTGGGAGGCGGAGGTTGCAGTGAACCAAGATCGAGCCACTGCACTCCATCCTGGGAGACAGAGTAAGACTCGGTTTAAAAAAAAAAAAAAAAAAAAAGAACAAGAACAAAAACACAAAACCAAAAACGAAATGGTAGTTAGTGTTGTCATTATTGAGAATACCTAGAGCACAACCTAGAGCACAGCGGTCAGTACAGGTTCTCAACCCTGGCTGCACTTTAAAGTACCCTAGGGAGCTCTGAAAAGATTCTGAGGTCCAGGGTGGGGTCGATATCTTCATATGGCTACAGTCACAAAGTCACCACTTCCAGGAGGCCCCCCGCAAGTCTCCTTCAATAGCCAAATGTGAATCAGAATTCACATGGAATAGCTGCCCAATGCTAACCTTTTCATTATGACTCAGGGGCTACATGATGAACTATTAATAGCTTACAGTATTAGGCCACGAGAAGTATGTGGAGGTGTCTGGATATCTGCACAGAAACAGCCTGCCACTTTGAGTTCTCCTGCTTGCTTTCTGGAGTTTTCTGTCTATTCTTACCTTCAGCAATTATAGGTTGCTTTCTCAGTACAGGCTCCTCAAATAGCTCCAGCCTGCCCTTTAATCTGGATTGAGAAGGCAGATAAGCCTGCTGGTCTAAACTGTGTGTAGACCAAGAGTAAACAGGTCTGGGGAGACTCCTGTGGGGCAAATCTCGAGCTTAGAATTCCGGTCCCTGCTCTCATGGCCCCTCAGTGTACCTCGGTCCGCCCGGCCAGATGAGATGGTTTCCAGGGAGTCTAACATTGGGTGTTTCACTAAATTCTTCCAGGCCTGGAATTAATGTAGGTTTTCAAATCAAGGTGCAGGCAAGGAAGTCGGGTTACCTGGTCCTGGAGTTTCTGGAACATCAGAGGGTGCGGTTCTTCCAGGATCTTCTCGTTGAGCCGAGACTGCCCCTCCACGTTGACCTGTGATGAGGCCTTGCTGGACAGAAAGGTCATGTAGATCTCCTTTGCCTTTTCCTGCATCTGGAGGAGACAGATGGGGCCTTGTGCTATCTGCACACACAGCCTTCCCGGCCTGAGCCCTGCTCTCCCCTCCAGCCGGGCCCACAGGAGCTTCTGTGGCAAGAGAAAGGCACCCCCACAGCCCAGGGGCTCTCAGGCCACTCCAGAGAGAATTTCTGTATGGGAGAGCTTGCACTACCAAGCCCCTACCCCCACCCCTTCATGCGCCTGCAGCCACTTCTCCTGGAACAAAATTGCTGCATTAACCACTGAGAAGCGATGACAGAAAGAATCCTGGCCTGCAGAGAGCACTCAGTACCATTTACAACCATCCTGTGGCCGGGCACAGTGGCCCATGCCTGTAATCCCAGCACTTTGGAAAGCCAAGGCAGGTGGATCACCTGAGGTCAGGAGTTCGAGACCAGCCTAGCCAGCATGGTGAAACCCCATCTCTACTAAAAGACAAAAATTAGCCAGGCATGGTGGTGCACACCTGTAATCCCAGCTACTCAGGAGGCTGAGGCAGGAGAATTGCTTGAACCCAGGAGACAGAGGTTGCAGTGAGCTGAGATTGCACCACTGAACTCCAGCCTGGGTGACAGAGTGAGACTCTGTCTCAAAAAAAAAAAAAAAAAAAAAAAAACAAGTTAAAGTATGCACGCCTATCCCTACCAGTTATCAAGCGCCCACTAGGCTGCAGACACCTGCTTGGAGGGATCCCATTTCCTTAATCCCCCGGACATGCAGCAAAGGGCATTTTCCTGTTAGTGTCACTTTCCCCATGAGGACACAGAGGTCAGGAGAGGTGGCATGGCTTATCTGAGAGCTTCCGGGAGCCTTAGGACTGTTTGGCTCCAAGGCCTCTGAATTCTGCTCAGTTCCACTTCCGCAAGACACATTGGCCCCTCCAGGTTGTGCGGTATGCGGCCTTCCCAGGCAGGGTGCATTTCCTTTTAGCTAACGAGAGACTGAGCACAGGCAGTGGAGAAAACACTCGCTGCCCACCCTCAAGTCCCGAGTGCAGTCCTGCTGGGAAGCAGGAGCCCTGAGTAGATACCGGCTTCCTGTCTCACCCGGAACTAACCGAGGCTGGCTCAGGAGCACTCACTGATGGTAAGGAGATGACTTCACAGTAAGAACTGAGTCTTCAGGACAGCGCGCCTCAGGGCGGGGCTGCAGGCGCAGGAGCTCTCTCCTCCAGAGCTTCCCCTGAGGGCTCGATTTTCTTTTAGAGAAAGGAGACTTCCTGTGCTCATACCTCGCCAACAGCAAAAACGGGGCTGTTTCACTGAACGTTAGAGTCTAAAGCATGACCTTACCCTACAGAGCAAGGCAGACAACAAATGCCTCTAAAATGCAGCCACACAGCTATGACGTGTGTGTGTGGGGAGGGCCGGGGGGCCTGGAAAACTGCCTTTCTCTCCAAGAGGCCACCTGGGGCTCCACATGTGCTGTGGAGCTTGATTTGGGAAATGCCAAGCTCTGCAAACCTTCTGCCCTTAAGGAAACCACCAGAAGGTTTTGATAGCTGGTGCATGAAAGGAAGGAAGAGTAGCCCTTTTTTAGTTCAGGGCACTGGGGACAAAAGATCCTGAGAAGCCGTGGCCTGGCCATGTCCTGTTCTGCGAGAAGGCAAGCCTCGCCAGCACTTGCACGGAGATGGCCCAGGTTGGGTGAACACCGAAAGCCATGCTGTCCACCCTGTCTTCAGTCAATAGGAGCAATGAATCGATGCCAGACTCAGTGACACAGGAGTCTCTCCAGACAAGCATGGCTATCTAAGGGACAGGTCTGGGGGTCATCCTCGAGACCCAAGGGGGTGGCACTTAGGAGCTGGCCCTGCTGTCCTCTCCAAGACCCACCAGCTCCATGAAGCCACAGCCTCCCTCCCACCACCCCCATTCCGTCAGGAAGCAACGCTTTTGGAAAACCACTTCCTGTTTTAAAGCCACTTCATGAAAGGAGAATTTCAGCCAGGCAGATGAGCAAACTCCATGCAGAGGTCTAGGGGCAGAAATCACTTTAGACCTCCCCTCCTCCCCTTGAACATTCACACACACACACACACACACACACGTGCACACACGCACACACATACACACATGAATCCAGGATATCTTGGGTGATTCTGAAATAGAGAAGTGCAATGAATGGTTTGAGTCTTTGAGGTGGGGCAGAAGGGGCTGGGGGAGAGGAAGTAGGTTCCAGTGACTGCAGGTATATAAGCTTTGAGGGTCTCAGCCCTGCCCTCTCCCACCGGCTGTCCCTCCTGAGTCTGTGTGAGAACAGTGTGGGGTTCGAGGCCCTGGCTGACCAGATGCGCACCGTGAGTGGCTGCAGGGCTCAGCTTATCTCGGTGGAGCTAGGAAGTATGACTGAAAAGGGAAACCCTGAGACAGCGACCACAAGCCAGTCACGGGAAGGCCTGGTGTCTAGGCCGAGAACATGAGCAGAAAAGAAGAACCAGTCTCTGGAGCTATTTTGATAGATTTTTCCAGAGCTTTGTTAACCCTATTCTAGCTACTGTCAGGGTAGGAACAGAGCTGGTGGAGTTGATTCTGTGTCGGTGGCCTGGAAGGACGGCCGACTTCTCTTCCACAGCCCTGACACACGTGGCTGGCCACAGCCTGGACCAGAGAGCCCCTTTCTCCCTGGGGAGACCTGAAGTGTCCAGCATCTGAGGCTGTCCTGGCAGGTGCTGGAGAAGGGCCCCACCTGGGCCCATCAACTCGGGGACTGCCCATGAAGCACCTGCACCCCAGTGAGCACCTTCCAGGCACCCCACAAGGCTGGGGCCCTTCTTCGAGGCCTGGCAGTGCCTCAGCTGTGACAATGCTCAGCCAGACGTCGGCTCTCGAACCCTGCTCCCTGCAGGTGCACGATCAGGAGAAGCAAATTCACTTTCCTATCAGCCCCAGAAGTGCACATCTATGCAGACGAACAGCAAAGTCACTAGGAGCCCAAAGCTCAGAAGAGTGCTGCTTCCCACACTGGCCCCTCCCTCCCCAATCGGCATGCTCGAACCTTCCCACCAGGAAAATAAAAGATCCCCCTTGACCCCACAGCTCTCTATGTGGGGGTTAATGGCCTCACCACCCCCCACCCCCCCCCCCCCTTTTTTTTTTCAAGATGGAGTCTCACTCTGTCACCCAGGCTGGAGTGCAGTGGCGCGATCTCGGCTGACTGCAAGCTCTGCCTCCCAGGTTCAAGCAATTCTCCTGCCTCAACCTCCCAAGTAGCTGGGATTACAGGAGTCTGCCACCATGCCCGGCTAATTTTTTGTATTTTTAGTAGAGATGGGGTTTCACCATGTTGGCCAGGCTGGTCTCAAACTCCTGGCCTCAAGTGATCCACCCGCTTCAGCCTCCAAAAGTGCTAGGATTACAGCCACCGTGCCTGGCCTCCAATTCCTTTTTGAAATCTCTTAAAGGAAAAGCATGCACCCCTGTCTCCATTGTCCCTCCCATTCATTCCTCACGCTACACACAGGCTTCTGCCCAGCCAGCGCAGCTCCACCAGCCCGCTGACGCCGCCCAGGCAGCGAGGCCTCTCAGACCTTCCTCTGGAGCAAGCTGGCCCCAGCCCTGCCCAGCGTTGCGACTTTCTTCTCTTCCCGCTTCCCCCACCTTGTAAGAGCCCTGTCCTCTCAGGATCCCCAACACCTCCCTGTGTCTGTCCCCCAGCTCCTGTCTCCCTGTGTCTGTCCCCCAGCTCCTGTCTCCCTGTCCCAGCTCCTGTCTCCCTGTCTGTCCCCCAGCTCCTGTCTCCCTCTCTGTCTCCCAGCTCCTGCATCCCTCTCCCCTCTGTGAATTCTGGGGTTTCCCAGACTTCTGTCCTTGGTGACAACTCTAACTCCATGTTCACCCCAGATTTCAGACCAACCCTCCCCCAAGCTACTGACCCATGTAGCCAGTTGGTTTCTAGCAACGTGGACATGGACATCCCAGTGACACCTCGAATTAACACAAAGGAACGGAGTGGTCCCCTCCTGGCTGGCAGGCCCCGCAGCCACTACTCTGGGAAGCTGGAAACTTCGATCCCCTGTAGCCACTCCCCACCCCCATCCCGTCTGCTGGCCTCCGGCTCCTCTCCACCCCGTCTTCTTCCAGAGATGGAATGTGGGAGACAATTCCTAGGACAATGAAAGGATCAAGACACTAACTTTACTAATATCAATTTCAGAAAGAGAATGAGGGAACGAAAATATCCAATAAATGATACGAGAATATTTTCAAGAACTGGCTCAGGAAATGGGAAGCAGTCGGAGACACAGCAGATGACTCTGCAGAGACCCAGAAGAATGAACCCAAGCCCCTGAACGGGTGGGGAGGGGGTGCCAACGAGAAGCGTGTCCAGAGACGGCAGGAGCTGGGGGCATCGGGTAGCCCAGATGGAATTGATGAGGGTGGCAGAAAGAAGCCATCAGACCCCCAGGTCCTCCACCCCAGGTCCTGCTCCAGCCCTGAGTGCTCAGGTGGCTCCCTTCCCACCTTCAACAGAAGAGTCGCGTTTTCTTTTCTAAAGAAACAGACCCAGGGAGGCTCCAGAACAGAGAGGCACAGAGGATGGCAAGAATGAGACACCGAACTGAATAAAGGGATTCAGGGAAATTCCAAATATAGACCCCCCCCCCTCCGCCAGCAAAATTCTCCTGACACAGTTAATTAGAAATATGTTTAGTTTAGGAACATATCAGGCTTGTGGCCCCCCCAGGGAGAGACTAGAGGGCCCTTGTCTGGAGAAAATAAAAAAGCAGAAAAAACTCAATAGGAGGATCTGAAGATGTAGTCAAAATCTCCAAAAGCCAAAAAATAAATAAATAAATAAAAAATAGGAAAAATAAAACATGAAATTAAGGGCTCAATGCAGAGGGTGAAAGGTCGTTATTGGAAAAGAGACCAGAGACAATGGAAAGAAAAAAAGTTACTAAAATGATGATAATAATAACAACATAAGACCATTTCCCAGAACTACAAATTTCCAGATTATAAGGCTCCACAAAGAATTCACACAATGAATGAACCCCACCTCTGCCTCCAAAGCCCCTGACTGAATGGTTTTAGAATACTAGTGATGAAAAGATCCTGACCAGGTGGAGCATCTCACACCTGTAATCCCAGCACTTTGGGAGGCTGAGGCGAGAGGATTTCTTCTGAGACCAGCCTAAGCAACATGGTGAGACTGCTTAAACCCAGGAGGTCGAGGCTGCAAAGAGCCTCACTGTATTCCAGCCTGGGTGACAGAGTGAGACCCTGTCTCAAAAAGAAAAGAAAATTGCTGGGTGTGGTAGTTCACGCCTGTAATCCCAACACTTAGGGAGGCCAGGGCAGGTGGATCACCTGAGGTCAGAAGTTTGAGACCAGCCTGACCTAGTGGAGGGCGCCTGTAATCCCAACTACTTGGGAGGCTGAGGTAGGAGAATCGCTTGAACATGGAAGACAGAAGTTGCAGTGAGCAGAGATCATGCCATTGCACTCCAGCCTGGGCAACAAGAGCGAAACCCCGTAAAAAAAGAAAGGAAGGAAAGGAAAGGAAAGGGAAGAGAGGGGATGGGAGGGCAGGGGAGGGGAGGGGAGGGCAGGGGAGGGGAGGGCAGGGGAGGGGAGGGGAGGGGAAGGGAGGGGAAGGGAGGGGAAGGGAGGGGAAGGGAAGGGGGAAGGGAAGGGAAGGGGAAAAATAGAAAAGAAAATACATCCTATACTATGCCAGAGAGGAAAAAAAAGAAAAAAAAAAAAAAGAACAGTTTACATATAAATTACTGATTCTCAACAAAAGTAGAAGACTAAGGGACAATGTCTTTAAACTTCTGAGTGTGCTCCACCCCAGAATTCTATGCTCTGTCAGATTATCAGTGAAATAGGAGAGTAGGGAAAAAAATAACATTTCCACTGAACAAGGTCTTTACATATCTACCTGCCAGACCCCCCTTCTCAGGAAGCTATTGCCAGCTGTGTTTTGGGCTCTTCTCTCATCAGTCATTCTGGAGGGAAGAAGTCATTTTCGTGTGCTGTTCCCAAAATGAGGGAATGACTCAGGAGAGAAGAGGACTTGGATCCAGGAAGTGGAATGCCTTTGTCCTACAAAGAGGAAGGAAGTTCACCATGTGTCAGGCATGGGTCTAAACCCTCGGAGACGGTGGGGAAGAAGAGGCCCCCCACTCCCAGATCCCAGAAGACAAACCACACAGAAGACGGACAAGTAAATGACATGGATACGCGAAGTTGGTAAATGCTGGATAATCCACGTCAAGGAATGAACCAACACAGGTCCTATTAAAACAACAGAGGCGAGAGTGGGATTCGTATCGACTCCTCAACAGCCTTAGTTGATGGAGAGAGAAAAATCCTCCCACAGTCTCCCTGCTGGAACAGATGTGATAAGTTTGACTGTGAAATCCAGTTAGGTTAAGTGCATAACGGAGGATTAAAAAGAACTGGCCAGGCACGGTGGCTCACATCTATAGTCCCAGCACTTTGAAAGCCTGAGGCGGGCGGATCATCTGAGGTTGGGAGTTTGAGACCAGCCTCGCCAACATGGTGAAACCCCATCTCTACTAAAAATACAAAAATTAGCCGGGCATGGTAGCACATGCCTGAAATCCCAGCTACTCAGTAGGCTGAGGCAGAAGAATCACTTGAACCCGGGAGGCGGAGGTTGCAGTGAGCAGAGATGGTGCCACTGCACTCTAGCCTGGGTGACAAGAGGGAAACTCCGTCTCAAAAAAAAAAAAAAAAAAATTCAGTTGGGCAACTTCTCCCAGTGCCTATGTTCCCCCATACTTTTTGTAGTAATTTAGAGCTTACTCACTGGTTTTACTTCCTAGGCAGCAGGACTCACTAGGGAATGCCTGGAGTCAGAAATGTGGCTCTGAATTCTTTTTTTTGTTGTTGAGACAGGGTCTCACTTTGTCACGCAGGCTGGAGTGCAGTGGCGCAATCATACCTCACTGCAGCCTTGACCTCCCCGGGCAACTACAGGCGCACCCCATCATGTCTAGCTAATTTTTTTTTTTTTTTTTTTTTTTGGTATTTTTTGTAGAGACAAGGTCTCACCGTGTTGCTCAGGCTGGGCTCGAACTCCTGGGCTCAAGTGATCCACCCACCTCGACCTCCCAAAGTGTTAGAATCGCAGGCGTGAGCCACTGTGCCCAGCCTCGGGCGAGCTGCTGCTTAACCACTCGGGTCATATCCCTGCATCTTCAAATGGGAACAGTGACTCACACTGGGGCCCAAACACTCCAGGCCAAACACCTCAGGTGTCACGAATGCCTCCCCCCAATCTGCATTCTCAGGCAGTGACGGGAGGGTGGCATTCACTGCACTAAAGCGATTGCCAGGTGCATTCCAGGCTTAAGGACACAGACTTTCAAGAAGTCCTATGCTGGGCCGAGCGCAGTGGCTCACACCTGTAATCCCAGCATTTTGGAAGGCCAAGACAGGCGGATCACTTGAGGTCAGAAGTTCAAGACCAGCCTGCCAAACATGGCGAAACCCTGTCTCTACTCAAAATACAAAAATTAGCCAAGCATGGTAGCACACGCTTGTACTCCCAGCTACTCGGGAGGCTGAGGCAGGAGGATCGCTTGAACCCAGGAGGCGGAGGCTGCAGTGAGCCAAGACCACACCACTGCACTCCAGCCGGGACAACAGAGTCAGACCTTGTCTCAAAAAAAGAAAAGAAGTCCTATGCTGGATGTCAGGAGTACAGGCATGGAAAGGGGCTGCCCATTCTGGAAGCTCTCTCTGTAGGATGTGGACAGGGCAGGGCAACCCAACACCAGACCTGCCTGACCTGAAAGGCTGGAAAAGGCACATCGAAAGTTTGACCCCCTCCTTCCAACCACTCCATTAAAGTCCTACGGGGCTTTCCCAGCCCTGCTCACCTTGGCACGCAGGTTCTCAGGTTTGGCTGCCCTGCCAGCCTGAAGCACAGCACAGCAGCCTCCCCCTCAAACATGCCACTCAGCCCTTCTGGTCTTCCCTCAGCTCTTTTCGCCAGCCCTGCCTGCCCACACACTGTCCCTGCTCCCGGGAACCCCCTCCTGATCTCAATGCCAAGTATCAGCTAAAAAGCCACTTCCCCTGGATCCCTCCCCGTTGCCCACGCCTTGCTCCCGCGACACATGTGCTTCCCATCTCTACACTCATCGCACTCGCACGGGCTTGCTCCCCTTGAGGTGCCCGTTCCCTGGAGCCGCTCACCTGTCCTGTCCCCGGGCTGCCTCCTGTTCAGTGCCAGGCACCAAGCAGGCACTTCACGAAGATTTGGGGAATTCAACTGAACGGAGGCACAGAGCAGCATGGTGGTGCAGAGAACAACGGGTAACTTCAGGGAGCTGGTTCAAGTCCTAGCTCTGCCACGGTGCAGGGACCTCACTTCCTTGTCTACACTTCAGGTGCGGACCGGCCCACCCACAGGGCCCTCCTACCTCTAACACTCAAAAGAATAAGGCAGGGGAATGGATATCTGTCTGCTTGCTTGACTCTGAGCTAGGATTTTATGGTGAGGCTGGTCGCAGCAGTGGCAGTCTAGCATTTATCGATGGTGGTCCCCAGGCCCTGTCTTCGGTGCTGGAGACAAAGGACAACAATGAGGCTGTTCTTCTGAAGGCCCTCAGCCTGAATCCTAGCATCCCGAAGCATCCCCCACCACCTGCTTCTCACTTTCCCCTGAGGCTCCTCTCCACCCAGGAGGCTCCGGCCAATGTCATCCAGAGGAGGGAAAAAGCCAGAAAGCAAAATCCAAGGGTCCCGCCCAGCAATGGCTTTCGAGGTGGGCCTGGGAAATTCAAGCCAAAGAGAATCCATCTTAGAATCCTCCCTTGCCACCTCCGGAGAGGAAGGTGGAGGAGAAAAGGCCGCGCTGCACCACCCGGGAGGATGTGTGTCTGCACCCGAAAGACCTTTGAATAAACCCATGATATACATTTTCCAAGCAGTTGTCTGCAAATGCTTCATGGCTCCTGGCCCATAGATTCCAGCTTTTGGACATGAAGTCTCAAAAACTGGCAACTCACAAGCCTCATCTGCCCGTGGGTATGTTTTGTTTGGCAGGCAAGGTTTAAAATTTTTTTAAAATTAGTTCCAACATTTAAAAATCATCTGGTTTCACATAAGGATCCAAATGTCCAGCTTCTTTAGAAAAACAGGCAGCACTAGGTGGAATATAAGACATGCCTTGGGAAGAAAGGCCACCAGGGTCCCAGGGCAAGCAAAGATCTAGGAGATCACCGTCAGTAAGTTGGTGGAGACAGAACCTGAGGCAGGGGAAGCCCAGACAGCCACAGGCCCTAAACCACCAGCCGCAGCCTGGGCAGGCAGACAGAATGTCCTTAGCTGGCCCCAGTCCCCAACACTCCCTCCAGCCTCACACCAGAAGCCTCCTTCATTCACATGACTTACTAGCTCCTGCAGGCATTTAGCCAGCAGCCTCTTAGAAAGATACAGGGCCAGGCCTCATAAACCCACCCAGGGCACAGGCCTCCTTCCCCATAATCTCATCTACCCTCCCTTATACCCAACCAGCTGACACTGGGAATGAAGGCAAAGAGGATGCATCTACCCAGGAGAACAATCAGAGGCTTTCTCCGCAGGATGCTCGCCAACTATGGGATGCTCAGTACGATACATTGAATAATTGACAATCCCTCTGATGCACCTTGTGCTTTTATCATTACACATCTGCGTATCGTTTTACCATGTCCAAAATGCTAACATGTCAAAATCTGGGGGAAACATCCTCATAACTTATTCATGAAGAAAAAATTCTACGCAATGAGAAACTCTAAATGACATAAATTGTTATTTTTATTTTAAATATCGGTCCATTTGAACAGCTCCATTTAAAAATGGATTAACTTACCCTTTAAAAAATAATTAATATTTGATCAACACAGGATACCTAATCTGAAGCTTAAATCTTCCCCCAAAACTAATATGAATCAGGTTTCTTTAGGCAACTTCAGAATCTATTGGAAAGGCAGTTGTAACTTTATAAGGAAAGGGAAAAAAATTATCAGAGTGGAGGAAATACCTGCGTCTTATCTTGCATTTTCTTAAAATCTTCGCATGCTAGCCAAAACAAAACATTTTCTTCACTGAATTCCTTTTTTAAAAATTCCTGTGGATACAAAGAAAAAGAGTCACATAGTATTCTACTGTAAAAAAAAATAAAACAAATGGCATTTCCCTTCAAAGACTGATTTGGCAAAATTCAACAGAGGAGCATGTTTCAGTTACTCTTCGAAAACTCCACTCTGAAAAACAAATGAGTATGTTTCATGTTAAAGCTATAATTTCATATGCATTTGACCTTAATGGTTTTGACATTGTAAAGAAGAGTACAAATGAAGCAGGAATGTACTCATATTTCTAAGCTGACAATAAATTACCAAAAAGTAAATTAAAGTGGAAGATATATTGGTTCCTTCCAGACAGTGTTTAAACAAAGTACATTCCTCTAAAATCAGGCTCTTTTTTTTTTAAACAAAAGAAAAGAAAACACATTAAGTATGTCTAAAGATACCACGATACAAACTATTTTAAGTTGGAGGTATGTGCGTTTTCTTATGGCCGATCTTGGGCAGTCCATGGCACAGCCAGCTACTCTGCTGTGCAGAGACCTCTTGAGTTGCAAACACTGCTCACAGTGGCCTGGCGACCAGGAACTAGAAGCCTAGTACCACCTGCCACTCCCTCCCTGGGAGCTCCAACAGTCACCAACTGCATGAGGACTCATCCTATTCCTGACCCAAGACTTAAAGACAGAAGTAACCAGGACTCATTCTTGAAATTCACATGTGGTCCTCCATCTGGCACCGGGGGCTTCTGCTGGTCAGAAAAGCTATTTCTAGATGGGATCAACAGTTTCCCATGCATTAGCCCTGCTCTCGGAGGTCCCTTCGCCAAGTTTGCATTGCCAGCCTCTCTCACTCTGTCAACAATGCATTCTGAGAATCCCCCAAGCACGAGAGAACAAGCCTTCACATCAGAGAGACCCAGAGCTGGGAATTCCTCATACAGACTCCACCAATAGACACGGTATCTTCTCTCTCCTCCCACCCTGTACCCCTCCCACCTCACTACACAAAAACCAGAAACAGGCTGCCCATCTGTGACAGCGTTGCCAACATAGTCATGACAGATGAGAAAGTCTCACCCTCAAGCTGGGATAGACAGTACCGAGCTCTCAAGCTGGCATAGAGAGGGCTACGCTGATAGACAATGTTGAACTGGCCTATCTCTGCCCTGTGTGCATCTGAACTTCTGCACACACTGCATCCATCCCGATTAACAATGAAAAAGACAAACCCTAAATCTTTTCACGCCTTCTGGGTCTTCCAGCAGATTCTCCAGGGATGCCGCCCATTTGGCTGTGCTCTTGAGGCTCTGGTGGCTGCTGCTGGAACTGCCATCGCTGTCATGGATGTCTGCAAAGCAAAGTTCAGACTGCGTATGTGGTCCAAAGACACTGTCATTTTAAGAAATCTGCATGCAATGGTCAGCACTGTCATCAACATCTCGGCTGACATACACCGAGTTATGTGTTAGGCTCTGTTCCAGGTGTTTAACATGATGGACTCATTCTTGTCACACAACCCTGGAAGGCAGGCACTACTATTTCCTCCATTTTACAGATGGGGGTAAACTGAGGCTCAGAGGGATGAAGGGACCTGCCGTTTCCCACCAAATCCGTCCCCTACTTGTGTCCACTGGCCAATTTGGAGGCAGCCCTCAAGTCACACTCCAACCCTCCTCCCAGAGAACCTTGATTCAGCAGCAACTGCTTCCCCATGGCGCTTTGTGCACAGACTTACAATTACGGTGCTGTGTTGTGACTATTCACATGACTGACTCGCACTAGTCTGATGGCTCCTATATGTCCTCATCTTGTATCTCCAGCACCTAGCTCATTACCCGGCACAGAGATTAAAAAACTCATTGCAGGACAGGACTCACGTGATGGTGCAAAATGTCAAGAGGGTTGCCAGAATACCCAGGCATCAAGATAAATGTCATTTCAGGCAATAGCTTTGTTTGTTTGTTTGTTTGTTTGTTTTTGACAGAGTCACTCTATTGCCCAGTCTGGAGTGCACAATCTCGGCTCACTGCAACCTCTGCCTCCCAGATTCAAGCAATTCTCCTGCCTCAGCCTCCCGAGTAGGTGGGATTATAGGTGATTGCCACCACACCCAGCTAATTTTTGTATTCTTAATAGAGACAGGGTTTTACCATGTTGGCCAGGCTGGTCTTGAACTCTTGACCTCAGGTGATCCACCCAACTCAGCCTCCCAAAGTGCTGGGATTACAGGCATGAGCCACCGCGCCCCGTTCCTCAGGCAATACTTTTTCAAAAAATCAAAATTTATACTAAAAAATCCATGATGAACAAAATACCCAAATTTCAAATAAAGACAAGATCGGTTATGCTGATTTTTCCATTTGCTTCAGGGTCCAATATGGCTCAGCATCACACTGTTATTTTTCCTGACTTTATTTAAACTTCGGACATTTTGTTCATCACGGATGTTTTTGCATTAATTTTGATCTTTTAAAACACTGCATTAAATATCATTTATAGGCTGAGTGCAGTGGCTCACACCTGTAATCCCAGCACTTTGGGAGGCCAAGGCAGGCAGATCACCAGAGGTCAGGAGTGAAACCTCATCTCTACTAAAAATACAAAAATTAGTTGGGTGTGGTGGCATGCACCTGTCATCCCAGCTCCTTGAGAGGCTGAGGCAGGAGAAACGCTTGAACCCAGGAAGCGGAGGTTGCAGTGAGCCAAGATCACACCACTGCACTCCAGCCTGGGTGACAGAGCAAGATTCCATCTAAAAATAATGATAATAAATAAATAAATAAATATCCTTTATCCTGATGCCTGAGGTTTTTGGCAAACCTCTTACATTTTGGTGCACAGAGAAAATGGATGAAAACTCTTTGCATCTGCACATCTTCCACTGTACTCTCTGACTCACGACACTGAGAAGTCTCCTGGGAGGAACAGGGAATCTCCAAATAACACACTTCGGCCACTTGCCTGTAGGAGGAGGGAACAATGAAAGCATGCTTCATTCTATGGCATGTGATCCCTTCCTGGAGTCAAGGAAGAACCATGGAATGTCACTTCAGATGGGGCCAGGTTCAAAACCCAGTTTCCTGGCCGGGCACAGTGGCTCACGCCTGTAATCCTAGCACTTTAGGGGACTGAGGCGGGTGGATCACTTGAGGTCAGGAGTTCAAGACCAGCCTGGCCAACATGGTGAACCCCCGTCTGTACTAAAAATAAAAAAAATTAGCCAGGTGTGGTGGTGGGTGCCTGTAGTCCCAGCTACTTGGGAGGCTGAGGCAGGGGAATCATTTGAACCTGGGAGGCGGAGGTTGCAGTGAGCCAAGATGGTGCCACTGCACTCCAGTCTGGGTGACAAGAGCGAAACTCTGACTCAAATGAAACAAAATAAAACAAAACAAAAAACCCAGTTTCCGCAATTCAAAACTATAGGTTCTTGGGCAAAATTCTTGTGTATATCTGAAAATCGTCCCCCATCTCTTGGGTTATCATAAGGATTCAAAAGTGGAAGCACATCAGGCACCTAGCAGCACGCCTGGGACACGGTAGATGCTCAACAAATGTAAGCTCCTTTCTCCCCGTCCCTAAAATAACCAACTATCAAGCAAACTACTTCTATAACTAACACTTTTTTCCCATTGACGTTTTTTTTTTCCAAAGCTAGAGACATGTTTCTATAAAAAAAAGTTCATATCTAGGAGAAAATAAACTTTTAATTAAGAAATCAGCAAGGCCGGGCGAGGTGGCTCACTCCTGTAATCCCAGCACTTTGGGAGGCCGAGGCAGGCAGATCACAAGGTCAAGAGATCGAGACCATCATGGCCAACATGGTGAAACCCCGTCTCTACTAAAAATACAAAAATTTGCCAGGCGTGGTGGTGGATGTCTATAATCCCAGCTATTAGGGAGGCTAAGGCAGGAGAATTGCTTGAACCCGGGAGGCAGAGGTTGCAGTGAGCTGAGATTGCACCACTGCACTCCAGCCTGGTGACAGAGCAAGACTCCAGCTCATTAAATAAATAAATAAATAAATAAATAAATAAATAAATAAATCAGCAAAGCAAATCACTTCTAAGTGATATATTTTTTTAAATAAAGTCTCATAAATATTAATTCCTGCAAACAGCTAGGGGGCCACACAGCTAAAAATGGTTTTGGAGAAAATCTGTATCAGAGCACACCGGACTTACTTAATAGTAACAGCTCCTGTGATCTCTGATGTTCTTTGGGGGGTCAAAATACATGTTGATTTCTTGATCCCCTGGGACTCCGAATCCAAGCACCTGAGGAAACTACCAGGATTTTAGACATTCACCAGATGACACGAGCTAAATTAGAACCAGGCCAGCTGGGCACAGTGGCTCACACCTGTAATCCAACACCTTGGGAGGCTGAGAGAGGAGGATGGCTTGATCTCAGGAGTTCACGACCAGTCTGAGCAACATACTGGCACCCCATCTCTATAAAATATTTAAAAACTAGGCTGGGCGTGGTGGTTCACACCTATGACCCCAGCACTTTGGGAGGCCCAGGTGGGCAGATTACTCAAGCTCAGGTGTTTGAGACCAGCCTGGGCAACATAGTGAAATCCTGTGTGTACAAAAAATACAAAACTTAGCTGGGCATAGTGGCATGTGCCTTTAGTCCCAGCTATTTGACAGACTGAGGCGGGAGGAGAGCTTGAGTCCAGGAGTTCAAGGCTGCAGTGATCCATGATTGGGCCACTGTACTCCAGCCTGGATGACAGAGCGAGACCCTGTCTCAATCAATCAATCAATCATCAATAAAGCAGAAACCCAGAAACCCAGCAGGGACCATGCTTCAATGCTCATTGGCAATAGAGTACGTAAGAGAATTATTTGGGACAAATCCTTTCCTCTAACCATGAAGGAAACTCACTTAAACACATCACCAAATGGAGCCGATGCTTTTCTAAAGTGACCCTCCAGTTCGTGGATATTAAATTAGTTCCCCGTTCTCTTTGTAAATGCTGCAGTGGCAAGCTCCTGAACATTGAGTTTCTTTCCAACAAAGTATAAATCCAATTAAAAGATCATTATTACAAGATATTTCTGCAGCAGGGTTCATTCTGCCAAGCATTCCACCAATTTACTCTTCTGCTCTTTGCCCAGAGAATACAGTTTGACAGTTTGCTCCATTTCCCCAGCAGATCTTCTCTTAAGTAAATAAATCTAGAGACACAAGTTCACTGTTCCAGGAACAATCTAGGCAGCTGCAAATTTCTCTTGCCATGGCAGAACCATTTTGGCCATAAGTTTTCAACCTTGCTCTGAAAGGATTCCAAAACTCTTGACATTCTTTTCCATAATAAACCAGACCATGTTTGGGTTTTCACTGCCACGCTGTCTTGCACATAAATACACACAGTAGATTACCATTTAGCCAACAGAGTGTCTGAGAGTTAAAAGAGTTGACCTCACTGTTAGACAATTGCCAACCCCCACCCTTTATTTCATACTCTAATCATTTTTGCATATTAGGGTTATATGTCTGTTTTCATTTGAACAAAAAGTTTTACAACTCAAAGCACACTAATGCGGTCCAGCCCCACCTCCCCCACCACCTCATTTTATAGACTGGGAAGCAAAAAATCCAGAAGATAAAATGACCTATCCAAGGTGATGCAGCTGATGAATCACTGGACAGACCCCATACTGGGACCTATATGGGAGGTCAGCTGTCCTCACCAGGGCCATGTCTGCAGAATCCCAGGGCTCCTGGGAACACAGTTAGAAAACCGATGGGCCCTTCCATTCCATTGTCTCCCCGGCTAACATCTCCCTTATATCACATGTCATGAAATACGTTAACAATGGACACTATTACAGAAGAGCATGGAATTTCCAGGGACGGCTCAGCAAGTGCGCCAAGATGGAGCTGCTCTTTATAGCCGTGGGTACTGGTTTTCTGGCTATGGTGCTGTAGATAAAGAGAAATTCCTTCTTGCCTTTTTGCCCACCTTCTGTCCCCATAAGTGGAATAGAAGATCCTTCTATCTGAGATACCCGCTCTCTATCTGTCATAAGTTTTTATTTTCTCCAAAAATGTTGGTTTGAATTTTTCTAAGACTTCCTGATTGTCTTTCGAGTTTAAGGCTTTTGGCTATGGCACCCCACCCTTTTAAAATCCATGTGACTGATATCAGTATAGACAGATCTCGATGAGACAGCGTTTGCAAACTCCACTCACCGAGTGGCATCTCTCTTTTCCAAGTCACTATCCGCAGCCTCCAATATGACTGAGCAGACAGGGATGGCCCTTAGGCTGAGGGCACTTCTGCAACTCAGGGTCCCCTGCTCAAGGGACACACTAAGTAATGAATTCCTAAGCCATCTCAGCTCAGTTACGACCCGTGGGCACGGTGGCGCATGCCTGTAATACCAGCACTTTGGGAGGCCAAGGCAGGCAGATTGCTTGAGCTCAGGAGTTCAAGACCAGCCTGGGCAACATGGTGAAATCCCATCTCCACAAAAAATACAAAAATTAGGCCAGGCGTGGTGACTCACACCAGCATTTTGGGAGGATGAGGTGGGCAGATCACAAAGTCAGGAGTTCGAGATCAGCCTGGCCAACATGGTGAAACCCTGTCTCTACTAAAGATACAAAAAATTAGGGCCGGGCGCGGTGGCTCACGCTTGTAATCCCAGCACTTTGGGAGGCCGAGGCGGGCGGATCATGAGGTCAGGAGATCGAGACCACGGTGAAACCCCGTCTCTACTAAAAATACAAAAAAATAGCCGGGCGTGGTGGCGGGCGCCTGTAGTCCCAGCTACTTGGAATGGGCCGGGCGCGGTGGCTCACGCTTGTAATCCCAGCACTTTGGGAGGCCGAGGCGGGCGGATCATGAGGTCAGGAGATCGAGACCACGGTGAAACCCCGTCTCTACTAAAAATACAAAAAATAGCCGGGCGTGGTGGCGGGCGCCTGTAGTCCCAGCTACTTGGAGAGGCTGAGGCAGGAGAATGGCGTGAACCCGCGAGGCAGAGCTTGCAGTGAGCCGAGATCGTGCCACTGCACTCCAGCCTGGGTGACAAGGCAAGACTCTGTCTCAAACAAAACAAAATAAAACAAAAACAAACAAACAAAAAAACACAAAAATTAACTGGTCATGGTGGTGTGGGCCTGTAGGCCCAGCTATTCAGGAGGCTGAGGTGGAAGGATCACTCGAGCCCAGGAAGCAGAAACTACAGTGAGCCGATATTGCACCACTGCTCTCCAGCCTGGGTGACAGAGCCAGACGCTGTCTCAAAAAAAAAAAAAAAAAAAAAAAAAAAAAAAAAAAAAAAAAAAAAAAAAAAAAAAAAAAAAAAATCATAAAAAAAGAAAAGAGGCTGGGCGCAGTGGCTCACGCCTATAATCCCAGCACTTTAGGAGGCTGAGGCAGACAGATCACGAGGTCAGTTCAAAACCTGCCTGGCCAACATGGAATACAAAAATTAGCCGGGCGTGGTGGTACGCGCCTGTAATCCTAGCTACTCAGGAGGCTGAGGCAGGAGAATTGCTTGAACCCGGGAGGTGGAGGTTGCAGTGAGCTGAGATTGCACCACTGCACTCCAGCCTGGGTGACAGAGAGAGACTCCGTCTTAGGGAAAAAAAGTTTAAAAAAAAAAGAAAAAAATGTTAACAACCAAGGGGGAAGGGGAAGCAAGTTAAAGTAAGTAAGTACATACATACATACATACATACATACATACATACATACATACATAATAAATGTTACAACCAGTCCAGTAATATTAGAAGAAATAAATACTCCTTCTCAATAGCAAAACAGGTTTACCTTTGAACTTAAGAATAAAGCAAAACGAAGATTTCCCAGCTGCCCAACTTCTGGTACCTGGATCCACAAAGTTCCAATATTCTTCTATCCCTTTTCATTGATAAAAGTTTCCGTTTCAGACAGATTACACAAGAAAGCAAGACTGACATGAATGGGTGGAAAAAATGTCAAGCATGTTCTCCAGCAGCTTCACGATCTCTCCAGCTAGGGAAGACCTGCTTGTGATATGTGTTTGTTGCAATTTTATCATGCTGTTTTATTTTTGTTGTCACTGTTTACTTCAGCTGTAAAACATTTTTGCAATGAATAAAATTTTTTGGTGTTTCGTTTTGTTTTCTTGGCTCCTGGGCTCTTTAAATCATTTTAGATCTTCAAATTTTTTGCATGCAAAATACATATTTTTCAGCAAATTTATTTTCAGACTAATCTGTCATTAGCTAATAATAATGGTTAATACTTGAAATGGGCCAGGCATGGTGGCTCACACTTATAATCCCAGCACTTTGGGAGGCCGAGGTGGATGGATCACTTGAGGCCAGGTATTCAAGACCAGCCTGGGCAACATGGCAAAACCACATCTCTACAAAAAATACAAAAATTAGCCGGGTATGGTGGTGCACTCCTGTAATCCCAGCTACTTGGGAGGCTGAGACAGGAGAATCACTTGAACCCGGGAGGCAGAGGTTGCAGTGAGCTGAGCTCACACCACTGCACTCCAGCCTGGGCAACAAAACAAGAATCTGTCTTTAAAAAAAAAAAAAAAAAGGCCAGGCGCTGTGACTCATGCCTGTAATCCCAACACTTTGGGAGGCTGAGGCAGGCAGATCATGAGGTCAGGAGTTCAAGACCAGCCTGACCAATATGATGAAACCCTGTCTCTACTAAAATTACAAAAATTAGCCAGGTGTGGTGGCACGTGCCTATAGTCTCGGCTACTCAGGAGGCTGAGGCAGAAGAATTGCTTGAACCCGGGAGGCGGAGGTTGCAGCAAGCCGAGATTGTGCCACTACACTCCAGCCTGGGTGACAGAGCGAGACTCTGTCTCAAAAAAAAAGTTGGCATGGTGCCTCACGCCTGTAATCCCAGCACTTTGGGAGGCCGAGGCAGGCAGATCACGAGGTCAAGAGATCGAAACCATCCTGGCCAACATGATGAAACCCCATCTATACTAAAAATACAAAAAGTTAGCCAGGTGTGGTGGTGCACGCCTGTAGTTCCAGCTACTTGGGAGGCTGAAGCAGGAGGATTGCATGAACCCGGGAGGTGGAGGTTGCAGTGAGCCGAGATCAAGCCACTGCACTCCAGCCTGATGACAGAGCAAGACTCTGTCTCAAAAAAATAAAAAGAAAAACTTGCAAATGATTTACAATGTGCTGGGTACTGTTCCAAGCTTTTACCTGAATTAAATCATTCAGTTCTCACGATAACCTACTGACGTGGTTAGTATTATTTCCACTTTGCAGATAAAGAAACTGAGGCACAGTAACTTACGAGGGTCCCAGCTAGAAAATGGGAAATCACGGCCCAAACCCAGGTACTCCTGCTCCAGAGTACACGCTCTTTACCAAAGCCTCTACTGACATTTTTAGTTTTTATATCTGCTGATCTTTATACTCACAGAGACCAGAACACAACAGCCTTTAAGAGACCAAGAACAATCACACTTTGGGGGAAAAACAGAAAACTAGGTAAGAGTCCAATCCATGCAGAAAAAACAAACAAACAAAAAAAACTGGTCACATAAGACCAGGTGGAATCATCTAGCACACAAACACAATGTATATGCATTTTTCATTTATGCTTATGCTGTCCTATGTGGCTTCTGGCATCAGTAAAAGCCATTATTTCAAGGATGGGTGAAGCATCACAGTGCAGATGGCTGGGACTGGTTGCTTGCAGCTTATTTTATGATGCATTATTTATAGATGCTATGATGTCATATCTAACAGAGACCTTCTCCAGACATTAATTCCTTGGAAATCCATACTCAAAAGGCATCTGTGACACTCATCAGAGATGAACGCTCACAGCATGGATTTCTGCTGTTAATTTGCAGGAAGGTCTGTGTAATTATCCTGCATAGACAATTTCTCCAAGTCAAATAATATTTTAGTAATATCTCACTATCCAGTTTCCTCAACAGCAGAGTCAACTTACATCCTCAGAAGGTTTGTCCTAAGTACTCCCCCAAACTCACAGGCTATTAAACATTCAAGTCCAGGAAAAGGCAGAGATATTAACCCTAAATTCCAAAGTGGCTTGGTACAACTCACATGCACAGGCCTGCACACACACACTGTACTCCTTTAAAATACTCTACTTTGTAATGAAGTTTCAAAGAAAGTACACACCCCACAAAACTTATTTAAAACCTCTTGTCACCTATACCACATCAAGTGTATTACATTTTTTAAAAAGTCCTCCCAATTTAGAATCAGAGAGTCATTTTGTTACAACTGGTGATCTGTGTAAGGCTCCAGAGAAACTGGGTCACGGAAACATCGTATCTAAATATTACTTAAGTGTTTATCGGCTCCAGTATCTAGCTGCTGAGAATAACTACCCCGCCTGCATGCAATTCCCCTGCCGGGGAGATCTGATTGAACTGCAGTTAGCAGGAAATAACATCAAAAGTGAAGCAAGTTTTTCAATAATCATAGTAATAGCCAGCATCCAAGTCAGGAGCAGGAAAGCAGGTGGCAGAGGGTTGGCTCCACTCAGAAAGGGCATCGTGGCGTTTTCACACGCGGGTTTGGGCCTCACAGAAAGCCAGGTGCTCCTACTGGCCCTTCCAAAGTCACCTGTGCACCTCTGTGTCCTCACAGCACACTCTTCCCAGCCCCTGCCCCGCCCAGGGCCAAGACGACAGGCGAACTGTGGACATGGAAAGGGGTGGGGGCGATTCCTTACGTTCCATGCTCTGGGGTCCACCTGAGAAGTTCCACGCAGACCAACAATCCACTGCCTTCCCAGAGACGCCTTGTGTGAGAAAGGCAGAGACTGGAGGGCTCCCGGGCACCCTTGGGTCCGAAGAAAAAAGAAGCCTCAACATCCTCTTTTAAGTGGACTAAACAACAGATGGCCACTGGTTTCCAGTTTCTACCAGAGGGAAGGAAATAAGAACGCCAAACTGTTATTTGTAGCCTCCCTAGACTCTCCACTTTCTAGGCAAAGGCCAGAAAAAAGAAAATGGCCCAGCAGCCCTAACCTGAAAACAAAGACCCTGTCATCGATTTTCTCCACTTCCAGAAGCCCCTGTGTGTCCTCTGGGGCCTGACATTTCTGCATAAAGCTGCCCTCACTCTCCTACTCTGCCTCAATCTGTCCCGCACCCTCCCTCAAGGCAAAGTAAATGACTTTTTCCTCCAGGGTCAGTCAGGTGGATGGTGCATTTCTTGCAAGCAAGGGCTGCGTCTTCCTCAGGGTCCGCATGATGTCTGGCACTCAAGTATATATTTTATAGTGATAAATATTTTCTAAGGAATGAGCAAAGCCAGGCACCAGGCTAAGGGTAGAGGGCACAGAAAGAGAAAGGAGGACGGATAGCTATTAAAAATAGTTGAGGCCAGGTGCGGTGGCTCACGCCTGTAATCCCAGCACTTTGGGAGGCGAGGCGGGCAGATCACCTGAGGTCGGGAGTTTGAGACCAGCCTGACCAATGTGGAGAAACCTAAAAATACAACATTAGCTGGGCGTGGTGGTGCATGCATGTAATACCAGCTACTCAGGAGGATGAGGCAGGAGAATGGCTTGAACCCGGGAGGTAGATGTTGCCGTGAGCCAAGATTGCGCCATTGCACTCCAGCGTGGGCAACAAGAGTGAAACTCCATCTCAAAAAAAAAAAAAAAAAAAAAAAAGTTGACATTTACTATATCCCATCGAAACTTTGCAACAATCCCTGGAAGCTGGTTTCCTCAAAGGCCCCATTTTACAGATCAGGAAACTGAGGCACAGAGACGATACATAATTTGCTACAAAGAAGCAAGCAAGGAAGTGGATGAGCTGGGATGCAACCCCAGGTTGTCTGGAGAGAAAAACACAGAGAAAGATGCCAGAAATGAAAGGTGGGGCCCATTTTCTCACAGAACTTAAAATGAATTGAGGATAGGAGGCCAGGGGTTCCCAGGTGGCCGCCTGCCCACAGTGCCATGGGCTGGTAGGAAGTTATCTTCACTAGTCCACAAATAAACCAGAAGGAAGACTAGGAAATATTTACCAAGCGAGCTGTGCTGGTGGAGGAAGGGCAGTCTTGGGTTGCTTGTTTTGTTTTTGCTTTGAAATAGATCACTATGTTTCTCTACGTGGGGCACAGTTCAGGACATACAAAAGGGAGTGTGGTGTAATAGTCTTCCTCACACCTCTGTCCCTCAGGTGCCCAATGTCTCTCCCCAGGAGCGACAACCTCTAGAAGATTCTGTGAATCAGGACAACTCTTTACCTGAGATTATATCTTTCCTACTATTGGGGGTGTTAAAATGTCCTTTTCTGTGTGAAATGATAAAGGTGTTTGATGATGGCTTTGTTTGTTTCTAATGTCCTGACTAGAGAAAAGAAGGAAGGGAGGGAAGCAGGGAGGGAAGAAGGAAGGGAGGGAGGGAGCGAAGGAGAGAGAGATAGAGGAAGGGAGGAAAGTTGTCGGCTCCACATTCATTCTCTAAATATATTTTAGCAAAGTCGCTAAATGGTTGTTGTGTTTAGGTGGCCGTGGACTTGGGTCCAAGACTTGAATTCTCTGCCCCTTCTGAAATGGGTGCCTCCGGACAAGTCCCTGCAGAGTGGCCTCTGCAGCCCTTCAGGGAGAAATGAAACGGTTCCCTCCTGCTCAGACAAGCTGCTCTGTCAAGCACGGAGGGTGGGAGGCAGCGAGGCCTAGAAGGATGGCTCTGCTGGAGCAGGGAGACCCAGGCTTTGGGACAGGACAAAGGACACCTGGGGGAGCAAAGGCACAGAGGGAGTATTGTCCAGTCCCTCCAGGGGTAGAATAAGGAGCAGGAAAAATGGGGCTGGGAAGGACTCAGTCAGATAAGGGGTCCCCCACCAGGCAGCGGGGCAGCAAGGTGGACCTGAGGGTGCTTAGCAGGGCTCCTGACAGATGGGAACTTGCTTGGAAGGGAAATTTGTCCCCACAAGTCTGCAAGGGACTGTCTCACTCCAGCAGATGCCGCCTGACACCTCTTATCAAGGGGCCACTGCTGCTGCCTGCTGGGGCCCCCTCCGCTCCTGCTGCCACCCGCGGGCTGCTGCAGCGAAGAGCTATCTGGGGGAAGCAGAAGAAACTAGGGGGCATAAATTTAGTGCAGTTTAAGCAACTGGTTCCCAGAGCCCAGCATCCGGGGACTCACTCAACCCAGGGAAGGAAGTGACTCAGTTCACCCAGGAAGCCCTAGGAAATGGCCATGCCAGGCATCTACATTTTCTAACCACGAAGAAAGGAGACATCAAATACAAACCAGCCAACACAGAGAAAACACAGTGAGCACCTCACACCCACCAGGCTACGGGCCGCACTAGGTGGTCACCAGAGCAGGACCCAGAGGCTCAGCTGGCTCATGGGCTGACCACACCTGTAGAAAACAAGGCCCCTCAGCCGGCCCCTCTGTCCCCACAGGCCTGGGCCAGTGATATTCTGCAGAGAAAGTTGCCCCAGCTGCCAAGGCTACCCTGCTGCCAGGTTGTTAAAACAAAGACATTAAATTGCTGTGCAAACTGTCATCTTTAAATAAAACAAGCCCAGCCATAAACTTAAAACTGTTCCCAAGGGTTTAATGGGATCCTGTATGACAGGCCCGAGGGGACGGCCGAAGCCTGCCCGGCAGGGTGGGAATTCCCCTGAGAGGTCACCCCTGCGTGCAGCTGCAGGGGTAGGGAGTCGGGTGGCTTCAGCTTGGCATCTCAGATGGGCATATTTCAGTTATCAACAATGCGAGGTTGATAACTGGGCAGGGTGACTGGACAGAATCCCGTTGGGGGACCCTCACATTTCACTGGCCTGAGAATCCTCTGGGGTGCTTGTCAAAGATGCACCCTACCCTCCCACCCCACCTACAGCCCCCTAGACTGAGTCAGTGGGTCTGGGCGAGGCCTGAGAAGCTGCACTTTATCAAGGCCCTCCTGAACCCACAGGACGGGTGGAACATACTTTGAGAAACCTCAGGAAGAATCAAGAAATCCCACTCTGAACCTTGGAAGGAGGGGTTAGGAACTCAAAATCCTCCGCGGAAAGGCAGTGTCTCCAGTGAGATTTTGCTGAAAGGTAGGAAAAGTGTAAAATAGAAGGTGCTGGGGGAGGCAGAACCACAGCCAGGTCCAAATCAGGGGTCCTGCAGGAGCAGCTTCGGCTTTTGTGGAGCCTGAAGTTTATACAATTTGAGGATTCTCTTTAAGAAAAATAATTCAAAATTACAAAAAAAAAACCCATCAGTACAGGGTCCCCAAAATCACTTGGCTGTCGTCTTAGTACCTCAGCCCCCAGGCCCAAATGACCCCTTTCTCACTAGGCTTCTCCTTTTCACATGGCCGGGTGGTGACGACCAGTCAGGCAAGAACTTTTGTTATTTTCCATAATGAGGAAAGACCCTACACCTACAATTTCAAAGAAAATCAGGCTATTGGAGTCGAGGCATCCAGTACCAATCCATGATGTTTAGTGGCTGATCTTCCTTCCTTCCTTCCTTCCTTCCTTCCTTCCTTTGCTTTGGGTCTCACTCTGTCACCCAGGGTGAAGTGCAGTGGCATGATCTAAGCTCACTGCGGCCTCAACCTCCCAGGCTCAAGCCATACTCTCACTTCAGCTGTCTAAGGAGCTGGGACTACAGGCACGCACCACCATGCCTGGCTAATTTTTTAATTTTTTTGTAGAGATGGGGTTTTGCCATGTTTCCCAGGCTTATCTGGAACTCCTGAGCTGAAGCAATCCTCCTGCCTCAGCCTCCCAAAGTGCTGGGATCACAGGTGTGAGCCACTGAGCCCGGCCTGAGACTGACCTTTCTATCAGTGATGTAACCACATTTTATGAGGTTTAAAATTTATTGCCCTGAAACAATTTGTTCCCTAAAACTACCTTCAGCCTTTTTGGGGTGCAACCTGGCTACATGCAAAATCACCCCAAATCCATGTATCTCCCAGGATACAATGGTTGTATTTGTCAGTCTTCAACCCAAAAGTAATCTAAAGTAATAAGTAACGTATACAGGGCTATTCATAGCAGCTCTATTTATAACAGGAAAAAGGGAGAAAAGCTACTAATTATTACACTTTTATTATGTGCCACACATTGTACTAGGGGCTTCATGTGGTTTTGAGTATTTAATCCCATAACCCTATGAAACCCACTTTGCAGGTGGAGAAAGGTGTGCTGGAACATCAGCTCTCCTGAGTCAAAATGAAGCCTTCATTTTTAGCTTTGTTGATTTTCATGATGTAAATATCCCATCATAACTACTTTCAAGCTATCTATGGTTTACAACCAGTTCCCAAACTTTTTGAATATTTAGCAACTGGCTCTTGCAAGCCAGTTTGAGCCAGCTCCAGCACATCATTGAAACGGAGGCACAGAGAGATCAAGTAATTTGCCCAGTGTTGCTGAATGACAGAGTCAAGGTTAGAACCAAGAGTTTAATTCGAGTCCAGGCTCTGAGCAGCCCTCCACAGGCCTGTGCCAACCATAGAGAATGGTTAACATTAACACCCACAAGGGAATTCTTTGACTCACATGCAACACAAAAAGGTTTACATGACCACTAACGCTAATGGAGCACTTAGTACATGCTGGGCAACAACATAAGATCATTACAACAACCCTATGAAATCCTACATATTAAATACAATAATTTGCAAAACTTGATGGATGGGAGACAGGTTCCAATTAAGTACTTTAAAAGGCGAGTAGCTACTGTTATTCCCATTTTGCAGACCCTCATTCTGCAGAAAGTTCCCACGGCTGGTGAATATGGCGAAGGTGAGATTCGGATCCAGCCAGTCTGGTCCCAGTCTCTAAACCACAATGTCCCTCATAAAATACCAGGAGCAGAAAGGAAATGCACCAACGCGTTGGGACTCTGAGCGCCAAGCAGAAGTGAATCTTGGCGTGGGAAGCCCGGCAAAGCCTCTGAACTCCAGAGCCAGGGGAACCTGGGTTTGAAAGCCTCCCCATCACCTGCTGAGTGTGACTGGGGCAAGTCACCTAACAGCGCCTGGCTTCCGCTCCCTCCTCACTCACGGGGTTGTCCTAGGGGTGAAGGGAGAGTTCACCTAACGCGGTGGACAAAGCCCTTGGCGCACCCAAATGCCTGCACAGGTCGTAGCTATTGTGACGAGCAAAAGGGTGGAAGGACCGGAATCAAGGGCATGGCTCCACCTTCACCGTGGGGTCTTTGTCCTATTAAGTTGCCCCAGACCGTGGCTCAGGCTGGCCCAGAGTGACAGCCAAGGTGAATCCTTCGTAACGTCAGAACTTCGCTGGCTCGGACCGCAGAGGTGCCCTTCTCCATCCTGGGGTTCCGCCACCCTCGCGATCCCACCTTTTGGCTCCTCGCAGCAGAAGCGAAGGCCCCCGGTGCCCCAGGCCCAGGCGCCTGGTCGGATGCCCGGGTCCAGCCGTGCTGCCCTGGGCGCTCGGCATCTTTCCACCCACGCCCGCAGCGGAGGCGGAGAGCGTCACTGAGGGAGAAGACCGCGAGCCGTTCTGCTTTCGGAATCTGGAGCCCCATATCACCTCCAAAGTTTGGAGATTTGGGGCGCTCCTTTTTCTCCCAGACCATCACTAAAAAGAAAACTGCGGCTGTTCCTCTTTCAGCCAAACTTCCTCCGCGGGGCTCCCGGAGGAGCTCTGCGCTCCCGTCGCGGCTGGGACCGCGAAGGTGCGGTACCCAGCGGCGAGAAGTGGTGCGGTCGGCTGGGGCTCCAGTCTGGGAGGTACCACCGAGCCGCGCCCGAGCACAAGAGGGAGGGCAGGAGGCCGGGCTGGCGAAACGGCGCCCCGACCCCCCAGCCCGCGGGCCCCCGGAGCCGCTTACCTGACGGCGGCCGCTTCCTGCTCAGCCGGCTCACGGCGCGGTTGAACATCGCCGCGGGCGCCCGAGGAGGAAGCAGGAGCAGCCCGGCGGCGCGGCGGCTGAGCCGGAGGAAGGCGAGGAGGAGGAGGAGGGCGAGGAGGAGGAGGAGGGCAAGGAGGAGGAGCGGGCTCAGCACCGCCCCGGAGCGCTAGGTCCTCGCCCGCCGCCCTCCTCCTAGCCAGGCGCCGCGTGGCGCGCTCAGTGCGCCTTGCCCGCCCCCGCCGGTGGGGGCTCGCGGTTCCGCTACGGGGTGCCCGGGCGGGGCAGGGCAGCCCTGGGTGACCCCCGATCGCCCAGAGTCTGCCCCGCCCCTGGGATGGGGTGCACTGGTCCAGAGGGAGCCCGCGCCGCCGGGAACTTAGTAGCCCCGCGGAGGCGGTTAGCGCGTCCCAGGGTCCCTGGCCCTCGCCCGAGATGCGGCCCCGGCCCGCCCCGCCCCGCCCAGCTTCAAGCTCCTGCGCCCATCGCGGTCTCCCGCCTTCTCCCTGTAGCCCCCGGAGAAACTGGCACGGCGCCGCGGGCGCACCGCGCTTCGGGGCTCTCAGCGAGCCTTCGCAGGTGGCGGGCGGGGTCCCCTCCGGGGTCACAGGCTGGGAAGCCTAGGCCTCGCGGTTCTGCAGAGTCCGGGCGCGGCCCGGCCCGTGGCCTTTGCCTCCTCGTCACCAGGATCCCCGCCTGCCGGGGCCTGGCTGCTCCTCGACTTCGTGGGCGCTGCGCCTTCCCGCCCCGCGAATGCGGGTGGGGCGTCCCCAGGGCCCGTGCGCTGAGCTAGCCGAGCCGCCGCGGGTGGGCGCCCTCTCCCCGGCCGTGCCGCGCGAGCGCCAGGACTCGGGGAGATCTGAGAGGATTCTGCAGGAACCCCCAGGTTCCTGCGCCGGGCGGCGCTCCGTCCCGCACACCACGCTCTCGGGACACGTCTCTAACTTTGGGGACACGTGGGCACTGCCTCTGGCAGGGCCTTCAGGCTCCACGACCGGGACCACTCAAGCCCCCACGGCGTCACCTGCTGGGCGCTGCGCGCTCCACGGTTTCCTATTATTTCATTTCTTCTACAGAGCAGCCCCAGAGGGGATGTCATTAGCCCCCATTTTCTTGAACATTTGGTTTGCAAGAAATTGTCTTTCTGGCGAGTTTTATTTTTCTCCTTGTGTATCTGGCTTTGTCTCTAAATTGGTCTTTATTTTTAGCTGTACTAATTGCTATTTTTCTAAACTGTTCCCCAGTCGCCCTCCCCCCCATCCCCCCCGTCCTTTTGCAGTTTTTTTCACTACTTGGCACTTTCTTTTGTATCTTCTATTCTGAGCTTCCAGTTCTGCTCACTTTCCCTCTCCCTCTACCCACCCCACAGCCCCAGTTGCACCCCAAGTGTGTCCGGTGGTTGGTTCTTGTTTCCCTCTCTGCTATTCCCCCTCTAAAAGTCGTTTTCCTCCGAGCATTTCCAAGCACTCTCCCCCTTTCTGCTGCCAAAAGAGGATTTCCAGGCTCCTGAAGCGAACGCGGTGACCAAGAACAGGGTTAGACCCAGAGCGGGGAATTCTGCTTTTAAAACTGCTGTTGTTGGCCTACTCCGGGCCCAGACAAACTTCCATCTCATTGTAATGGGATCAAGCTGTGATACTTAACTATAGGCAAGAGTTTCACCTTTCGTAAGAGCAGGATTTTAAATGCTGGCAGAGTCCTGGATCCAAGTGAGGTCACTGCATTCTTATAACAATAACAAGGGAATTGGTGCAACGCACCCACCCAGAAAACTTCCCCGAGACCAAATTACAAATAATCCTAACACAGGAAATAAGCACACTGGCACACAGGGTAAAAGTTAGGCACAGCAGCTCAGTGTTATGCTAGTTGCCAAGACCACCCTAGCGTGTCCTGAAAAACACTGGTGTGGCTTAAGACATGCCATGAATCCCTCCTGAGCTAAGAACCCCAGGCATCTCTTAAATAAAGGGAAAATATAACAGCCTTAAATCACTTTTACTGTCCTGTTAGCACATCAGAGAGTAAGTACAAAAATTAAGATGCATAGTTAGGGCCGGGCGCTGTGGCTCACGTCTGTAATCCCAGCACTTTGGGAGGCGGAGGCAGGCAGATTACCTGAGGTCAGGAGTTCAAGACCAGCCTGGCTAACATGGTGAAGCCCCATCTGTATAAAAAATACAAAAATTAGCCAGGCCTGGTGGCAGGTGCCTGTAATCCCAGCTACTCAGAAGGCTGAGGCAGAAGAATCACTTGAGCCCGGGAGGAGGAGGTTGCAGTGAGCCAAGATCTGGAGGAGGAGGTTGCAGTGAGCTGAGATCTCACCACTGCACTCCAGCCTGGGCCACAGAGCAAGACTCTGTCTCCAAAAAAGGGAAAAAAGGCCGGGTGCGGTGGCTCATGCCTGTAATCCCAGCACTTTGGGAGGCCAAGTCAGGCGGATCACCTGAGGTCGGGAGTTTGAGACCAGCCTGACCAACATGGTGAAACCTCATCTCTACTAAAAATACAAAATTAGCCAGGCGCGGTGGCAGGCATCTGTAATCCCAGCTACTTGGGAGGCTGAGGCAGGAGAATCGCTTGAACCCGGGAGGCAGAGGTTGCAGCGAACTGAGATCGAGCCATTGCACTCCTGCCTGGGTGACTGAGCAAGACTCCATCTCAAAAAAAAAAAAAAGCATGGTTAATGTTTAATGTACACAGTTTAAAATTTTTGCCTGGGACATTGAAATTGTTATAAATACCCGTTTTAAGTGTCTGAACGTTCAAAAGCCAGTTTTCAAAGTGCACTGTGCAAAAGACCACATATATATAAAGCCTCCTAACTCCTAAAACTTGCCAAATGCACACACACACACACACACACACACACACGATTAAGTTCCAACCGTGGTTTGCATTGGATTGAAGGTGCTCACCATCCAAATGGCATTTTTCCTGTAAGTCCAGCATGCACTTTCTGAAGCTTTTTTTTTTTTTTTTTTGAGACAAGGGTCTCACTATGTTGTCCAGGCTGATTTCTGACTTCTGGGCTCTCAAGTGATCCTCCCTCCTTAGCCTCCTAAGTCAAGCCTTCACAAACAAACTGTGGTAGCCAGTGTGGGGAAGAAGAGGATGAGCAGTTTAGCCGCTTTCTTCCCCTGCTGGTCTCACTTTTGGTTCAAGGATGTTCACATCAGGCAAGAAGCAAGAGCCCCGGATGTCTTCTGGTAACACAAGATTTCAGAGCGATTACTGGCTTTGGAGTTCAATATTTTCATTCTGTAAGCTGTGAATACATTTTACAGCCTCTCATCACCAGAATTTATGTAACAAGACTATTCTAGGCCAATTGAAGCAGACAAGGTATAGTAAAATGAGTAAGTGGCCAACTTAAAGTCAAGAGACCTGGGTACTAATCTGACCAAACAGCAACCAGCTGTGTGGACACACCAGATGTGTCCTCAAACACATCGTAGCCTCAAGGGACAGGGCAAGGAGAGGTGCCACCTACACTCTGAGCAAGTGGCGTTCAATAGCAATAAACAAAAAAGCATCTGGCATAGTGCCCAGCACATGTAGGCACACAAAAAATTACTGGAATTTTAATTACTCTTACTCCCCCTACAATGATGTTTTAATAAATGATAAACTTTATCGTACAGGCAGTCAAAAGTGGATTTCTTTTCAATTATAGGAAATTGGCAGGGTTAGTAACACTGTGATGTTCACATTGTTACTACGCTGTGAAGGAGGGAAAGTAAATTGTTACCACCTCTCTAGAAGGAAGAGAAGCAGATGTGTTAAGATATGTATTTGACAACATATGTAAGTCTTCAAAATGTTTATAACTCTTGGACTAGTGAATAATTCTATAACTGGTAATTTGTGCCAAAGAAAAACAATAAATGATCAGGGTTATTTACAGTAGCTAAAAATGCCCACTAAGAGAATGAATAAGGTATAACATATTTTTGTGATAGAATATTTAACAGTTGTAAAAAACTGTGAAGAACCTTTGGAACTTGGTGGAAAAAACTGGTGCTAAGAGAAAAATGAAGGAATCTTAGACGAAGCTCTCATTGAAAAATCAGGATACAAATATAGAGAAAATTTTCAGTGTTGAGGAAGAGGAGAATATGGTACGTTTATACATAGAAAGCTAGCAGTTAATTACACCTAAATATTACTAGACTATACCTCTAGATGATAAGATAATGGGTTCTTTTTTCATCATTACATTTTCCTGTTTTGCAAACTTCTGCAGTGTATGTGCTTTTAAATCAGGGAGAAAAATCACTAATTAGAGACTAATTGAAATCTCTACTGGGTTTAATGCCACAAAAATATATAAGACTTCATCTCTGTTGCAGTTTTGTGTTTTGTTTTTTAGAGACAGGGACTTGTTCTATCGCCCAGGCTGGAGTGTGGTGTTGCGATCATGGCCCACTGCAGCCTTGAACTCCTGAGCTCAGGCAATCCCCCTACCTCAGCCTCCTGAGTGGCTAGGGCTACAGGAGTGCACCACCATACCCGGCTACTTATGTATGTACGTACATATGTATTTATTTATTCATCAATTTTTTATTTTTAATTTTATTTATTTACTTATTTATTTGAGATGGAGTCTTGCTCTGTACCCCAGGCTGGAGTGCAGTGGCGTGATCTCGGCTCATGGTAACCTCTGCCTCCCAGGTTCAAGTGGTTCTCCTACCTTAGCCTCCTGAGTAGCTGGGATTACAGGTGTGTGCCACCACATCCGGCTAATTTTTGTATTTTTAGTAGAGACGGGGTTTCACCATGTTGGTCAGGCTGGTCTCGAAATCCTGACCTTGTGATCCGCCTGCCTCGGCCTCCCAAAGTGCTGGGATTACAGGCGTAAGCCAATGTGTCCAGCCGTCATTCATTTATTTTTGTAGAGATGGGGTCTTGTTATGCTGCCCAGGATGGTCACAAACTCCTGACCTCCTACCTTGGCCTCCCAAAGTGCTGAGATTACAGATGTGAGCTACAGCATCTGGTCCCCGCCCACCTCCTCTCCCCGCCAACTTTTTTAAGAGTCAGGGTCTCACCGGGCGTGGTGTCTCACGCCTGTAATCCCAGCACTTTGGGAGGCCGAGGGGGGCAGATCACAAGATCAGGAGATCGACGCCATCCTGGCCAACATGGTGAAACTCCGTCTCTACTAAAAATACAAAAATTAGCTGAGCATGGTGGCACATGCCTGTGGTCCCTGCTACTCGGTAGGCTGAGGCAGGAGAATCGCTTAAACCAGGGAGTCGGAGATTGCAGTGTGCCAAGATCACACCACTGCACTCCAGCCTGGTGACAGAGTGAGACTCCGTCTCAAAAAACAAAGAGTCAGGGTCTCCATCTGTCATCCAGGCTAGAGTGCAGTGGTACAATCATAGCTCACTGCTACCCACTCCTGGGTAAGACTTCATTTTTACATTAGTTTTGCTTTCTTAAAACTCTTAATTTCCCATGGAAGAAGCAAGCAGACACTGGCCGCCTTTCCCATCTTTGATCTCTCTTGCACTTCAGATCCCACATTCCTGGCATATCACAGCTGGAGGGATCTTTGGAGATCAGCACATTATGCTGCAGATCAGGAAACTGAGGCTCAGACAGCAGCTGAACTTGTGTTTAGCTACGATGTGATACTAGGTTTCCCGACTCCTAGGCAGCCAGTTTTCCTGGTATGGCACTCTTTATCTGGTTTGTTTGTTTCTTTGTTTGTTTGAGACAGAGTCTCGTAATGTCACCCAGGCTGGAATGCAGTGGTGCAATCACGGCTCACTGCAGCCTCCACCTCCCAGGCTCAAGCAATCCTATCCTCCCACCTCAGCCCTCTTCAGTAGCTGGGACCACAGGTGTGCACTACCACGCCTAGCTAATTTTATTTATTTATTTACTTATTTATTTATTTATTTATTTATTTATTGCAGAGATGGGGGTCTGTCTCCCTTTGTTGCCCAGGCTCATCTGGAATTTCTGGGTTCAAGCGATCCTCCCTCCTTGGCCTCCTAAGTAGCTGGGACTACAGGCACATGCCACTATGCATGGCTATTTTTTTTTTTTTTTTTTTTTGAGACACAGTTTCGCTCTTGTTGCCCAGGCCGGAGTGCTGCAATGGTGCAATCTTGGCTCATTGCAACCTCTGCCTCCAGGGTTCAAGCGATTCCCCTGCCTCAGCCTCCCGAGTAGCTGGGATTACAGGCATGCGACACCACAGCCAGCTAATTTTGTATTTTTTAGTAAAGACAGGGTTTCTCCATGTTGGTCAGGCTGGTTTCAAATACCTGACCTCAGGTGATCCATCCACCTCGGCCTCCCAAAGTGTTGGGATTACAGGCTTGAGCCACCACGGCCAGCTGGCTAGGTTTTTTTAATACAATTTTTTAAAGTAAATTTTATATTATTATTATTTTATTTTTATTTTTTTGAGACCGAGTCTCACTCTGTTGCCAGGCTGGAATGCAGTGGCACAATCTCAGCTTACTGCAACCTCCGACTCCCGGGTTCAAGCAATTTCCCTGCCTCAGCCTCCCAAGTAGCTGGGACTACAGGTGTGTGCCACCACACCTGGCTAAATTTTTGTATTTTAGTAGAGATGAGATTTCACCATATTTGCCAGGCTGGTCTCCATCTCCTGATCTCATGATCCGCCCACCTCGGCCTCCCAGAGGGCTGGGATTACGTGAGCCATTGCGCCCGGCAAAAGTAAATTTTATTTTTAGAGCAATTTTAGGTTCACAGCAAAATTAAACAGAAAATAGAGTTCCACATGCCTCCTGCCCCAAACACGCATAGCCTCTCATAGCATATGACCTCCTACACCAGAGAGGTACATTTGTACAATCAAGGAACCTACACTGACACATCCTTATCATCCAAAGTTCATATCAAATACCCTTTTCCCATCTCAGGACTCCCACCTTTTTTGGGGGTTGAGGGGCTAAGGAGCAGAAAGTTTAATAGGCAGGAGTAAGAGAAAGGAGAACAGTTCTCTCTCTAGGGAGAGAGAGGGGCTTCCGAAAGGAAAGACCGACAGTGGTGGTGTTCACTGGATTTTATAGTCGGGCTTGAGAAGGCGGTGACTGATTTACATAGGGCCCACAGATTGGTTGGATCAGATGTGACGTTTACATAGCGCCCAGGGAAGGCTGGCCACACCCACGCCACTCTGATCTTATTACACAAATGAGTTTTCCACTTGACTGGTGACATCTTGTCTGCTCCTTATATACATGTGGCTGGCAAAGACAAGGGAAGATGGAGCCGCCATTTTGAACATGCCTAGTCCCAGGTGGCTTTTTTCCTGCCAGCATTCACCCGTGCAAGCATCCAGCTTGCTTGTCTATGTCTGCAGCTTGATTTTACAGGCTGCCCTTTGTTAGGAAATGATTTTAGGGCTGCTTTCTTTTTCTTTTTTCTTTTTTTTTTTTAAGACGGAGTCTTGCTCTGTCACCCAGGCTGGAGTGCAGTGGCTCAATCTCGGCTCACTGCAAGCTCCGCCTCCCGGATTCACGCCATTCTCCTGCCTCAGCCTCTCTGAGTAGCTGGGACTACAGGCGCCCGCCACCACGCCCGGCTAATTTTTTTGTATTTTTAGTAGAGACGGGGTTTCACTGTGGTCTCGATCTCCTGACCTCGTGATCCGCCCACCTCGGCCTCCCAAAGTGCTGGGATTACAAACGTGAGCCACCGCGCCCAGCCAGGGCTGCCTTCTTAAACAGGAAATTTAACTGAGGACTCCCATACCCTCACTATCTGAGTAATTGCTTCTTAACTCCTATATCATTCTCCCCTCATAAGTGGTAACCCTAACTGCTGTTAGGGGGTATTGGACGATGACTCTTTCTGGCTACTTCCTGCTGAAAAGGGGCAGGACTGCCACCTCTCTATCTCCACCCTGACATCTCCTCTTGGACGTCTGATAAGACACCTGAAAAGGAATACATCCAAACAGAACAACTCTTCCACCTCCATTAAAAGCAACTTCACCCTTCCAGTTGCTCAGACAATTTTCTTGGGGTCATTTCTCATGCCTCTTGACTAGTGATCAAGTGATCCTTCGAAATACATGCAGAAGCCCTCACTTCCCACTGTCTCCATCTCCACTGCAATCACCCTTGCCCAAGCCATCGTCTCCATCTCCACTGCAGTCACCCTTGCCCAAGCCATCGTCTCCATCTCCACTGCAGTCACCCTTGCCCAAGCCACCATCTGCTGCCTGGAGTACCACAGGAGCCTCCTAAGGGTGACCTTGCCATCACCTGTTCCAAACCCAGCAACCAGAGTGATCCTTTCAAAACCAGGGACGTCTCACCATGTTAACCCTCTGCTCAAAACTCTGTAGCCACTCCCCACGTTGCCCAGAGAGGATGCCCATGGCCATGTAGAGACCTGCAAGGTCCCACATGGTTGGGTCTCCAAGCCCTCCTCTCCTGGCCTTCCCACTTACTCTTCCACCCCTGCCACAGGGCTCCTCCTCATCCCTCAAACGCCTCCGTGCATTCCCACCTCATGACCCATGTAGGTCCCTTCTCTCTGGAACACTCCTCCCTGGGACATGCATAGTATCGTCCTCCAGTTTCTCCAGGTCTTTATCCAAATGTCACCTTCTCAGTGAGGTCTCTCACCCATCCTGTTTAAAATAGCAGCCCCTCCCCCTGCACTTTCACGCCTTTTTTTTTTTTTGAAATGGAGTCTCGCTCTGTTGCCCAACCTGGAGTGCAGTGGCGCGATCTCTGCTCACTGCAAGCTCCACCTCCTGGGTTCACGCCATTCTCCTGCCTCAGCCTCCCGTGTAGCTGAGACTACAGGCGCCCACCACCATGCCTGGCTAATTTTTTTGTATTTTTAGTAGAGACGGGGTTTCACTGTGTTAGCCAGGATGGTCTCGATCTCCTGACCTCGTGATCTGCCCACCTCGGCCTCCCAAAGTGCTGGGATTACAGGCGTGAGCCACTACACTGGGCCACTTTCACGCCTTTTTTTTTCCATCCCTGCCACGTTTCTCCAAAGCATGCATGGCCCTCTAACAGATTATGATCCACTTAGTATGTCCACTGCCTGCCTCTCCCTACAGCCCTCATCCGCTGCATTACATGCTCCCTTGCATGTGGGCTCAGTGGAGGCAGAGAATTGTCACTGTTTTTTCCCTGCTGTCCTAGCACATAGAAGAGTGTCTGTCACAGAGTAAACACTCAACAAAAATGTGCTGATGAATCAAGAGAAGGAATACTTATCTCCTCTCTCCCCAAACTCCACTAAGATGATAGAAAAGGCATTGAGGCCAGGCGTGGTGGCTCATGCCTGTAATCTCAGCACTTTGGGAGGCCGAGGCGGGCAGATCACATGAGGTCAGGAGTTCGAGACCAGCCTGGCCAACATGGTGAAACCCCGTCTCTAATAAAAATACAAAAAAATACAAAAATTAGCCAGGTGTGGTGGTGTGTGCCTGTACTCCCAGCTACACAGGAGGCTGAGGCACAAGAATTGCTTGAACCCAGGGGGCAGAGGTTGCAGTGAGCCAAAATCATGCCACTGTACTCCAGCCCTGGACACAGAGTGAGACTCCATCTCAAAGAAAATAATAATAATAATAATGAAAAAATAAGGTATAGGCTAGGCATGGATCATGCCTGTCATCCCAACAGTTTGGGAGGTCCAGGCAGGAGGATCACTCAGCTCAGGAGTTTGAGATCAGCTTGGGTAACGTAGTGAGACCTTTGCTTCTACAAAAATAAAATAAGGTATAAACCCACCTGGGCAAGGTGTATGTAAAAGGAGACAACATGGCTGGGTGCGGTGGCTCACGCCTGTAATCCCAGCACTTTGGGAGGCTGAGGCTGGCAGATCACCTGAGATCGGGAGTTCAAGACCAGCCTGACCAACATGGAGAAACCCCGTCTCTACTAAAAATACAAAATTAGCTGGGCGTGGTGGCGCATGCCTGTAATCCCAGCTACTCGGGAGGCTGAGGCAGGAGAATCGCTTGATCCTGGGAGGCGGAGGTTGCGGTGAGCCGAGATTGTGCCATTGCACTCCAACCTGGGCAACAAGAGCAAAATTCCATCTCAAGAAAAAAAAAAAAAAGAAAAAAGAAAGAAAAAGAAAAGAAAAAGGAGACAATAATGGGAGAGAGATTTCAGCCCATCAGAAAGGAGATGGAGAAGCAGAAACACTTAACAAGAGGAAGGAGCTACAACCTAAATGCAGGCAGGGCGTGCCAGTGAGAACAAGCCAGTTCACCCTGCAGAGCCTCAGAGGAGCTCCTGACCCAGAGAAGGGGACAGGCAAGGACTGAAAAGGGGGGATTGATAGAAGTCTATATAAGGAGACTTCAGTTCCCCTGCCACCTACCTTAGGAAATAATTATCTTGGGAAATAGTGAGGCACAGAAGCTCTGGACTTATGAACCACTGGCTGAGCTAAGGGTGCAGATGAGCTGTGGGCATCAAAGAGAGTGTTAAGCCTAGGTCTGCACACAGGATTGGGAGCCCCTTCTTCCTCAGCCCCTTCCCCAGCAGCCAGATGTACTAGAAAAATTTAATCTCTCCAAAACAAATAAAAAACAAAACAAAAACACAATGGAAATTAACATTTAACGTTCTCCAGAGTTAGCACTGGCCAACTACACAGACATACACAATCCACATGCCTCTTTTTTTTTTTTTTTTCCAGTGGAAAATAACTTTTATTGAGACCCCACCAGCTGCAAAATCTGTTCCTGGTGTTAAGCTCCTTCTTCCTTTGCAATTCGGTCTTTCTTGAGTGGTCCCATGCATGCTTTCTTCTCCTCCATGGTCTGGAAGCGGCCATGGCCAAACTTGGAGGTGGTGTCAATGAACTTAAGGTCAATCTTCTCCAGAGCCCGCTGCTTCATCTGCACCAGCAAGGACTTGTGGAGGGTGAGCACCCGCTTCTTCGTTCCCACCACACAGCCTTTCAGCATGACAAAGTCATTGGTCACTTCACCATAGTGGACAAAGCCACCCAGAGGGTTGATGCACTTGTCAGCCAGGTCATAGTCAGTGGAGGCATTGTTCTTGATCAGCTTGCCATCCTTGATAAGGTAGCCCTGGCCAATCTTATAGATCTTCTTGTTGATCTCAGTGTGGTGATGGTAGACTTTCTGCCCAGCGCATGCCACAGAGAAGGCCACACGAGCAGGATGCCATGCCCCAATACAGGCCACCTTGTGCAGGCCTCGGTGGGTCTTGCGGGGCAGCTTCTTGGTGTGCCAATGACTGGTGACCCCTTTGTAGCCTTTGCCCTTGGTCACCCCAATGACGTCGATCATCTCATCCTGCCCAAACACTTGGTTCACAGGTACCTGCTGCTCAAGCCTCTCACGGGCCCAGTCCAGCTTCTCAGCCACGGTGCCTCCATTCACCTGGATCTCCATCAGGTGGGCCTTCTTCTGGTGCAGAGGAAGCAGGCGCATCTGGGTGTGGGCAATGACGCAGATGACTTGGCAGTACTTCTTCATGCTGCTGAAGTCTTCTCTGGCTGCTTCTTGCCATCCTTATCCTGCCATTTCTTGCAGTACTTGGTAAAGGCCTTCTTCTTAGATTTATGCCAGTTCTTACAGAAACGCCTCTTGCATTCATCACTGATGTGCTCAGCGAAGACAGTCTTGAAGGTCCGGAGGCCTTGAGGAGTTTCCACGTAGCCCCCAATGCCCACAACCACTATGGGTGGCATCTCCACAACGGTCACAGCCTCCACCACCTCTTTCTTGTTCACCTTGGATCTTGGCCTGTCGACTTCCCGCACGATGTGGGTCATGCCAGCCTTGTATCCCAGGAAGGCTGTGAGGTGGACCGGCTTGGATGGATCATCCTTAGGGAAGCTCTTCACCTTCCTACGATGCCTGCTGCTGCACTTCCGAGGCAGGAAGCCGAGGAACCCGTGTCTGGGAGCGGAGAACTTTCTGTGAGACATCACGCCGTCAAATCCCACCGGTACAGCCCACATGCTGCTTTCACACACACAGTTCCAAAGAGCTTTGGATACCTCCTTCTCAAGGATGAGGACTATGCAAAGACCACAGATATTTAAGGAACGTCTCTAATGAGAGAGACAGAGAGAAACAGAAAATAGGAATTCAGGTGAAAGACAAGAGAGAATAGGCATGAATCTTTTAAAATACCATAACTAGCTCAGAGAGGGAGAGAGAGAAGCTATTTCATCCATTCATAAAAGAAGAAAGATGGGAATATAAAAATGAAGTAGAAACAAAATATTTCAATAAAGGAGTTTGAAGATAAAGGTGAAGAAATCTCCTGAAAATTAGAGCAGATGAAGAAATGTACAATGGCAGAGAAAGAAAGAAAGATTGGAGAATCAATCCAAGTAATAGGAGTTCCAGAAAGACATTACAGAGAAAATGTTAGAGAGAAAGTTAAAGATATAATTCAAGAAAATTGCCCAGACTGAGATGGGCATGGCAGTGTGATCTGTAGCCCCAGCTACTCAGGAGGCTGAGGCAGCTGGACTGCTTAAGCTCAGGAGTTTGAGGCTGTAGTGTGCTATGATCTCACTTATGAATAGTCACAGCACTCCAGCCTGGGCAACATAGCAAGACTCCATCGCTTAAAAAAAAAAAAGACAGAATGAATGAATTGGCCGGGCGTGGTGGCTCACGCTTGTAATCCCAGCACTTTGGGAGGCCGAGGCGGGCAGATCACAAGGTCAGGAGGTCGAGACCATGGTGAAATCCCGTCTCTACTAAAAATACAAAAAAAAAAAAAATTAGCTCAGTGTGGTGGCAGGCGCCTGTAGTCCCAGCTACTCGGAGAGGCTGAGGCAGGAGAATGGCGTGAACCCGGGAGGCGGAGCTTGCAGTGAGCCGAGATTGCGCCACTGCACTCCAGCCTGGGCGACAGAGCGAGACTCCGTCTGAAAAAAAATTAAATAAAATAAAGAATGAATGAATGAAAATGTCCCAGACTGAAGAAAATTCATCTCCAAATGCAAAGAGTCCACAATGGGCACAATGTGAGACCTACAACAAGGTACACCTGCATGAAATTTCATAACAAAGATAATTTCCAAAAAAAACTTAGAGCACATTGGTGGTGGGAATACTAAATGGTACAGCCACTTTCAAAGGTGGCTTGGAAGTTTCTTAAAAAGTTAAATACATACCTATCATATCATCCAAACATTCCACTCTTAGGTATTTAACCCAAGAAAAGTGAAAACATGTGTCCATACAAAGACTCTTACATGAGTGTTCACACCAGCTTTAGCTGTCATAACCTGGAAACAACCCAATGTCTGTCAGCAGCTGCATGGATAAAGAAGTTGTGGTATAAACATACAAAAGAATGAATTATTGACACATTCAAAAACATAGGTAAATCTCAAAATAATTACTCTCAATGAAAAAAAAAAGACCAAAAAAAGATATATACTGTATGATTCCATTTATGTAAAATTCTAGAAAATGCAAACTAAACTATAGTAACAGAAACAGATCAGTGGTTGTTTGGGGGAGAATAGGGAATAGGGGTAGAGGAGTGATGGGAAGGATGGATTTCTTTTTGTTTTTTTGAGACAGAGTCTCGTTCTGTCACCCAGGCTGGGGTGCAGTGCCAGTGGCTTGATCTCAGCTCACTGCAAACTGCGCCTCCCAGGTTCAAGTGATTTTCCTGCCTCAGCCTCCCGAGTAGCTGGGATTACAGGCATATGCCACCATGCCCAGCTAGTTTTTTTGTTTTGTTTTGTTTTTTGAGATGGAGTCTCACTCTGTCGCCCAGGCTGGAGTGCAGTGGCATGATCTTGGCTCACTGCAATCTTGTCTCCTGGGTTCAAGAGATTCTCCTGTCTCAGCCTCCCGAGTAACTAGGATTATAGGTGTGTGCCACCATGCCCGGCTAATTTTTGTATTTTTAGTAGAGATGGGGCTTCACCATGTTGGCCAGGCTGGTCTCAAACTCCTGACCTCAAGTGATCTGCCCGCCTTGACCTCCCAAAGTGCTGGGATTACAAGCGTGAGCCATCGTGCCCGGCCCAGCTAATTTTTGTATTTTTAAGAGATAGGGTTTCGCCATGTTGGCCAGGGTGGTCTCGAACTCCTGGCCTCAAGTGGTCTGCCCGCCTCAGCCTCTCAAAGTGCTGGGATTACAGGCATGAGTCACTGCACCCAGCTGGAAGGATGGATTTCAAAGGAGCACGAAGGTTATTTTGAGTTGATGTGTTCACTATCTTGACTGTGGTGATGGTTTTGTAAGTGTACACATGTCAAAACTTATATAGTTTATATATGCGCATTCCACTGTATGTAATTTTATCTCAGTAAAGCTGTTTGTAAAAGTATGTATGTGTTGAGAATGTAAAATGATGTAGCCCCTTTGGAAAACAGTTGGGCAGTTCCTCAAAAAGCTCCATGTGGAGTTACCATATCACTCAGCAATTCCACTTCTGCATGTCTACTCTAGAGAAATGAAAACATACGTCCATGCTAAAACTTGCACACAAAGGTCCATAGCAGAAAAGCAGAAACAACCCATGTCCATCAGCCGACGATGCATAAGCAAACCTGGTAGCTCTCCATCTATTACCTGGAATATTATTCAACCGTAAAAAGGAATGCAGTACTGATACACTACACCGTGGATGAGCCTCGCAGGGGAGCCAGTGATCACCTCTAATCCCCCTTTTGGCTCTTAGTGGGCTCTTCAGCTGGATCTAGAAACCAAACTGACACCAAGCTGATCAACAGGAGCGAAGTATACGCATTTTATTAGTTTGGCATGTACATGGAAATCTTCACAAGAGACTCAAGTCTCAAGTGGCTAAAGCAAGATGCTTTTTTTTTCTGCATCACTTGGACTACGCAGAGCAAGAAACTTTTATACTTTTTAGACAAAGAACAATGGATTTGAGGAGGAAAAAAAATAGGACAAAGAAAATCTGGCAAGGGCGATAAAATGTTCTAGGAGATCCACTAGGAGATACAGGAGGGGGTGTAAATAGGTGGAAGATCAGTGTTATTTCATGAAGTTGTTTATTCAGGTCCATTGCCGTCCTCAGTTCCAGTCTCTGGCGATAAGGGCTATTTTCTCTCTCTGGTTTGGAGAGGGGACCCCTCCTAGAGGAATCTTTATCGCTTGGTGCATACGGGAAGAGGCAGGTCAGCTGGCCCTTTCTGAAGCCACCATTTCTCCAATATTTGCAACTTGAAATAATCAATATACCAATTAGGCATATTTTGGGGTGGCGTGTCCTTCATGCTCTCAACCTTGAAAAATGTTACGCTAAGTGAAAGAGCATCACGGAGAACATCCCTTGCTGCATGATTCCATTTATACCAAGTCCAGAATAGGCAAATCTGTAGAGACAAAAAGTAAATTTGCAATCGCCTAAGCCTGGGAACAAGGGAAGAAGGGGAGCGACTGTAATAGGTACCTGGTTTCTTTTTGGATCATGACGAAGTTCCAAAATTAGATTATGTTGATGGTTTCACAACCCCATAAATACATTAGGAACCATTTAATTGTGTGCTTTACATAGGCAAGTTTTTTGGTATATAAATTCTATCTCAACAAAACTGTTAATTTACAAAGAGCGAAAACAGGTCACATACAAAGGGTCAGAAATCAAAATGTCACTGGACTTTCTGGAAAGCTAGAAAGCTTGAGGGATATCCTGAAAAAAAAAAAAAAAAAAAAGATCAGGTGCAGTGTAATTTCAGCACAGGTGGATGGCTTGAGCCCAGGAATTGGAGACCAGCCTGGGCAACATAGTGAGACCCTGTGTCTCCAAAACAAAAATACGAACATTAGCTCCGCGTGGTGGTGCGTACCTGCAGTACCGGCTCCTGGGGTGGGAGTGAGGGGGGGTTGGAGGGGGTGTGGCGGGGGCTGACGGCTGAGGTGGGAGGTTTGCTTGAGCCCAGGAGGTTGAGGCTGCAATGAGCCGAGATCATGCCACCACACTCCAGCCTGGGCGACAGAGGAAGACCTCATCTGAAAAAATAAAAGGAGTAAATGCAAAAAGAGAGGGCAGCACAGGCTCCAGAGAACAAGGGCCCAACCTGGGAGAGCAACAGAGTCCTGGCCAGGGTAACAGGAGTGCAGTGGGACTACAGCAGCCGGTGCTGGGGGAAGCATGAGAGAAGCCTCCAGAGGCCTCCTTTGATGACCTTGAATTTGAGAAACTGTATTGAAAACCATTTGATTCTACCAGGCACGGTGGCTCACGCCTGTAATCCCAGCACTTTGGAAGGCCGAGGCGGGTGGATCACTTGAGGCCAGAAGTTTGAGATCAGCCTGGGCAACATGACAAAATCCTGTTTCTACTAAAAATACAAAAATTAGCCAGATGTGATGGCTTGTACCTGTAATCTCAGTTACTCAGGAGGCTGAAGCAGGAAAATTGCTTGAACCTGGGAGGTGGACGTTGCAGTGAGCCAAGATCATGCCACTGCACTCCAGCCTGGGGGACAGAGCAAGAATCTCAAAAAAAAAGAAGAAAGGATGGAAGGAAGGAACAAATGAAAGAAAGAAAGAGAGAGAGAGAGAAAAGAAGAATCAGTAGTATATGCATATTGTTCAGATAGATGGAGGCAAATACTAGAAGAATAGCTGAGAATGAAAGATGAGTAGCTTTTGAGGAGTAGGCCTGGGAGAGGAGGGTGAAAGGGAGTGCTGGGGTTTTTTGTTTTGTTTTGTTTGTTTTATTTTGTATTGTTTTTCAGATGGAGTCTTACTCTATTGCCCAGGCTGGAGTGCAATGGTGAGATCTTGGCTCACTGCAACCTCTACCTCCCGGGTTCAAGCAATTCTCCTGCCTCATCCTCCTGGGTAGCCGGGATTACAGGTATGTACCACCACTCCCGGCTAATTTTTTTGTATTGTTAGTAGAGATGGGGGGTTTCACCATGTTGGCCAGGCTGGTCTCGAACTCTTGACCTTCATGATCCGCCCACCTCGGCCTCCCAAAGTGTTAGGATTCCAGGCGGGAGTCACCACACCAGGCTGGGAGTGCTGTTTTTCATAAGACTTTTAGTACACTTTGGCTTTTTAGACTATTATACAGATATATTATTTTAATGAAAATAAAAATTAATTTAAAAAAGTTCTAGTAATCACTACTTGCCTAGTCCATAACAAAAGAGAGGACTTAGTGGTATCACCAATAATAGTAACAGCTAAATTTCACTGAGTACTCACTATGTACTTGGCACTGTTTTATCTTATCTTTTAATTTTTAACATTTTTCTAGAAATGGAGTCTTGCTCTTCCACCCAAGCTGGAGTGCAGTGGCTCAATCAAAGGTCACTGCAGCCTCAACCTCCTGGGCTCCAGCGTTCCTCCCACCTCTGCCTTCTAAGTGGCTGGGACTATAGGCACACGCCACCACGCCAGGCTAATTTTTTACTTTTGTAGAGATGGGGTTCTTGTTTTGTTGCCCAGGCTGGTCTCAAACTCCTGGCTTCAAGTAATCCTCTTGCCTCAGCCCCACAAAATGTTGAGATTACAGGTGTGAGACACCATGCCTGGCCCCGAGTACTATTTTAAATACTGTTCTTATTAAACAACCCCTTGGAGGGGCCTTAATCACTACCCCAGGTTGCCTCTAATGGCAGGCGGAACACCAGCTGTCAGTGAAATTACAGTTCTTCATGGATTGAAAAGTACCACTTACAGATATATTCTTTGGATCATCACTAAACCTTGTGATATAGGAATTTATAGCTGGAGAAACTGAGTCTCAGATTTGGAGAAATGCTCAACAGCAGAGGTGAAAGTGAAAAGCAAGAATTCAGGTCTCTGGGCTCCTGGTGCCAACTGCACCCAAATCCATGAAAAACAAATTTGAGTGAGTCTCATTTTTTGCCCGGTGAGTGCATGAGATCTCTCCCGGGTTCAGGCCATTCTCCTGCCTCAGCCTCCCGAGTAGCTGAGACTACAGGCGCCTGCCACCACGCCCGGCTAATTTTTTTATATTTTTAGTAGAGACGGTGTTTCACCATGTTAGCCAGGATGGTCTCGATCTCCTAACCTCATGATCCACCCACCTCGGCCTCCCAAAGTGCTGGGATTACAGGCGTGAGCCACCGTGCCCAGCCAAAGATATTTTTAAAAAATCAGTTTCAGGTGTTTGCTTTGTAAATTGCTCCCTCCTGCTATTTTCTTTTTTTTCTTTTTTCTTCTTTTTTTTTTTTTTTCCAGACAGAGTCTCTGGAGTGCAGTGGTGTGATTTCAGCTCACTACAACCTCTGATTTCCGGGTTCAAGCAATTCTCCTGCCTCAGCCTCCTGAGTAGCTGGTATCATAGGCACGTGACACCACACCCAGCTGATTTTTGTATTTTTAGTAGAGACGGGGTTTCACTATGTTGGCCAGGCTGGCCTCAAACTTCTGACCTCAAGTGATGCACCTGCTTCGGCCTCCCAAAGTGCTGGGATTACAGGCATGAGCCACTCTCTCATGTTATTTTTAAATGTTAAGGAAAAAGGAGTTTACGATTTCCAAGAATCTTCACCCAGTTCTTCTTTCAAATCTAGATACAGGCCGGGTGAGGTGGCTCACGCCTGTAATCCCAGCACTTTGGGAGGCCAAGGTGGATGGATCACCTGAAGTCAGGAGTTTGAGACCAGGCTGGCCAACACGGTGAAACTCTGTCTCTGCTAAAAATACAAAAATTAGCTGGGTGTGGTGGCTCGCACCTGTAATCCCAGCTACGCAGGAAGCTGAGGCAGGAGAATCACTTGAACCGGGGGGGCGGAGGTTGCAGTGAGCCCATATCATGTCACTGCACTCCAGCAGGGGTGACAGAGTGAGACGCTGTCTCAAAAAAAAAAAAAAAACTTCAAATCCAGATATAAAAATGTCCTCTGAAAAGCAAAAGAAAAACAGTGTACATGTGCACACACACTCCACAGACACCCACACATGTAAGGTGTTAGTATAACATGTTAACACTGTTCTGGGGTGAGTGGGTTGTTTGTTTTAAATAATCACACTGAAACACACACCTCCCAAAAAGTGTTGTCCTATTCAGTGTAATCACTCACACTCCACTGAGTCAACTGAGCAGCTACCACTGCTCAGGACTTCTCCCAGCCTTCTTTGGAATGTCACTCACATTCTCTTGGACATTTCTAGAACAATATTTTGTGGACCTAACTGGTTTTTGGAAACTGCCAAAAACCACTGGTGAAAACTGGCAGAATAAGGTGGGTGATAACTGTTGTGAAATGCTGGGAAGCAGGGAGGGGCATATGAGACAGAGTTATAAAATAGTTGGGCAAATTTACTCGTGTGCCATATAAATCATGCTTGAAATAACTTTAGAAGAATCAGCATTTGGGGCCAGGCCCGATGGCTCATGCCTGTAATCCCAGCACTTTGGGAGGCTGAGGCAGGCGGGTCGCTTGAGACCAGGAGCTCAAGACTCACCTGATCAACATGGCGAAACTCCAACTCTACTAAAAATACAAAAATTAGCTAGGCGTGGTGGCTCACACCTATAGTCCCAGCTACTCAGGAGACTGAGGCAAGAGAATCACTTGAATCTGGGAGGCAGAGGTTGCAGTGAGCTGAGATCACACCACTGCACTCCAGCCTGGGTGACAGAGGAAGATTCTGTCTCAAAAAAAGAAAAAAAAATCAGCACTTGGCAAGAGGATTACAGATGACTAGCTTTTAGGGCAAACACACATTTCCCATTTTGGATATGTGTCTAGCATGATTAAAGGAGGCTCACTTTATAAAAGCAGTAGTTACATTACTAAAGTTTATGGCCACCATATATACACCTACGAATGTTCCTTACTATTAATAAAAATAATGGAAATTGTGTGAACTATTATAATAAGCCCCACAAGACAGAATTCAATTCAAAAAAATTGTTTTAACTATGTTTTTAACCTAAGCCTATTCACTTACATTTCTCTGATGTTGAAAAATATAAAAGTCTTTAGTGGTTTTTATCAAAAGTCTTCTGGTTATTCATCTATACTTATAAACAAATCTCGAACACTTTCAATGATTTTAAAATCATAAAACCCAACTGAGAAATAGTTAGAAAGTAATCTTCAAAAGATACATCACTTATCAAACATTCTTATTTATGATTTCCAAATACATTTTATCTGCCATCAAATTTCAGCTAAAGTCTATTTTCCACCTGTTTAACATGTGGTTATAGGAAATATCTCAAAACAGGTAGTAAACCTATAATAAAAATCATCTGACAAGAATGCAGGGACTGGCACCCACCAGTAGTCCTGGCTACTTGGGAGACTGAGGTGGGAGGATCGCTTGAACCCAGGAGTTTGAGGCTGCAGTGAGCTATGACTGCACCACTGCACTCCAGCCTGGGTGACAGAGCAAGACCTCAACTTAATTTAAAAAAAAATAAAATAAAATGCAGGGTCTGAATATTATATTGTTCTTGCTCAAATTTTAACCAGCTGGAAACTTTCCAGAATCACTAATTCCTAGATATACATTGCCCACGTTCTCGGGAAATGTATTTTGGCTCACAAGTTTGATATTTTTATCAGGTGTTAAAGGAATATTATGTGTGTTATTATTAGTGACACAGATAATTTTAGACCCTAATAAGAAAAGTTGAAATCATATATAAAGCCACAACTCAGATTTTGAAGATATTTAGGAGAGGAAATACATATGTGTGCATGTATATATGTCTATACACATGTGCATATACATACATGTACACATATACATACATATACATGTGTGTTTATGTATACATATTTAAAGGGATTTGTAAACAAGCTGAAAAGCAGTGAGAGTCACTGGCACAGCAGCTATGTAAGTACACTTTAGAGACAGCCTGCATGGCTTACCTCTCTCAAGAGTAGGCACTAATGAGCTGGGTGCAGTGGTTCGTGCCTGTAATCCCAGCACTTTGGGAAGCCCAGGCCGGTGGATCACTTGAGGTCAGGAGTTGAAACCCCATCTCTACTAAAAATACAAAAATTAGCCAGGCGTTTTGGTGGGTGCCTGTAATCCCAGCTACTTGGGAGGCTAAGGCAGGAGAATCGCTTGAACCCGGGAGGCAGAGGTTGCAGTGAGCCGAGATCCCACCACTGTACTCTGGCCTGGGCGACAGAGTGAAACTCCAACTCAAAAAAAAAAAATAATTCCTAACTCCACAGAGATCTAAAAACTAATTCTGTAGAGATCTGGCAATTGTCAGATGCAAAGTTTTAAGCCCAAAGACCTTTCCATAAAGAAGTTACCTTTGGCCGGGCACCGTGGCTCACCCCTGTAATCCCAGCACTTTGGGAGGCCAAGACGGGTGGATCGCCTGAGGTCAGGAGTTTGAGACCAGCCTGGCCAACATGGCGAAAACCCGTCTCTACTAAAAATACAAAAATTAGCCAGGCATGGTGGCAGGCACCTGTAATCCCAGCTACTCGGGAGGCTGAGGCAGGAGAATTGCTTCAACCCAGGAGGTGGAGGCTGCAGTGAGCTGAGATCACGCCATTGCACTCCAGCCTGGGTGACAAGAGTGAGACTTCGTCTCAATAAAATAAAATAGGTTACCTTTATGAGGAGGGAAATGCCACAAATTTCTGGTTATCAGGATCATTAGATGATCCCTATTGATAAAGACAGAATCCGTTAACAGTACTTAGCTTTATATGCCTCCAGTCATAAATACCAAAATACTTTCTTTAATAACTATAAGTCCCATATATTTACATAATAGGCTACAGAGTGCCATTTTGGATCCAGTCCATGTTTTGAAGGGATTTATAGATACAGGTAAAATGTGCTGCCAGACATTATTTACAACCTAAAACAATCTTTCCACCTGGGCCTAGTCTGTTCTCAGCCACCAGTACCCTCAACCTTTTTTAGTTGGAGTCACTAGAAAGTTTTTTCACCCTGACTGTAAACAGCAGTAAATTCTCCAAGTACTCACATAACATCCTTGACTTTACAGGCGAGATGACATTATGGCAATTGAGGACTGAAGATTGGTGTTGGCTCCACTTCACAGGCACCTGGCAGCTAATAATATTGCTGAGGTTGCTGATCCACTTTATTCCTTCATGTCCATTATGTTTATGACATTACATTAAAAATACCAGATTAGAGATATGGTCTTGCTCTGTCACCCAGGCTGGAGTACAGTGGCACGATCATAGCCCACTGCAGCCTCGAACTCCTGGCCTCAAGAGATCCTCCCACCTCAGCTTCCTTAGTAGCTGGGACTACAGGCGTGTACCGCTGCGCCTGGCTAATTTTTTTTTTAATTTATTTTATTTTATTTTATTTTTGAGAAGGAGTTTCACTGTTGTTGCCCAGGCTGGAGTACAATGGTGCGATCTCAGCTCACCGCAACCTCTGCCTCCCAGGTTCAAGCAATTCTCCTGCCTCAGCCTCCCGAGTAGCTGGGACTACAGGTGTAAGCCACCACGCCCAGCTAATTTTTGTATTTTTAGTAGAGAGGGGGTTTCTCCGTGTTGGTCAGGCTGGTCTTGAACTCCCGACCTCAGGTGATCTGCCTGCCTCAGCCTCCCAAAGTGCTGGGATTCCAGGTGTGAACCACTGCACCCGGCTTAATTTATTTTTTGTAGAGATGAGGTCTTGCTATATTGTTCTTGAACCCCTGGGCTCAAGTGATCCTCCCACACCGGCCTCTTTTTTTTTTTGAGACAGAATCTTGCTCTGTCACCTGGACTGGAGTGCAGTGGCACGATCTCAGCTCACTGCAACCTCCGTCTCCCGTGTTCAAGCAATTCTCCTGACTCAGCCTCCCAAGTAGCTGGGACTACAGGCGCCCGCCACTACACCTGGCTGTAATATTTGTATTTTTAGTAGAGACAGGGTTTCACCATGTTGGCCAGACTGGTCTCGAACTCCTGTCCTCAGGGGATCTGCCAGCCTTGGCCTCCCAAAGTTCTGGGACTACAGGTGTGAGCCACAGTGCCTGGCCCATCGCGGCCTCTTAAAGTGTTAGGATTACACGCGTGAGCCATGGCTCCCAGCCACAATTCAAATTTTGGAAAACGAATTATCTGCCCTAATTATTATGCTCCAGCCAAACTACCCAGTTTTTTTTTTCTTTTTGCATTCCTTCCCCACAAGTTACTTTGTGTCAAGTTTCTAATGTTGAGTTTCATCATTTCACGGACAACAGACTTCTAAAACACAGGAATACTTAAGATCTATTGGTATTTCTTTGGGTCAAATTGGTAGAGCTAACGTACATTGAAGTCATTCAAATACATTCAGACTACACAGATTCCTTATAAATTACTGGTATCGAGAAAAGAAAAGATTCAAGAAGACATTACAGAATTCATCATATGTTATCAGAATTACTGATATAGTCTATCCTAGCATAGAGTAGCTTTCTCAACCTATTGCATAAAAATTACCAGCAAGAAAGAATAATACAAAATAAGGTTTATGGCTAAGTTGGCTCTGTATCATAATTATCCATTCTAGCATTCTTAGAAGGATCCTGGCTCGGCCCAGTGGCTCACACCTGCAATCCCAGCACTTTGGGAGGCTGAGGCAGGTGTGGATTGCTTGAGCTCAGGAGTTCAAGACAAGGCTGGGCAACATGGTGAAACCTGGTCTCTACCAAAAATACAAAAAAAAAAAAAAAAAAATTAGCCTGACGTGGTGGCATGCACCTGTAGTCCCAGCTACTCAAGAGGCTGAGGTGGAAGGATCACATGAGCCTGGGAGGCAGAGGTTGCAGTGAGCTGAGATCATGCCACTGCACTCCAGCCTGGGCCACAGAGTGGGACCCCACTTCAAAAAAAAAAAAAAAGAAGAAGAATCCCACCTGTGATAAAGGCAATAACTGCAGTCACATTTGAATGGCTCATTTCTTGACTCATTCTGAACTCCCTTAAGCCCAGTGTCTGTTAGTTCTTTCAAGCTGAGAAAAATTGTTGAGTAAGAGGTATCTGTATTAACATCCTTTCTTTCTGCACAGATGACAATCAATGTCCTTACTCCTCTCCTCCTGTAGGGCAAGCCATCTCTGATCTCCTGTGAGATCTGTCCTGCTGTTGGAGTGAACCTTCTGGAAGAGGGGAAGCGAATTTGGTACAAGGGTTGAGTCAAGTTACTAAGATCCTTTACTAACATTTCTGAGCAGACGGGATGACAGGCTGCTGAATCTTCCTGGGAATTTTCTTCAGTGGGCATCCGAGAAGACTCTGGGGTCAACGTTGGGTTAAGCTTTTGGGATGGGTCCATCAGTGGCCTAGTCACAGCTCTAAGCTCCTTCCTCCTGGATCATTGGGTTTCAGTGGGTGATTCTGGACTCTCAAAATTCTATTTTGAACACTCTATCTTTATTCTAGTCACTAATAATCCAGCACAGAATATTCCTGATGAAAAGTCCATCAGGGCAGGGCACAATGGCTCACACCTGTAATCCCAGCACTTTAGGAGGCCGAAGCGGGCAGATCACTTGAGGTCAGGAGTTCATGAGCAGCCTGGCCAACATGGTAAAACTCTGTCTCTACTAAAAATGCAAAAATCAGGTGGCACACGGTGTCTCATGCCTGTAATCCCAGAACTTTGGGGGGCCGATGTGGGCAGATTAACTGAGGTCAGGAGTTTGAGACCAGCCTGGCTAACATGGTGAAACTCTGTCTCTACTAAAAACACAAAAATTAGCCAGGAGTGGTGGCAGGCGCCTGTAATCCCAGCTACTTGGGAGGCTGAGGCAGGAGAATCACTTGAACCAGAGAGGCGGAGGTTGCAGTGAGCAGAGACTGAGCCACTGCACTCTAGCCTGGGTGACAGAAGTGTGATCCTATCTCAAAATAAAAGAAAAAAAAAAAACCAATTACCTATATAACAGTAAATTAAATTGAAAAGTCATTCTGGCCATTGTGTAGAAAAAAAACTAAAAAGGGCCGGGTGCAGTGGCTCACGCCTGTAATCCCAGCACTTTGGGAGGCTGAGGTGGGCAGATCATGAGATCAGGAGTTCAAGACCATCCTGGCCAATATGGTGAAACCCCGTCTCTACTAAAAATACAACCGGGTATGGTGGCACTTGCCTGTAGTCCCAGCTGCTCGGGAGGCTGAGGCAGAAGAATCACTTGAACCCGGGAGGTGGAGGTTGCAGTGAGCCAAGATCATGCCACTGCACTCCACACTGGGTGACAGAGCGAGACTCCATCTCAAAAACAACAATAAAAAAACTAAAAGGGTTAAAAGCTTAGGTAAGATACAAAAACAGTTAAAAATGAAAAAAAAAAAAAAAAAACCTGATTATATCTAGTGCTGGCAAAGCACCTGGAGTTTTCATTTCAGTGCTGCATGCGAGTGTAAACCGATGCATCGTTTTGGAAGACTGCTGCGACGTCTATTAAAACTGATCAAACACAGCTCCTATTACTCGGAATTCCATTCCTAGGTATACACTAAACAAGAATGTGTACACGTGTTCCCCAAAGGACATTTTAAAAATTCCTAGGCCGGGCACGGGCTCTCACCTGTAATCCCATCACTTTGGGAGGCCAAGGCAGGTGGATCACCTGAGGTCGGGGGTTCAAGACCAGCCTGGCCAACATAGTGAAACCCCCCTCTCTACTAAAAAAATAATGGTTGGGTGCGGTGACTCACGCCTGTAAACCCAGCACTTTGGGAGGCTGAGGCAGGTGGATCACGAGGTCAGGAATTCAAGACCAGCCTGGCCACAATGGTGAAACCCCATCTCTACTAAAAATACAAAAATTTGCCGGGTGCAGTGGCAGGTGCCTGTAATCCCAGCTACTCAGGAGGCTGAGGCAGGAGAATCGCTTGAACCTGGGAGGTGGAGGCTGCAGTGAGCTGAGATGACACCATTGCACTCCAGCTTGGACAACAAGAGCAAGACTGCAACTCGAAAAAAAGAGAAAGAATAGATCAATTGTAGCACATTCACATAATAGAATATCATACCATATCATTGAAAAACTCAGCTACACACACACACAAACACACACACACACACACACACACACGAATGAAACTCACAGTATTAAGTAAGCCAGATACAAAAGAACATATACTGTTTAACTCCATCTATATAGTTACAAAATAGACAAACTAATCTGTGGTCATATAAATCAGTCAGTGGTTATCTTGGGGAAGAGTGGAGGTTAGAGACTAGGACAGAGCATGAGGCTTGCAGGGTAGGGGCAATGGTCATATTTCCTGGATCTAGCTACCATTTACATGAATGTGTTCACTTTATGAAAATTCAGGCCAGGGTGGTGGCTCACGCCTGTAATCCCAGTACTTTGGGAGGCTGAGGAGGGCGGATTGCCTGAGCTCAGGAGTTCGTGACCAGCCTGGGCAGCAAGGTGAACCCCGTCTCTACTAAAATACAAAAAAATTAGCTGGGCATGGCAGCGTGCACCTGTAGTCCCAGCTACTTGGGAGGCTGAGGCAGGAGAACTGCTGGAACCCAGGAGGTGAAGGTTACAGTGAGCCGAGATAGCACCACTGCACTCCAGCCTGGGCGACAGAGTGAGACTCTGTCTCAAAAAAAATAGAAAAGAAAATTCAGAGCTGTACAAGTATGATGTATACTTTTCTGTGTAATATTTTTTCAAGTATACATATGGTAGAGGCCAGATGGGAAGATACTGCAGTAGTCTGGATGAAGGAAGATGTTGGTTTATTTTTTTTTTTTTTGAGACAGAGTCTTGCTCTGTTGCCCAGGCTGGAGTGCAGTGGCATGATCTCGGCTCACTGCAACTTCTGCCTCCTCAGTTCAAGCAATTCTCCTGCCTCAGCCTCCCAAGTAGCTGAGATAACAGGTGTGCACTACCAGGCCTGGCTAATTTTTGTATTTTTAGTAGAGACGGGGTTTCACCATGATGGCCAGGCTGGTCTTGAACTCCTGACCTAAAGAGATTTGCCTGCCTCGGCCTCCCAAAGGACTGTAATTACAGGTGTGAGCCACCATGCCTGGTGAGATGTTGGTTTAGACTAGGGTGAGAAGAACCATAAAGTGATCCGTTTATGTTTTTTGTTCTTCTTTCTGATTTTCCATTTTGTAACCACTTTAGTAAGTATAATACAATCATCAGCAAATCTAATGTCAAAACAAAGCATTTTCTTGAAAGAGTAAATTTGAGTAAGCCTATAAATAGCTGTGAATAAGTGTAGATAACTTCCAGGTATATTAAAAATTAAAATCTTCGTATTTGACAGCACAAATAGAATCAGGGTACTAATTTAAGACCTAACCAGATTAGGAATACAAAGTATATGGCCAGGCGCAGTGGCTCACACCTGTAATCCTCACACTTTGAAGGAGGCTGAGGTGGGTGGATCACTTGAGGTCAGGAGTTCAAGACCAGCCTGGCCAATATGGTGAAACCCTATCTCTACTAAAAATACAAAAATTAGCCAGGCGTGGTGTCAGGTGCCTGTAATCCCAGCTACTTGGGAGGCTGAGGCAGGAGAATCGCTTGAACCCAGGAGGTGGAGGCTGCAGTGAGCCGAGATCGCATACCACTGCAGTCCAGCCTGGGCAACAAAGAGAGACTGTGTCTAAAAAACAAACAAAAACAATATATAAGGCATTCAAGAAACATTTATCCTTCATGATACAAGGGCAAACTGGCCAGGCATGGTGGCTCACACCTGTATTTCCAACACTTTGGGAGGCTGAGACACGAGGACCGCTTGAGCCCAGGAGTTCAAGACTAGCCTGGGCAACATATTGAGACCCTGTCTCCACAAAAAATAAATAAAAGCTGGGCACGGTGGTGCACATTTATAGTCCCAGCTACTTGGGAGGCTGCGCTGGGAGAATTGCTTGGGCCCAGAAGATCAAGGCAGTAGTGAGCCATAATCACACCACTGCACTCCAGCCCCCCAAAACGGGCAAACCAAATTCTAAATAACATACTACTTTAATTGTGCCTTCACATGGGGAACATCAAACAGTCAAACATCAACACTCAAATTGCCTACTGTTTTCCTAGGATTGCTACAAGTCTTTTATAATTTGTCTTATTCTCTTAAACAATTAAGAAACTTCCTTCTAATCCAACTAGTTTATCAGCAAATATGCTGAAGCACATGCTGACTTCAGATGTCTGTGCTATATATATATATATATATATATATATATTTTTTTTTTTTTTTTTTATCCACTTCAAGAATCTCAACTGTGTCACTTCCCATGGCTAGTTCCATTTTTGTCTGTTATACTCAGACGTTGCCTGTCCAGAAACCCAGTTCTGCTGTGCTAGCAGCCCCTCTTCCTAAAACATGGCCCAGGATCACCCACATTATTGAAGAGTGATATGCAGAAGTAGTTATGGTTCCTACCTGGCACACACCCAGCACATTCCCATTAGGAGTGCAACCTAATCATCTTTGTTCTTGTTGTTTTGAGACAGGGTCTCGCTCTGTCATCCAGGCTGGAGTGCAGTGGCACAACCAGGGCTCACTGCAGCCTTGAAATCCTGGGCTCAAACAATCCTCCCACCTCAGCCTCCCAAGTAGCTGGGACCTACAGGGGCATGCCACCATGCCTGGGTTTTTTTTTGTTTTGTTTTGTTTTTGAGACAGGGTCTCACTACGTTGTCCAGACTGGCCTTGAACTCCTGGCCTCAGGCAATCCTCCCACCTCAGTTTCCCAAAGTGCTGGATTACAAGTGTGAGCCACTGTGGCCAGCCCTAACCACTGCTGAAAGATGCTTGGCAAACTACATTGCATAGCAGTAATGGATAACATTAAGTACAAAAAAACCTAGGTTTTGCCGGGCGCGGTGGCTCACGCTTGTAATCCCAGCACTTTGGGAGGCCGAGGCGGGCGGATCACCAGGTCAGGAGATCGAGACCACGGTGAAACCCCGTCTTTACTAAAAATACAAAAAAATTAGCCGGGCGTGGTGGCGGGCGCCTGTAGTCCCAGCTACTCGGAGAGGCTGAGGCAGGAGAATGGCGTGAACCCAGGAGGCGGAGCTTGCAGTGAGCCGAGATCGCGCCACTGCACTCCAGCTGGGTGACAGAGCGAGACTCCGTCTCAAAAAAAAAAAAAACAAAAAGACAGAGCGAGACTCCGTCTCAAAAAAAAAAAAAAACAAAAAAAAACCTAGGTTTTAAAAAAATCTGTACTTTTGGAAAAAAAAAGAAAAACACCTAGTTTTTGTGAAAAATGTGTAACCATGGCTAGTAGTTTTAATCTCTCAAGCTAGGAAGAAAAAAGAAATCTAGGCCATTTAATTTAATTTTAATTACTTTTTATTTATTTTTGAGAGGGAGTCTCGCTTTGTTACCCAGGCTGGAGTGCAGTGGTGCGATCTCAGCTCACTGAAACCTCCACCTCCCAGGTTCAGGCAATTCTCCTGCCTCAGCCTCTAGAGTAGCTGGGACTGCAGGTATGTGCCACCATGCCCAGCTAATTTTTGTATTTTTAGTAGAGACGGGGTTTCGCCATTTTGGCCAGGCTGGTCTTGAACTCCTGGACTCAAGTGATCTGCTTGCCTTGGACTCCCAAAGTGCTGGGATTACAGGCATGAGCCACAACACCCAGCCAATTTTTTTTTTTTTTTTTTTGAGATGGAGTCTCGCCCTCTTGCCCAGGCTGGAGTGCAGTGATGCAATCTCGGCTCACTGCAAACTCCACCTCCCAGATTCAAGCAATTCTTCTGTCTCAGTCTCCCGAGTAGCTGGGATTACAGGCATACACCACCATGCCTGGCTAGTTTTTTGTATTTTCAGTAGAGACGGGGTTTCACCATGTTGACCAGGCTGGTCTCAAACTCCTGACCTCAGGTGATCCACCCACCTCGGCCTCCCAAAGCGCTGGAATTACAGGCATGAGCCACCACGCCCGGCCCCAATTTATTTTATTTTTTTTTTGAGACAGAATCTCGCTCTGTTGCTCAGGCTGGAGTACAGTGGCGCAATCTCAGCTCACTGCAACCTCTGCCTCTCAGGTTCATGTCGTGCCTCACCCTCCCGAGTAGCTGGGACTACAGGCATGTGCCACTATGCTCGGCTAATTTTTGTATTTTTAGTAGAGACGCGGTTGTGCCATGTTGGCCAGGCAGGTCTCGAATTCCTGGCTTCAAGTGATCCACCTGTCTTGGCCTCCATAAGTGCTGGGATTTCAGGCGTGAGCCACCGGCGCCCCGCCAGGCCAATTAATTTTATTTCAGACTACCTTCACCCACAACTGCAGTCTCAGGATCTACATTTTCACAAGCACCCCACCAATTCTGATCAAGTTCTACTCAAATAGAACACAAGGTAATGTTCTGGTTTCAAGAGGGAGACTAAAATACATGTTTACTTTCATTTCCTCTATCATATTAATGTATTTAACATTTACTGAACACCTACCACATGCCAAGAACTGTTACAAGTACTAGAATTTGTGTAGTTAACAAATCAAGTCCCTGCCCTCGGGGAGCTTCAACCAAGGAATGAAGTTATCCATTTTTTAAAAATAAAATATATCCCTGGGTATAATAAGTTAAATGTGGGTTTTAAAGGACATCCTAATCCCTGTCATTTTACTGAAAATGCTCAAAGGCAACTATTGTAAAACAGGACCATTTGCCCAACATTCTAATACACAAGTAGAACCCATATTGCTAAATAAAAACATACCTTAAAGGAAACTGAAAACAAACTATCAGGGCCATCTATCAGCAAACGTGTTGGTAATATTTTATTTTCAATAGGCTGGTAAGTCTCCTGGTAAGTCTTCTAGTCTTGATAAAGTGTGCACAGTCTTAAACCAGGAACATATTACATATCAACACCCCACCCGATTATCCATTCATGGCTTACTACACCTGCCCAGAATTGTCTAGTCTCAGGTTAATGTGCTCCTGAATCAAGGACTTATCCCTCCTTCATTACCCTTCGTCACTTTTTCCCCAATCTGAACCCTTATTAAACAAAGTATGAGTTATGCCATCTGCTAAAATATAACCTAGCCAGAGAAAATTAAAAATGTTTTTCAAGTTTAGTCCTTTTCAAAAGGTAGCAGGCTGATTAAATGGGTAGTCTCATTTTTAAAAAAGCTGTTAAGACTTACACATTAGCTTTATTTTTGTGAGCAAAAGCAATCATACAAACCCAATATGGAACAACTCAACTCTTAACCTGTAACCAGTAAAGTGAAGTGAATGTGAAAACCTGAAATTTATACAATAATTCTCAGAACATGCACAGTTGCATATGGCTATGCATTTCATGCTTTTTTTGTCTAGATGGTTTCAGACTTCTCTTTGCTGGTATACCAAAACCTAAGGAAGAAAGACAAAGGACCAGGAAAAAAAATTACACTTGGGCAAGTTATGGTATCTGCTGATTTTATACAGCAAAATCTGGTTTACCTTAACAATGCCATACTTCTATAGCACCATGACAACCAGGCTTTTTGCAAAACTCTTGTCAGTTCCCAAGAAGGAAGGAAAGTGAAAAGAGGAGACCCACGGGCAAGCTAAACCCCGCTGGAAGATCAACAACTGGACAGCTCACTCCTGAGATTCCTTTCCAGCATACAGTCGCCCTGGCTGTTCCTCTAACGCTCTCCAAAAGCACTTCAGTTTTATTCATGTTTGCAAACTTTCCAAGCTGACTCCAAGACGTCATTAGATGTGGATCACTCCCAGAGGAACATCTCAGAGAAACAATGGTTAGTGAGTTCTCAAAAGTGCAATACATTGGAAAAGACAAAATTCGGCATATGTATTTTGAGTTGGAAAGTTAAGGAAATAATTTATTGAATATACTTCGTCAGCTGTTACTCTGATATTCTTGTTTAAAAACCAAACCATCAAAGTTATGTAGATTATGTCTCTCTCTTCCCCCAAACAAAAGCTTAATTCTTTTTTTTTTTTTTTTGAGACAGAGTCTCACTCTGTTGCCCAGGCTGGAATGCAGTGGCACGATCGCAGCTCACTGCAAGCTCCGCCTCTCGGTTCAAGCGATTCTCCTGCTTCAGCCTCCCGAGTAGCTGGGACTACAGGCGCCCGCCACCACGCCCGGCTAATTTTTTGTATTTTTAGTAGAGACCCCATTCTCCGTGTTAGCCAGGATGGTCTCAATCTCCTGACCTCGCGATCTGCCCGCCTTCGCCTCTCAAAGTGCTGGGATTACAGGCGTGAGCCACCACGCCCGGCCACAAAAGCTTAATTCTATAAAAAGATCAATTGCTATCAGTGCCTTTTTCCCCCTTAAAATAAAAACAACAAATTATATACAGATTTCATCTACCCCTATTTCCTAGATATAAATTTCTTTCACACTTAGGCAATTCCAAAACCAAAAGTCATCTTTGCCCATAAAAGAAATATTTGCACAAAGTACCTTATGAATTATAGTACCTGGCCTATCTACACTACCTTTCAAAATAAAATCAGTAAGTAGAAAATAGGAGCCCAGGTTTCATACTAATATTGCATTTAAAATTTTTTTTAATTGTATTTTAGAGACAGAGATTCACACTCTTGTCACCCAGGCTGGAGTGGCACAATTATGACTCACTGTAGCCTCAAACTCTTGCGCTCAAGTGATTCTCCCATCTCAACCTCCCAAAGTGCTGGGATCATGGGCGTGAGCCACACCATGCCCAGCTGGAACAATAAAACGTTTAAGTTGGCCGGGTGAGGTGGCTCATGCCTGTAATCCCAGCACTTTGGGAGGCTGAGGCGGATGGATTACCTGAGGTCAGGAGTTTAAGACCAGCCTGGCCAACATAGTGAAATCCCGTTTCTACTAAAAATACCAAAAATTAGCCAGGTATAGTGGCGGGCGCCTGTAATCCCAACTACTCAGGAGGCTAAGACAGAAGAATCGCTTGAACCCGTGAGGCGGAGGTTGCAGTGAGCTGAGATTGTGCCATTGCACTCCAGCCTGGGCAACAAGAGCAAAACTCCATCTCCAAAAAAAAAAAAAAAAAAGTTTAAGTTATATTTATATTCACATAATTTCCTTGTTTGAAAATGGAATTGATGGCAACCTAATTTACAGCAACCTATTTAAACATAATTACTAGGATATTTTAATTTTTCAAACAGAGTCTTGTTCTGCTGCCCAGGCTGGATTGTAGTGACACAATCTCAGCATACTGCAAACTCTGCCTCCCAGCTTCAAGTGATTCTTCTGCCTTAGCCTCCTGAGTAACTGAGATCACAGGCACACGCCACCACATCTGGCTAATTTGTGTATTTTTAGTAGAGATGGGGTTTTGCCATGTTGGCCAGGCTGGTATTGAACTCCCAACCTCAAGTGATCTGCCCACCTTGGCCTCCCAAAGTGCTGGGATTACAGGTGTGAGCCACTGTGCCTGGCCAATTACTAGAATATTTAATTACTTAACATAGTAGAATACACATTTAAGCAAAACCCTCATTTGGACCACTTAAGAGTGAAGGCTTACAAAAACTAGCAAAAGTCTAAAGGAAATAGGTGTTGCATCTTTCCAATATGTAATAAAATTGCAAAATCAGTGTTTACAATGTATTAAGTAGAAGCTCAAATGCTAACTTTTAATAGGGAATATTTAATTTGGACATACTAGTAAAGTACCTAAAACATTTATTAAATTATTTTTGTCAAGTATCATCTTTACTCATAGATACTACCAAAGAGCAACCTAGACAGTAAAATTAGTTCCCATATCTGAGGACTCCAAATTAATAAATTTTAATATATTAATATTAAACAGAGCATGCATTTTTAGAAGGATGCAAATTTCTACTCCTTCATATCCAAAGATTAAATTTTAATTCAACAAAGCTAATGGACTTGTTAACACTTACATAGAACATGGAAATAGGTCCTGACTACATACATACTCCACATAACTTACTGAAAACTTAAAAGAAAACCCAGTTGCTTATTTCATGGCAGCCTGGTAGAATAATTATGTAATAAACGACAATAAGAAAAAGCCACTTATCATATAGTCTAGTCTTTATTGAAAGACTTACTTCAACTGTTGTTTACAGCTTTGGCTTAAGTTGGCCATTTTAGCCTCTCACTGCCAGCAGACATAAAAATCAAGTGGGAATGGCACGGGGGTTGGGGGTGGAAATACTAGTAGAGAAATTATGAGAACAAAGAATATGGCAGCCAGTCAGAAACACATCACCAAAATAAATCTCAAAATAATTATGAAATAAGAAACATTTCCTTGCATGCCAAAAAAATCTCTGCTGGTTTTTGATGAACGGGGTGGGGAGCAACGATTCTTAGGCTTAAGTTGGATCAAGATAGCATTGGGTCATGCTATAAAATCGTCTGTTAGCTCAACAGCCATACTTTAATTTATTTATTTTTTGGGATGGAGTCTCACTCTGTCGCCCAGGCTGGAGTGCAGTGGTGCATTTTCGGCTCACTGCAACCTCCACCTCCCAAGTTCAATTCTCCTGCCTCAGCCTCCCACCAGCACGCCCAGCTAATTTTTTTGTTATTTTTAGTAGAGACGGGGTTTCACCATGTTGGCCAGGCTGGTCTCGAACTCCTGACCTTAGGTGATCCACCATCCGCCTCGGCCTCCCAAAGTGCTGGGATTACAGGTGTGAACCACTATGCTCGGCAACAGTTACGCTTTTCTTTTTTTTTTTTTGAGATGGAGTCCTGCTCCATTTCCCAGGCTGGAGTGCAATAGCACAATCTTGGCTCACTGCAACCTCCGCCTCCCGGGGTCAAGAGATTCTCCTGCCTCAGCCTCCCGAGTAGTTGAGACTACAGGCACGGGCCACCACGCCTAATTTTGTACTTTTAGTGGAGACGGGGTTTCATCATGTTGGTCAGGCTGAGCCACCGCGCCCAGCCCAGTCGTAGTTTTTAAATGGTACATTTCATTTGGATAAGTAGCTTTGTATTTTGAAAACCATTTAATGGCCGGGTGCAGTGGCTCATGCCTGTAATCCCAGCACCTTGGGAGGCCGAGGTGGGTGGATCACGAGGTCAGGAGATCAAGACTATCCTGGCCAACAGGGTGAAACCCTGTCTCTACTAAAAATACAAAAATTTACCAGACATGGTGGCCTACATCTGTAGTCCCAGCTACTCGGGAGGCTGAGGCAGGAGAATCGCTTGAACCCAGGAGGCGGAGGCCGCAGTGAGCTGAGATGGCAGCACTGCACTCCAGCCTGGCGACAGGGCAAGACTCCATCTCAAAAAAAAAAAAAGGCCGGACGCCGTGGCTCACGCCTGTAGTCCCAGTACTTTGGGAGATCGAGGCGCGCGGATCACAAGGTCAGGAGATTGAGACCATCTTGGCCAACATGATGAAACCCCATCTCTACTAAAAATACAAAAAAATTAGCTGGGCATGGTGGCACATGACTGTAATCCCAGCTATTCAGGAGGCTGAGGCAGGAGAATTGCTTGAATCTGGGAAGTGGAGGTTGCAGTGAGCCAAGTTCTTGTCACTGCATTGTACTCCAGCCTGGCAACAGAGCAAGACTCCATCTAAAAAACAAAAAAACAAAAAACAAAAAAACAAAAACCACTTAATATGAAATAACTTCCATTAACTGATCATGAAATTTTGCCCTTTCAGATTAAGATGAAGGACACTTCAGTCACATGTTTACTGTGGCAATATAACTAGTCTGGATAATTTTATTAAATCAGAGTATACAGTCAGGAAACACTACAGCTATATTTAGCTGTTAGTTATCTCAATAAGCTACTTAATTTACTGGCAGACCAAAACAGGCATACTAAACATTTTTAATTTTATCAATTAAAAAAAGTCTTCAGTTGTTCAAGTTTCACATATATTCATAAAATTTTTAACTCGGGGGCACAGTTAACATAATTTATTGAGTGTTCTCCCTATAAAATATAAATTAACTTTTCCAAAAACATTCCTCAAAGATACTATAAACAAAACAAATAAGGGTATATTTTATAACACAAGAGTGTAATAGATGACCGTTATGGTAAAACTAAGGTGCCATAAAAAATTTGGCCCAGCTATGAATTTCAGACCCTATGAATTTTTATGTTGAATACATTTGGCTATACTGCTAAGTGGGAAAAGGAGGAAAGTAATACCAAAATTATTGTGATCACCAATTTATAAAATCATCATTATTTTAAAGCTAATCGTAAAACTTCAAATGTTTAGAAAACAGTAATTTGTGGGTACCAATCGCATCTTACTATGTAACTGTAAAAGGCTATTTTCTCTTTGGTGCCCAGGCCAGTATTTTGAATACGTTGCCAAAACATTTGCACTCCCTAGCTCTGACAATTCAAACACATAGGATTTTATCTATTTTACATTCCTGTTTGATAGAAATTTGAGGCAAATTTTACCCACACAGCCTGAAAAATACCTTGAAAGCAAACCTCAATCTTCTGCATCTTCCAATTGATTCCTTTACAAACTCTGCACACATACAACTTAAGCCTCTGCTCAGGCTTACGATACCATGCACACCGCCCACAAGGAAAAAAATTAATTGAAAATAAAAGCCACAACTCTGTGTACTATTTAAACTGAATATCCAATTATAAATTGGTACATTGAAGTGTCTAAATAAGATGTTTTTAGCAATCTTGTTAAAAAAATTCTTGGGCAAAATATATCTTAATTTTTAAAAACACCCCAAGATTTTTTAAAAACACTTGTACTATACAACTTATAGTAACCTTGAAATTGGTTTACAAGGTTTTAATCAAGGTATTTACATACCAAGTAATGTAAAGCAAAAAAAAAAAAAAGAAAAACACAAAAAACTAATTCCCAATGACATTTTAGAACATACTAATGCATCAAAGATTGTATGAAATTAAAATTAAGGCTTTTTCTGCACAATTTGTGTAATTTTAATTTTACATAGTAGCCAACCTTGGAAATGTCAGTCTTAACATTCTGATCAATCCACTGCATTCAATGCAGTGGAGTGTGTTAAGTGTTACTTCAAATAATTACATTGCTGCTACTTCTATGTTGAAGCATGCTTTTTAAACACTGTAGTTATTGAATATTTACAATGTGTATCATTTAAACTTCATGTAAAAGCACAAGTATGACTGTCTGACTTCAATACAAACACCATACTTGGAATTTCCCCCCAAAATGAAATGTAAAATACTACAATTTTAATAATCAACACTTTTGGAAATTTTAAAAATATGTCTTAATGTGGACCACCAACATTTGCTCAAGTAACTCAAACAATGCTGTTCCTTTTTTAGGGTGCAAAACTTCCGTCTGGCTTCAGTTTCTTTAGGCAAAGAGAAAGAAAATATTTCCTCCAAAGCGACTCCAAAATCACGCATTTCTTCTGAATATCACACTTTTTCTCTGCTGACTTCAAATGTGGTCCACCTCAGGGAAGGGGAGGGGAGTATCAGGATTCAGGATGAACTTATATATGATTCCCAGGTTTTCACGATCCTCCCTTTTTTTGCTCTTTTAAAAACACAGTGAGTTAAAATACTGAACAGCAAGATAAAAATGGAATAGTATCTAAGAATCAAAATGTATTAGCCATTTTTCCTATTATATCAAAATTTGTAGTCAGAATTGTCTTTATTGACTTTATTTTAGTTTTTGTACACAAAGAAAAATCATGTTCATATCCATCATGAACAAAAACTTAAAAAGGCAGAACTAGAAGACATGTGTCCTTCACCAAAGCAAATCTGTGCTAAAGGTTCCAAACATTTCAATTTTTAAAATAAATATTTTCATTTTCCGATGTCTACTTTCATGTCTTCAGAGTGTCACAGGAAATCGAAGCCTATCATGAATTACAATTTTTTTTTAGAGTCCTGGCTCACTGTGTTTGGTAACTTGCCATACCATATCCGGCTTGGTTAGGAGGAGGTATTACAGGGGGAGGAGCTTGTCCTTGGGGAGGCTGAGCACCAAATCCACCCATCCAAGCAGCAGAAGGTGATTGACTTGGAAGAAAAAAAACAAATCTTCAGCAAACACAAGAAAAAAAAAAATCACATATGTATTTACACAAAAATCAAGCAGAGCCTAATCACAGAATAGAAAACCAGAAATCAACACACCTACAACAAATAGAAAGATCAAATAAATAAATGATATATGTGTAGAATACATATTCCAGTATTAGTCTTCGATATTTTTAAGATAACCACAACTTAACACAATGATGTCTGAGGAGTATCTGCAAACTAATTTTTTAAAAACTGTGAATGATTCAACACATCATCTATTACATAAGAAATTTTAAAAACACAAGTTCATGTTGGAAACAGTCTCAAAGGAAGAAATCAGAAAATAAAGGTATGGCCTGGCCCTGGGCAGGGGAATTACAAAGGAGGAACCCACTCTATCAACAAAAGAAAAAAAAAAAAAAAGCCAGTTACTTTGTATCACACAAACCTCAGATTTCTCACACATACCACATAGGCATAAAACCATCAAACTTCTAAATATATCTGGACAAAGATCTTTTACATGCAAAGATAAATAAAAGTGTATCAGAAATGTAAATCAAATTCTGCCAACTGCTTACAGGGATCATAGGACACACTAAATGTTGCCCCAATCCCCCCTTTCCACCTAGGTAATGAGAAGTAATTTCTTAGCCTCATAAATCATATTTTGTTAGATTTGTTTCTATAATGCTCATAATGCCAAATAGCTCAATGTATATAATTAAAATAGATTCTCCCTAGGAAAACACACTTTTATTTACTTTGTCAGAACCATATGTTTCAATACTGGAAAAACCCAAACAACTTACTCTACTCCAAATCCTTGTTGATTCCATGGTTGCCCGTATACTCCGTAAGGCGGTACTTGCCACCCATTTGCCATATACTGTCCATACTGTTGTGGGTTTCCATACACTTGGCTCCATTGGCCCCACTGACTATAGTCGACCTAGGAAAAAGCAAATTATTGTTTTAGGGAACACGTAAGAAACACCGTATATGAAGAAAGAGTGGGAGACAAGGAAGAGAAAAACTAAGTAAGCACCCTTATGTGAATAGGACTCTGTTATTTATCATTGTCTAAGTTTATTGGGGTGGTGACACCTGTGAAAAGAAAGTATTAAGATTCAGTTAATACCGCAAATAATCAATTTTGAAATACAATCAACTGAAAGTAGCTATTTGCTTTATTTTATTGTTTATTTTACAGAGTTTCCAAAGCTTTTATGTGACATGTAAGATGGAAACCTTAAAGAGTGCTATGAAAAATCGAATTACCTGTTGGAAGTTTTTAGTCATATCAGGAGATTCTTTACCCCAATAGCATTTAACCACATGTCCTTCAATCGTAGTACCGTTCACTGAAACAATGGCATGGGCTGCACTTTCATGGGTTGAAAATCTAAGAAAGAAAAATGATACGGTTTTGTCTTTTATTTTTTAAGAACCTCACACAATAAATAACATGGAAACTCATCAGTTTATACCTGCAAGTTGGTATTTTTTTCTAAAGAACATTAGGCAGGTAGCTTAAACTTCTATACTGCAAAGAAGCACTAAAATAACAAACACTGATACCCTGGGGAACATAAGTGAAAGGAATGAATCAAATGTAAGAGTAATAATGATATTTCAAGTAGAGTGTTACCTGACAAATGAATAGCCCTTTTCTGGGAAAACTCTTATTTCCATAATTTGTCCAAATGGTGAGAATGTCTGTCTCATAAGCTGATCTATAAAACAAAAACATACAAATAAAACATGGCTGATGTGTACCATGAAATTCGTACGAATAGTAATGAAGCTCCTCAGAGGTGATTAGAAAATCAAACACTGTACCTGTTAACCCAGACGCAATTCCTCCACAGTAGACAGTACAATTTTTTGGACTTGACTGGTTTACTACATCTTCAAATCTCAACTGCTTAGTGTTGTCTGTATGCAGAAACAAAACAAAAACGTTGACTGTTATATGGTACTATAAAACTGTCTTTTGTTAATTACTATATACTATTAAGATATGCCTCAGGCCGGGCGCCCAGCACTTTGGGAGGCTGAGGTAGGCAGATCACCTGAGGTCAGGAGTTTGAGACCAGCCTGGCCAACATGACGAAACCCTGTCTCTACTAAAAATACAAAAATTAACGCAGGGCACGGTGGCTCACACCTGTAATCCCAGCACCCTGGGAGGCTGAGGCGGGTGGATCACGAGGTCACGAGTTCGAGACCAGCCTGACCAACACAGTGAAACCCTGTCTCTACTAAAAACACAAAAATTGGCTGGGTGTGGTGGCACACGCCTGTAATCCCAGCCACTCAGGAGGCTGAGGCAGGAGAATCGCTTGAACCTGGGAGGCGGAGGTTGCAGTGAACCGAGATTGCACCACTGTACTCCAGCCTGGGTGACAGAGCAAGACTCCGCCTCAAAAAAAAAAAAAAAAAAGATATGCCTCAATGGGAAGAGAAAATATAATTTTTCTTGATGCTATGTTTTGACACAGACTTGATCTATAAAATCAGGTGATTCACAGCTCCAAAAATACTATACCACAGCCCAATTATTTGCAGATAATGAAATATAAAATGAAATAATTAGTGTCTTGCAACACTAATTAAATAACTAAGTCCAGCCTGGACAACGTAACCAGACCCTGTCTCTATAAAAAAATTACAAATTAGCTGGGCATGGTGGCGTGTCCCTGTAGTCCCAGTTACTCAGGAGGCTGAGGTAAAAGGATCACTTATACCCAGGAGTTTTAGGTTACAGTGAGCTAAGATCATGCCACTGCACTCCAGCCTGGGCAAGAGAGCAAGACCCTGTCTCTTAAATAAATAAATTAGAAATTGAGACTAGATGAATACATGATACATGATTTTGTAAATAACCTATAATTTTAACATATACAATGAACATATCTTACTTTCTTGTGTACTTTTAGGTGCAGGTGGTTTACGTGTGGCCCAATTGGTTCGGATTTGACGACCACCCAACCACTGACCTCCCATATGCACAATCGCATTTTCTGCATCCTATGGATCAAAAAGAAAGAAAGCACAATCACAAAGAAGAGTGATAAGACTCAGTAAGATGAAATAAAATATCAGCGCTGCTGGTTCCAATACAAATCAGTAGATGAATTTACTAAACATCCTAAACAAAACAAAACTGAACTATTACCAACTAGAAAATGATTTGAACTTGAGTGATTCAATCTAAGCAAAAACAGAATACTCTGGCCCTTTATCTTACCACTTCAATAAAATGTAGATGACCTGTAATGCCAGCACTTCGGGAGGCCAAGGCGGGAGGATCACTTGAGGTTAGGAGTTTGAGACTAGCCTGGCGAACCCAAGTGAAACCATGTCTTTACTAAAAATATAAAAATGAGCTGGGTGTGGTGGCACATGCCTGTAATCCCAGCTACTTGGGAGGCTGAGGCAGCACAATCGCTTGAACCCGGGAGGCAGAGGTTGCAGTGGGCTGAGATGGCGCCACTGGACTCCAGCCTGGGCAACAGAGCGAGACTCTATCTCAAAAAAAAAAAAAAAAGGTGATTTAAGTTATTGAAACTGCTTTAAAATCAACGCCCACTTTATTATTTAATGTTACAGTTAACGCAAATGCTTACTTTGGTACCTCTTTTACAAAGAATATATGCAAAAATCAAGATGAATTGCTTAAATTTTTATTTACATAATTTGTTGTAGTCATTAACATCCCAGTTATATAAGAGTATGAATAATAATTTAAAAGGAAGAGTTAAAACTGAGATTTTCAGTTATATAAGAGTATGAATAATAATTTAAAAGGAAGAGTTAAAACTGAATATATTTTACCTACCCTCTAAATTCTCAGATTAGCTCATCTGTCCTAGACTTAGGCTTTACTTCTAAATCCATCTGACCTTTACCAATGTACAAACGCAATTTTAATAATCTTCCTTATAGTATAATCATTTTTTTTCTAGCTATTTATTTTCGAGTTTATGAAAGAATGAAATTATACTCTATTATTAAAACATATATAACATTAGATAAAAGTTGTGTTTGTAGTTAACATTCAAGTATATTCAAGTTTTAGATTCAATACATTAAGTAACTAATGACTAAATTTAGTATTAAAAAATATAAATTGAGATGGAAGAACATACCAGTTTGTTATAAAAAGATACAAAACCATAGCCTTTGGATTTTCCAGTTGCCATGTCTTTAACTACCCGGGCATCCCTGTGAAAAGAAGCACAGCTAAATGAGGGAAGTAAGAGCCACCCTCAAAATAAAAACTAAAAGGAACCACACACACTGTATTGTGAGCATTTTTAAAATAAAATTCCAGTTAGCCCTAATTAACTACAACCATTCCTGAACTCTCCCTAATGCTTCTTTACCTGTTAGAAAAAAGCAGTAGGACAAAAACATGTAATAAACATGCAACCTAATCAAATAGCCTGTGCTTTCTAAACTAAATGCTCAAATTTGAAGATTAATAGGAACAACAGTTTCCCTTTCTAATATTCTATTTACTAGTGTCCTCTAAGGTTTACTGATTCTATAAATTACTGTAACAATACTAACTACTTTACCATGCAATCTCTAAATAGTTAAATGTCTTCTGCCTAGTGATACAAAATATATGAAATATTAAAAAATTGAAAAAGAGGAAAAAATAGGAATTAAAAAGGCATACATGGCCTGTTAACAGATTTCTTTATTTTTCTTGGTCAATTCTCTACCATCATTTTGGAGTTTGGGCAGCTGTAAATTTTGAAAAATTGACATTTTCAGAAATTTAAGAAAGGAGAATAAAAAACTAACAACAATGCTAAGCACACCAGTACGAAAACAACAAATTTACACAGAAATTTTAGTGAGTAAGTTAAATGATTGGAAATATAGAACTCCACTGAATATAGAATGTTAAAATGTAAATACTAAAATATGTATATATAAATAATGTATAATAAGAATAAATAGAAATGAGAAAAAAAATCTACAACTGAGTTCCAGTGTGCACAGTTCCTTGCAGTTAGCCTTCAAGATCCTGTCCATTCTTATGAGCAATTCTGCAAAATAACCAGAATGCTATTACTTTTAATTGTGACTTGGACTTAAGAAAAACTGCAGGTCTCAGGTATAAATAAAGATTGAAAAACAGCAACCTGTATTATTTTTATATTGATTTTTAAAATAGTACTACTTACCACATTTAGATTAAAAAGCAAAGCAAATATCAAAACAGAAAGTTAAGAATTAAATCTTTTAAAGAAATTAAATCTATAGAACAACAAATTGTAGAGAGAAAATGTTGTTCTTAGTTGAAACACTTTCCTGTAAAGTAGTACTAAGATGTTTAATTTAAATCTATAGGAAATATACAAAATAAACTGATTTTAATCAGAAAGATAAATTATGATAAACATTTTCTACAATTCATAACCATTTTTAGTTTTCCAATATATTTTTTACCAAGTAACAACAGTAAAATCTGAGCATAAATGTTGTTAAAAATCAAACCACATTTGCCTCTTAACTAGTAGAATCAAATATCACTAACAAAAACATCTACTAATTAATCCCACATTTATGACTCATACATTGAAACATTTTAATAGTATAATAGTACTTTTCACTTACAGCTAAAATATCAAAAACACATTTATCATAATAAAACATGAACATTTCCAATTTAACCACAATATATCCAAGGATTTACCTACTCTCCCCCATTTATAAATTCCTCCTATAAAAGTTATTGAACTCTTACATAGCATAAATCACATTTACTTTTGATTAACTCATTATCCTAAACCACCAAATTTTGAAAACATATGACAAAAAGCTAGACTTTATAAGTTTTACCATTGAAACATCTGCTTCAAAGATAACAAACAGAATCACTTAAATTTTTTTTAACATATTATACACAGGATTAGATGAAAACGAGACCCCAAGACACTGAAATGACATTAACATTTTCAACAACATCCACTACTCAAAACAAACCAAAATAAATAAATAAAAAACAAAACAAAACCATACTAACTAGAGAAAGAAAATCTTAATTCAATTACAAGTTAATCATATACAATTCTGCCTATCATGACTGAGTGTAGTACTGATTATGATACTTACGATATTTTACCAAAGGGGGCAAATGCTGATTTGATATCTTCTGTTGTAATTTCTGGACTCAAATCCCCAACAAACACATGGAAGTGATCTGAAATCAGAGCATTTGGTAATCAAATACTTAAGAAGTCAGCCACTAAAACCTTTTTAAGGCAACTCTAGAGGAGGAAAAAAAAAAACCCTATTTAAGCCGGTAATGCCTCCTGGATAATTTCAGAACTCTTCCACAGTAAAATGCAGCAGGAGTACTTACTGGAAGTATCTTTTTTCTGGCTACTTGGTGTGGTTGCCCAGTTTACTTTGACCTCCTAAAAATAAAGATTATATTTAATAAAATTATTAGGCATGTCATGAGTTACAACACTTACCACTTATTAAATCATTTATCAAGCAGGGTTATTTTTGTAAAAGCACTAAGCTGAATAAAGCAAAACCATCACTCAGCAGCCGAATATCTGTTCAAAAATTTGCCTAGAAAGAATACAAACTAGTTTGACATGCAAATATATGTACTCATAAGGCGCCATCATCCTATTATCTTACCTTTCCCAAAATTTTTCTCCCATTCATAGCAGCTAATGCAGCAGCTGCATCTCTGTGTTCATAAAATTCCACAAAGCAATATGGGTCATTGCTTGTATGCTGCAAAACAGAAAATCCAACAGAAGAGTTGACCCTTCTGCTATCGGGTTGCTGAGAAGAAAATCCAGGAAAAAACATTACTGATAGCTAGGAATGTACAAGGTGAGACTGCATAAGCTTATGAAAGCCTAACACTTTTAAAATAAGATTTAAAGCTAAACCTGACTTTGCACCTCAGAATACTGCTGAACTCAAACGGAACTATAAAAGCAGTTGTAGAATCATGAGCATTAGTATTAAATGAAAATAAAGAATTCTGGTGAAGTGTGTTAAATATAAAATAGAAGATTATATTAAACCAAACAAAACCTCTAACTCAGATCTGATGAGGACCACTCCTTACCACTACTTTCCTTCTCCAACATTATTTTAAAAATACGTTCTACTTATGCATCATAGTCCTCTATAAGTGGTATCCCAGGATACAGAAATACAGCATGAACCAACTTTATAAACTACTGATCAAAATTAGGATCAATACTACAAATGATGGAATTCTATACTGCTACAAAGACTGAATTTTATTGATTTCTTTTCTGGATATGGAAAGAATGAAAATAAAAACAGGAAAACTTAAGCTTTATAACCAGCTACTGAAATGAATTCCCTACCTTCCAAAACAGTCTAATGTACTGAAGATTCTATATACTTTGAATTTGGTCTTCCAAAGATCAGAGAAATAACAGCAGTGATCAAGAAAAGAGGTTCTGAAAATGTATCTGAATAAAATATTCCAAGACAAAGCTATAATTTTACATCATAAAAACACCATATAAAAAATCTATATTAAATATATTCTGCAACCCTGTGCTTGACAGTAGTTACCTAAAACGCATTTATAAAGATGTGAAGTAGTACTACCTAAGCTATAGCAACATTCTCACCTGACAACCAAAGTAGAAATGAATTTCTATGAAACTGCAACCTATACTGAATAGCTGCACAACTGTACAAATATATATTTTTATGTAAGGCTAAAAACATCCATCATTATTCAATGTAAAATGCCCTATAAGAATAATATTTAAAATGTGGAATTCTAGTTGGACTTACAAGGGATAAATATACCAGATAAAATAAAGATCTTTTCAATCACAACAGTTTTTCATTCCAGGAAAGTTTTAGAAGAAAAATCCAAAATAAGACGTCTAAACAATAGTGGCAAAGGAACCAGAAGGCATTTCCTTGAGGGAAAAAAAGTGGGATCGTTAATACTGACAACAAAACTATGGGCTCTCATACAAAATCCTACTGTTGTAGCCACGTGAATGCTGTTCTTAAGAGGTAAAGAAAGGAAATGGGGGAAGACTTCAAATGAAAACATACACTTAAATTCTTGTAAAAGAGTTATGACATTTACTATAAATATTCATTGAAGAAAGGACATCAAAATAAGTAAGAGGCTAACATTGTGCTAATTGAGTTTTCCTTTCACTCCTATCTCTTTTGCCCCAATGGTCTCTAAGGAAAACATGGATAATCACAGCAAAACATACAGGGGTCCAGTGGTAGATCTATGATAATCCCATACACTTTAGGAAACTAGTCTACTCGTGAATACCGATTTCAAATCTATCTAATAGTAGGCCAGCTCCCAATCAGTGTATGCACGTGCATGTATATATACACATATATTCACTGACATCACGTATTTTATATATTCACATCACACTGCATTTCATCTAATTTAAGACACCATTTATTTCTAAGTCACATCCCAACTGTCAGAGATATTAAAATTCTAAAAAAATTTGACTTAGAATCAATAATATGTATTTGTATTATATAAGGAAAGCTAGAATCTATGATAAACAACAACATCTAAAGTAAAAAAAAAAATCATAAAACTATGGGGGAAAAAGGATTTTTCACATACTGAAATGAAATTTATGAAAGAAGAATAAATAGCTGCTAGATACTCTGTACTAGAGTTTATACCCTCTGGAAGCTTCTTATTTACACCACCAAGTGACATCCTAAAAATCAATTATGGGCTGGGCGCAGTGGCTCACACCTATAACCCCAGCACTTTGGGAGGCTGAGGCAGCTGGATCACTTGAGGTCAGGAGTTCGAGACCAGCCTGACCAACACAGTGAGACCCCATCTCTACCAAAAATACAAAAAATTAGCTGGGTGTGGTGGCGGGCGCCTATAATCCCAGCTACTCAAGAGGCTGAGGCAGGAGAATCGTTTGAACCTGGGAGGCAGAGGTTGCAGCGAGCCAAGATCGTGCCACTGCACTCCAGCCTGGGCAACACAGCCAGACTCTGGCACGCACCTGTAGTCCCAGCTACTCAGGAGGCTGAGGCAGGAGAATCACTTGAACCCAGGAGGCCAAGGCTGCAGTGAGCCGAGATCATGCCATTGCACTCCAGCCTGGGCAACAGAGCAAGACTCCGTCTCAAAAAAAAAAAAAAAAAAATCAATTATGGCTGGGTGCAGTGGCTCATGCCTATAATCTCAGGACTTTAGGAGGATGAGGCAGAGGCAGGAGGATCACTTGAGCCTAGGAGTTCGGGACCATTGGTAACATGGTGAAACTAATCTCTACAAAAACATTTAAAAATGAACTAGGTGTGGCGGTGCTGTCCCAGCTACTTGGGAGACTGAGGTGGGAGGATCACTTGAACCCAGGAGTTGGAGGCTGCAGTGAGCCATGATGGCGCCACTGCACTCCAGCCTGGACGACAGAGTCAGACCCTATCTCTTAAAAAAAAAAAAAAAGTTATGTCCCTACCTTATTTAGCATTGTCACCAATTTTTGTTGGATGACATAAAGGTCAAGACAGAGAAATATGAGACTTTACAAGTTCGAATCTAGGAGTTCTAGAATATGGATGTTACGAAAATTCATTTCGAGTCCCTCTACCCTTCAAATAGCTGAAAATTCATTTCGAGTCCCTCTACCCTTCAAATAGCTGTATGTATACGTGGGGTTTTAAAAAATACTGTTAAAATAAATCTTTATCAAATGTTTCTCAAAAATTTTCTAGTGAGTCTTTCCCCACTTTCTCACAACCAGTTCTCTCCTAAACCTAATTCTGTCGACTTCCAAGCCAACCATGCCACTGAAACTGCATGTTGAGCTCAACAATACTCTCTGCTGCTTCTGTGATTCCTTTTCTGTCCTAATCTTTACTTCCAAGCAGAATTCACTACAGTTGACCACCATCCTCCTTTAAACATTCTCTTCTCTGTCTCCTACCACACTCTGGTTTTCCTGTTTCCTCACTGTAGGATCTTTCTTCCCTTACTCAAACTCTAAATGTTGAGCTGGTCCAGGGCTCAGACCTCATGGCCTCTGTGCTCTTCTTTACCATCATTCTCTCTGTGAACTCATCTAGTCCCATGGCTTCAAATACCACTGCAAGCTTCAGCACTGGTCTCTCCAGAGTTCCAAACTACTTTATCCAACTGCCTAATCCAACTTCCACTTCGATGTCTAATTCATGTCTTAAATCTAACATCCAAAACACAATTCCTGATTCCCACCACTCCCCATGGTGGCATCCATCATGTCACCCCCATTTTAGCAAATAAATAGCATTACCAACTATACAACTGCATTAACATGAATCTTAGGGTATTTCCTGATTTCTTCCTTTCCCTATGTCCCACAGCCAACCCAGTCCTATCAATTCTACCTCCAAAATATATTCCAAATCTATTAACCTCTATGCTTATCTTGACTTCGGCTAGCACTTTCGAGAATAAGCCTCCATCATCTCTTACCTAGACCAGTGAAGTAAATCCAGATGTTTTTTCTCCTTCTGCTCTTGCCCGCTACAATCTATTCTCCATATAACAGTCATTCTCTACATAGAGTAGTAAGCTTAAAAATGCAAATCTTGGCACCTCATACCCCTGCTTAAGCCCCTCCACTGGTCTGCCACTGCAATCAGGGTAAAACCTAAACTATGTCATGGACCATAATGCCCTGTGATTCTGAATCCTGCTGTTAGACTCATTTCCCATAACTCCCCTCCATCCCTCACCAGATTCTAGCCATCTGTCTTTGATTCCACAAACACAAGTTCATTACCAACTCAAGACTTGTATTTGCTGTTTCCTCTGCCTCCAGCTCTTAACATAGATAGCACTATCTTGTTATTCATCTCAGCTCAAAGAGCTGACATCTCTCATCACCTAGCCTATATAGCACCAACCCTCCATTATCACAGAACTCTGTTTTATTGTCTTCATGGTTTACATCCCTATTTGCTTGGGAAACTGATTTGGCTGTCTCTCCATTATATCTCCAGTACCTTGTATAGTGCCTAGTGCAAAGGAAATTTTTGATTGATGAAAGCACAATAATTGAAGGCAGGAAGGAAAAATATAATACACCAGAACAAAATGATGATTGTCATTACTTGGGAAAGACAATCAAAAGGCCAATGCACTTTAAAGGTTTTTAACAGTTCTCCATTTCAGGATAAAACAAACTCCTCAGCACAGTTACTAGCCCCTTCCATACACTCCTGCCATCTCTTACGACTAATCCCATTTTAACTACAAGCATGCTATGGGTTCTATTTTTCCCTCTCTGTCTGAAGCACTCCTGCTCTCTCTAGCAACCTGGATCAAAGTTCCCTTTATTTGGAATCCCTTCTTCCCTCAATTCCTTTCTAGCCAGTATGTACTACTATCCTTTTAAGGTTTCCGCCTAGGCAGTGACTCCTCCAAGAAGCCACTCACTGACCTAAGGCTGTGCTGGATACACATTTGCTCCCACAGCACTTTAAGTTGTCTGCTTCTAGAGCATTTATTATCCTAAGTGCCTGCTAACTCCTTTGTCTCCCTACTAAACTGTAAAATTCTCTGGGTCAAGGAACTATCTTTGTTCACCAGTGTATCTCTAGCACTTACTGCACTATTTAGTACATAGTAAATAGTCAAAAAAAAAAAAAAAAAAAAGAAGCTGATCAATGAACAAAAACACAAGAAAAAAAGCCTAAAACATGACTAATCGGGTGCTGCTACCGTCTTAGCAGGAAAGTATAAAAAGGTAAGTATTTGCTACAGACACACGAGACGAACGGTGCTGCACACTACACACATAATAACCTCGTGTTCTCGCACATGAACATATGCTGTCTAAATCGTTAACATTCTTATTGGAATTGTATGAAATACTTTCCAATTTTTCACCATTCTGAAATGAGCTCTAATAATGTTCTAAAATCAGAATCACTTCAAGATAACCACACCATGAAGAATGACCGTTTGAGATTAACAGCACAGAAACTTTGCCCTCTTAAATAAAACTCCATTCTAAGCCTAGTTTGTCAGCCAAATCAAATAAGTCAACACAACACAAATCTCTCCACCAGAATAACTTGAGGCTTATAATGAAATTTTAAAAGCATGCTAATCAACCCATCATGCTAATTGTCAGCACATGGATCTGGGAAGATCTTACCTCTGTTATCATTTTACAGCTTTTACACGGTCCAATCTGACTGAACAACTGAAGTATAAGGACTTCTGTCACATCTCTGGAAAGGTTACCTACGTATCTGCACAAGAAAAAAACACGTTATCAGCAATTTTTCCTTTAGCTCTGGCTCTAATGTGTTATCATTTAATTCATCACCTTTTCTTTCTTTCTTTTTTTTTTTTTTTTTGAGATGGAGTTTTGCTCTTGTTGCCCAGGCTGGAGTGCAATGGCATGATCTCAGCTCACTGCAACCTCCGCCTCCCAGATTCAAATGATTTTCCTGTCTCAGCCTCCCAAGTAGCTGGGATTACAGGCGCATGACACCATGCCTGGCTAATTTTTGTATTCTTAGCAGAGATGGGGTTTCATCGTATTGGTCAGGCTGGTCTCGAACTCCTGACCTCAGGTGATCTGTCCGCCTTGGCCTCCCAAAGTGCTGGAATTACAGGCGTGAGCCACTGCGCCCGGCCACCTTTTATTTCATTTTAACTTCCTGTTTTCAACAAAATTTCTCCAATTAAACCTGATCCTATGAAAGTAAGATTAACCCTTATTTAGGAAAGCAACAATTGTTCTTAGGCCACTAAAATACCACTCTGAAAGACATTTAAAGAACAAATCAATGTGATCTTGTATACCCCAATGGCATTACTATTCTGTACCCTGGATATCATTTTCTCATCTTATTCTAATTGTTAAAATTTTAAACTGGTCTCAAGATAACTACAATTTCTAATTAAAAATAATTTATAACACACACACACACAAATACAACAAATACTAATTCATTAAAATATCTGATTGTAATAGGATATTAAACATAAAGTGAGTTTATCTTAGACTCCCAACCAAAGCAATTACATGAACAAAGAACAGAATTAAAGTCATAGTAAAACATACAGAGGGTGGAGGGTTTTTGTTGTTTTGCTTTTGGCTGAGTAAGGTTGTTTGCAATGATGTCTTCAATGTTTCATTTTAGGAGAGCAGGGTAAAATATAAAATTTCCTAGTCTAAAATGCATCAGAATCAACAAAATATATATGTATTTTTTTGAGATGGAGTCTCACTCTGTCACCCAGGCTGGAGTGCATTGGTGCAATCTCGGCTCACTGCAACCTCTGCCTCCCAGGTTCAAGCAATTCTCCTGCCTCAGCCTCCCAGGTAGCTGGGACTACAGGCGTGCACCACCATGCCCAGCTAATTTTTGTATTTTTAGTAGAGACGGGGTTTCACCATGTTGGCCTGGCTGGTCTCAAACTCCTGACCTCAAGTGATCCACTCGCCTGGGTCTCCCAAAGTGCTGGGATTACAGGAGTGAGCCACCATGCCCAGCCAACAAAATATATCTTAATGTAGATAAAAAAGCTAATACAAAGATTTCTTAAGAAATTCAGAGAAAAATTAAGACAAATCCAGGTATATTTTTGGCTATGGACACTTAAAAATTTGGGGTTTTTTTTCTAATTACAAATTGAATGTGTTTTGTGTAAAAGATTTTAACTACAGGAAAGTTTAAAAAAGAAAAGAAAAAAATGCTACTTCACCACACAGAGATGACCACCTTGGTTTATGTCTTGTACTATGGATTTATCTTAATTTATCTCAATAAATTGCCAAACACTAAAGTCTTTCTGGTATTCTACACATAATTCCTCAAATTTGCATCTGTTATGAACAACCTCACAAACCAAACAATATCTGTAAAATTTAACAAAGTTCATTCTGGAAAGTAAATTTCTTTTTCTACTTGTAATATATTACATCTGGAAACTGAGTATTAATTAAGACCAAAATAAGACTTGCAACATAGTTGCCACATTAAATACACAATATGCTTTAAGATGGAATACTCAAAGGGAAAAATAGACTGAGAAAGCTTAGGTTAAGTAAAAAACTGAAAAGATCCAATTAAGAATTAGTAGCGAGTTTCCAGTTAAGAATTTTATTGCAATGAGTACTAATAACCTTAGTGTACCTGCTCTAAAATTGAAACACACATCCAATATTACTTAAATAGAGGACTAAACAAGTAACAAACTGGTTTACGCCCACTATGCCATCTTTTCCATGTAATTAAAGAGCTGATCCATCAGCAGGCCAACGTAGTGACATACTTTTTCAGCAGGACTAAAAGGTTGTTGGGTTATAAACCAGCAATATGACTGCTTGCCCCTTCTTAACTCATAGGGGTTTGTGAGCCTGTATCTCTGAAATGATTTCCTTTTGTACAGAGTAGACCTATCTGTAAGAAAAATGAACAAGTGACCGGGCACGGTGGCTCACGCCTGTAATCCCAGCACTTTGGGAGGCTAAGGTGGGCAGATCATGAGGTCAGGAGTTCGAGACCAGCCTGACCAACACGGTGAAATCCTGTCTCTACAAAAAATATAAAAATTAGCCAGGCATGGTGGCGCGCACCTATAATCCCAGCTACTCGGGAGGCCGAGGCAGGAGAATCGTTTGAACCTGGGAGGCGGAGGTTGCAGTGAGCCAAGATCGCACCATTGCACTCCAGCCTGGGCAACAGAGTGAGACTCCATCTCAAAAAAATAAAAAAAATAAATAAAAAGAGAGAGAGAGAGAAAGAGAAAGAGAGAAAGAAAGAAAGAGAAACGAACAAGTGATCTTGAGCTTCTAAACATTGTGCTCCTTGCCTAAAGGGCTAGTTAACTCATTTCTAAGAGAAAAGAAGAATGGATAAAACTGGTTTTCACATATTGAAGCTAGCTAATAACAAAATTAAAATAGAATTATCATTTTAATATAACACATTTTAAATGATTTAAATAGTTTTAAATTTCCATTACTGTTTAAACATCGATTTCTTCAGGAAAAACTGTATTGGCATTAGTTACCTTCTGTATCTAATAGTCACAAAAAAAGCCGTCACTGCTTAATAAGATCTTTATTCCACCAGGTGTGGTGGCTCACGCCTGTAATCCTAACACTCTGGGAAGCCGAGGCAGGTGGATCACTTGAGGTCAGGAGTTCAAGACCAGCCTGGCCAACATGGTGAAACCCCGTCTCTACTAAAAATACAAAAAATTAGCCAGGCGTGGTGGCGGGCGCCTGTAATCCCAGCTACTTGGGGGAGGCTGAGGCAGGAGAATCGCTTGAACCCGGGAGGCAGAGGTTGCAGTGGGCTGAGATCGCGCCATGGCACTCCAGCCTGGGCAACAAGAGCGAAACTCCATCTGAAAAAAAAAAAATAAATCTTTATTCTAAGTCAACCTATTTCCCATCAGTTATAGATCTTGAAGAATTTCTACAGGCATATTTAGATACATTAATTTACATTTCTAGCACTGAAGGCAAAGATGAAAATGTTAATATCTAAGTTTAGAATGTCATGAAATATTTATTTAAAAATCCAGTGTTAAGGTTTCCTATTTTTCAAATTATCTCCACTAAAAGTGTTAATGCACCAAACTAAATTTCAAAAACTAACATGAAAGGCCTTCCATAACAACACATACAATATCTTAATTTACCAGGATTAAAAGGCCATGATTCACTATATAATTTCACCTAAACTTTACCCAAATTTCAGACTGCCTTTTCTTTTACTGAGTTCTTGTACCCAAATTTCAGATTGCCTTTTCATTTACATTTGCCTTCGTGCATCATAATACTTGAGAGACGTATTGTATAGCTTTTAAAATACTGTACTATTCTATGTACCTTTACATTATCATAAAATAATCTGTCCCAAAGTAAATACTAACAAAAATATTTAAGACAAAGTTCAATGCCTGACCTAGTAAGATCATCTCTTGGTAGTTCATTGAAATGATATCTTTATTCTTTCCAAATTATAGCTTCTACACTTCACTTTCTTTCTGCTCTGGTTATGATATAGTCAAGCTAAAGTTCCAAGTCTTTAAATATATAATTGCTACCTAAAGAACATACACAAAATAACAGAAAAAAGACAAATGGCTCTAATTTTTGTATTGAGAGGTCAATTCAAAGAGTAAACACTTAGGAAATTCCAAAATTATTTTTAACTCAAGGAAAAAATTTAGAAGAGGCATACCTTAGAGTCTATTTTGTCTTCTAAGAACAGGAACTGTAGGAACTGAAGCTTTATTAAAAACTGAAAATGACACCTTTATCCCTAATATCAGGGTTAAAATCCAATTTGAGGCTAAAAGCTTAGCAGTTTCACAGTAGGCAGAAATTCACATTGCCAAACTACTTCCTGTGTCCGACTGGGCAGAATTTTAAGTTAAGAATATCATGCCTTTCAGAAGACTAATGACACTTTTTCAACACTGAATGTGCTCTCACTCTGAAAAGAGTAGCCCTACCAAGGCTGAAATTATCAGCACTTTCATACAAAAAAACTATAGCTAACTTTCCATAACAGTTTTGCTTTTGTTCTTGACAAGTCCTATACAAGAAGAGATTTTGCAATAATATCCTTCAATAGATCTTTAATTAATTGTTCAATTTGTCAGTAAAGTATTTCATTTTAGGAAGAAGGCATGATGGAAGATAGCTGCAGGAGGTACAACTAAATTGACCAACTATATATGAGATATTCACACACACACGCACACACACTCACTCACTCTCTCTTACTTTAAAGAAACAAAGAATATGATTAAGTTGAATTTGAATGAGGGGCTTGATTATAGCCACAGTATAGCCAAATCCATGGTATAGCCAGTCAATTTTGTAATATTTTATAGAATTCCCTTCTGCTTTGCTCTTAGATGTTCAGATTATAGTCTAAATCATTAGCTTATTTCCAGGAAGAAAGAATAGCCTTAAAGGAAGGGATTGCGTAACATGGTATTACACGAATTCCTAGCAATTTTGATGCATCAGATAGATGAAGAAAATAAAATAAGCTATAATAAAACACTATTACAATTTAGTGTCATATTGTAGATTCAGATATACCATGGATCAAATCACTGCACTACAAAGCTACACACAACCCAAGCCTGAAATGTGTGTCCCACAAGGCAGGTGTCAGACAGTCCAGTTCCAACACCAGTATTACACAGCATGATCTTGTTTGTTTTTTTAGATCACAAGTTACTCAATGCATAATACCCCAAAATAAATGTCAAATGAGAATGAAGAACATCAGAAAACAGACCTTTAAAGCAACTATTATGACAAATAGAAATTTAGGCTCAACATCAAAGCAATTCTTGCCACTTTAAATACCATCAAATAAATTAGTAATACTGTAGGTAATGAATATTTAAAGACCTACCTAGGCTCTAAACACCATATTGTTTTCTGAAGATAGAACCATATGTCTTAGCTTGTGTGTGTCTGCAGGAAAAAAACCTCACTAGTAACACACAGGCATCTTAAGGAAACAATTTAAGATAAGCTTTGTTAAGAACACATTCTTTTAAAACATACTGGCCACTTGAAAAACCTAATCCATAGCTCACAGTGTAAAATATAAGATCTCCATAAACAAAATAAAACCCTACTAGATATCAATGTCTAAAATCATGTTCAAAGTTTTCATCATGTTACTTATATCTAATAGAACCCTTTGAGAATATGTAAAACGTACACTTCGAAAAACTACTATGCATTATTTGTATTAAACTCTAATAAAAATCCCAATTGTGAAACATTTGCTTTTATCTCAAGATTTTACATTTGAAGGTTTTAAAAAATATATAAAAGTCAACAGACTGCACCACGCGTGACAGTAATGTCTGCCTACAATCTTAGTTCAACCAGCACTTTTAAAAAAGAACTTAATACTAATTTAATGAAAGAAGTATAATCATTGTAGAAATTCTGAGTACCTCTTATGTTCCAGGCAGTGAACTAAGTGCTGTGGGGGTAAGACCTAGGAAGATGTAGTAGTCCTTCTCTTAAAAAAAAAAAAAAAAAAAAAAAAGTCCCCATGGAAAAGGGTGGGAGAAGGAAAAGGGAAGACAGAATAGTGAACACACGTACTGACATACAAAACAACAGAGCTTAAGATGTTTATTTATTCATATGAACATATGTCACAGTTTTAGAGAACTGTAAACATAGACAACTTAACTGTGTTTCAAAGAAAGAACAAGAGATTAGAGAAGGTAGAAGAAGGAAATAAGTGACAAAGAAGTTAGCTTATTATTCCCCTGGAGAAACTCTGATAGGGATGAAGACAAGGCAGATGCAAAGATAAATAAAAGACATCAAAAAAGCACATTCTTTAGCACTACAAAACCAGAGATTCCTCTTGGTAAGGAACAGATACAGTAAATGAGACCCCTGCCATGAGTATTTACCATTCAGTGTGTGATGATACTTCAGATTTTTAGATACAATGTAACTTTTATCTTTGTTAAATACATGTCAGCTAGTCTTTAAGGCTAGCTTTCCCAGATGCTTATATCAAAGTACACATTGTAACTTAACACCAAGTCTTGGCTTCAACAGATGTTGAAGGATAAATTTTTTTTTTTTTTTAATTGTTTAGACGAAGTCTCACTCTGTCACCAGTCTGGAGTGCAGTGGTGTGATCTCGGCTCACTGCAACCTCCGCCTCCTGGGTTCAAGTGATTCTCCTGCCTCAGCCTCCCGAGTAGCAGGGATTACAGGCGCGTGCCACCACGCCCAGCTAATTTTTGTATTTTTAGTAGAGACGGAGTTTCACCATGTTGGCCAGGAAGGTCTCGATCTCTTGACCTCGTGATCCGCCCACCTCGGCCTCCCAAAGTGCTGCGATTACAGGCGTGAGCCACTGCGCCTGGCCTGAAGGACAAATTTCAAGTGTGTCCCAATTCTTTCTTCTAGGGAGAGAAGGCAGAAATGGAAGACAACACAAAACACAAAGACGTTCTATTAAGCAGGCGTTTCATTGAAGCATTTGATGTGCTTCAGTAGGCCTCAGATTCTCAAAACGGGATGGATACTTTAGTGAGACGTTAGAGAACACATTTATCCCTATACAAGGCCACACCAAAACAATCTCTATCAATACTGAACATCTATCTTCTTTACTGAGCATCCTTTCTTTGGTAGGAGTGAAGAGATGTGAAGCTAGTCAAACTTCTCGAGTGCCCCTCCACCTTCATCTATTCCCTAAAAAGCAATTTCCCCATCAGACAGCAGAGCCAAGTGGACTATGATCCTATCAATACCAGGAGAGGCAAGAGAAACAAAGTAGCGATCTGACTCCTTGGTACTCAAGGTAGGAGTGCTAAACCTGGAGAGGCCGGGAAATTAGGGTGCCCAATTTAAACATTTAATTAAAAAGTATTCAGACTTAAAAAAAAAAAAAAAGATGCAGAGGAAAGGAGTGCCACACTATTCAGAAAGGAATGCAAATGCTGAGTCATCACTCTTCATTGCGAAAGGAAGGAAACCAGAATTAAGTGGTTGGAAGATGGAATTCATTCATTAGATTGAGCTTCAGGTAAAAAACAACAGCAAGACAGGACAAAAAGCGTTCAGAAGACACACATCAAATAGCGGATGAAGACATAATTTTAGCCAACTCTGAAGGTTTCGACGCACAAACAGATTAGGAAGAGGCAACACCTAGAGAGCAAAAGGAGTTTAACAACTGGTTGTCAGTTTAGCGTAGGGAGCGCTCAAAGTAAACTTCTTTATCCAAGAAGGGAAAGATGCTCGGGCAGCAAAAGGTATCCCTTATGCACTTCAAAAGTAGCGGGCGCTAGGCGGGCGTTTCTGACAGCGTGGGCGGGGGCACGTGGGGCATAAAGAGAGAATGGGGCTTGAGTGGTGAAAGACTGTCCTGCTTCCTGCGAGAGCTTAGCTGGGGAGAAGAGCTGGGAGCGACTCGAGCTGAGGACGTGGAAGGGGTGAGTGCTAATTCCTCAGGGCCCGCGAGGCCCACCCCCGGGCCCACCCCCAATCCCACCCCCGCCAGGCCCTTCCCCCGTGGGCGCCGGCAGCTCCAGGCCCAGCCCAGGGCGTCCAACGCGGAGGGGGTGCAGGAGTTCTCCTGGGCCTGACAGCCTCAGCCGTGCAGAAACCCGGCCTAGGGAGGGCATGCAAAGAAGGACGCCAGAGAAAAAGGTCGAGACAAGCCCCAGACCCCAGGAAGTGACTGTTTGGGGGAAGGGAGGATTTCCTTCCCAAGGAAAAGGGGACAGATGAGGAATGCACTTCGCGTCCACGCCGCCCTTGTCAGGGAGCCGCCTAGAGGCCCGGCTTCGGCCCAGTCTCTCCTGCTCCCTCCCCTAGCGTCCCGCGGTGCCCGGGCCTCTTGGCGCCTGGCACCCCTCGTCTCGGGTACTCACAGAGTCCGGGGCTGCCCGTCGTCTTCCATCATGGTGGGTGCGACGGAGCGATCCCGGGACAAGGGGGAGGGCAGGGTTGGGGAGGGGAGGGGGTGGGAAGGAAGGGGAGGGGGGCTCTGGGCACCGGCTGGGGACAGAGGAAAAGGCACCGAACCCTGCTCTCGGGCTCTCTCCCCCCAGCCCGCTCAGGACACTGCGCTCCAACCAGGAGGAGCAGGAGGAGGAGGAGGATGAACAAAATGGCCGCCGCCACCAGCCAGGCAGGAAACAGGACAGAGCGCAGGCGCGACCCGCCAGGTCACCGCTCAGGCCAGCCGCGACAGCCTGCAAGGGGGACGACTAAGGGGAGAGAAAAAAGGGCCGCCGAGGAAGCCCTGGGACCCGCTCACGACGGATCACGTCGTCGCTGTGGGCCGCTGGCCGGCCGAAGCCCAGCTAGCTCCAGGAGAGATCGGGCAAAAAGAGAAACGCCGTGAAGCCGAAGTCTCTGGGAACTGTGGTCCTGGAAATGAGAGAGGGAAGCACTTCTGCAGAGGACTTCTGGAACCTGTAGTCAAAAGGAGCCGCCGGCGCCCGCCCGCGCTGGGACGTGAAGAGGAGACTTCTGGGTAGTGTAGTCATACGTGAGGACGTGCGACGACCAGGAAGTCGGAGGGCTGGGAGGTAAAGGGAAGAATAAAAGCGACATTGAAAGGCGGGGAGCCCAAGTGGGAAAAAGCGCTGTCTGGGAAGCGAACTACAAGTCCCAGAGTGCCTCGCGCCGGGGGCTGTCCTCGGACTGCTCCAGGCATTGTAAGGCTCTTCTGTTGGCCCAGTCTGAGCTGCTGCTCCGCCTTCATCCAGCCCGAGAGCGGTTTCTTCAACTGCGGCTAGGGCAGCGCTCTGCCTCCGCGTGGTGTCCGAGCCAGCAGGCCCGTCCGGCCCTCCTGTGTTCATCAGAACGGCTGGCCCGAGTTAGTCAACCGCCGCTTCGCGCGACAGTCAGTAGAGAGGCTGTGCTGGCGGGGACGCGGAGGGGTTGGGGTGTTTTGGGGACACGTTTTCCCACAAATAGGTATTTCTAGCCTATTTGTTAAATACAAGCAGGTGGCCTGCTTGTAAATTGCTTTACAAGTTTCAGAGGTTTCCCTATCAAGTATCTCATCGGATAGTGGGGTAAGAAGAGCAGCCCTCTATTATAATGACTTGCCCAACTCCCCCCGTATTCTTGGAGTTAAAAAAAAAAATCCTTGGGCGGAGACGTGCACAGACATAAAGTTGCGTTTACAGACATCAGTCATGTGGGCTAGAAACGCAGTTTTGCATGAAGATGGGGGAAGCCATGTTTACACTAGCTCTGCATCCCTGTAGAATTTGTCTTCTCGCCCCCCACAACAGTTCCTGGTGTGCTTTTTTCCTCCTCTAAGTACCTTCAGGAGAAAGTACTTGGTCTTGTAGCTTAGTGAAGAGTGGCGATGAAGAAAGATCTTTCAGCCCATTGCCAGAACTTAACTGCCCCGGTTAGTAATGGCTTAAGAGTTGCTTCTGCCGACGTGTACTAAGTGCATGTCGACCTCTGCAAGTGGCGGTGCCTATGCGTGCCACTGAATCCTAATCTTGAAAGCAGAATCAACCATGCAGCAAGCCCTTATGTTGTCAATTTTCAGGGGAGGAAATTTCAACCTGAAAGACTTCATAGAGACACGGCAAAGGAGCTGAGCCCCATAAGAATCCGCGGGAACGACAAAAGGGCTCAGACGCCAGGACCCATGGCTAAAATATATGGGTTGGGGATGGGGGCGGGAGTGGGGGTAAGGGAACTAAAGCTAGAGAGGACCTTGTAGAACCGTGTTGTCAAGAATCTATTTCATGCTGAGGAATTTGAGCTTTCTCTTCTAGGCAGTGAGGAGCCACTCAAAGGTTTTGTCTATGTTCTTAATTGGACCTAGGTGTAGAACTGGATTTAATTATAATCCAATTCATCAACCCATTCCTGGCCTGCTGTCATAGTTTCCTGTTGATGCTGTAACAAATTACTGCAAATTTAGATACTTAAAACAACACGAATTTATTTTCTTACAATTCTGGAAGTCAGAAGTCAAAAATCAGTTACACTGGGCTAAAAATCAAGGTGTTGGCAAGGCTGGTTCTTTGCCTTTTCCAGCTTCTAGAGGCTGCCTGCATTCCTCCGCTCTTGGCCCCATCCTCCATCTTCAAGAAAAGAAGGATAGTATCTCACAGTACCTTCTTTCTTCTCTGCCTCTGTACGTACATCGTGATTCTCCTGCCACCCCTTTTCATTTACAAGAACCTTTTGTGATTACTTTGGGTGAAGATTATCTCAAGATTCTTAATCACATCTGCAAAGTCCCTTTTAGCATAACATTCCCAAATTCTGGGAATTAGGACAGAAATCTTTGGTGGACCATTATTCAGTTTACCTCACCCACCTTTATTAATTTAGTTTTGATTATAGCCACAAACCCACCACACTAAAAAGTTATAATGACACGAGTTTATATCTGTATCTGTGCTATACCTCCTACACACACTAACAGACACCCCTGCCTTCGCTTGGGGTAACCATCTTTCTGAATCCTGTCTTTACTATTTCTTGCTTTCCTTCTACAAGGTTTTATTCCACATGTACATAGTCCTAAAAATCATATGTATATACATGTATATTTGAGTTATTTTTTAACTTAGTAAAAAGAATATGCCCACTACAAACTAGAATGGTTAAAATGGGCATGTTTACTGGCAGTGAAATTATTAAGGTTAAAATCCAAAACACTAACACCACCAAGTGCTGGTGAGTATGAAAAGCAACAGGAACTATCATTCTTTGCTGATAGGACTGCAAAATGTTATAGCCCCTTTGGAGGACAAAGTTTGTCAGTTCCTTACAAAACTAAACATAATGCCTAGGTACTTACCCAAGTGAGCTGAAAACATGTTTACATAAAAACCTGCACACAAATGCTTACAGCAGCTTTGTTCATAATCATCCTAAACTGGAAGCAACTAAGATGTCCTTGATATAAGTGAATGGATAAACTGTCGTACAAGGTGGCACATCCATGCAAAGAAATATTGTTCAGTGATTTTTTAAAAAAGAGCTATTGATATGGTTTGGCTCTGTATCCCCACCCAATCTGATCTTGAATTGTACTCCCATAATTCCCACGTGTTGTGGGAGGGACCTGGTGGGAGATAATTTGAATCATGGGGGCGGTTTCCCCCAGACTGTTCTTGTGGTGGTGAATAAGTCTCACGAGATCTGATGGCTTTAACAGGGGTTTCCGCTTTTGCATCTTCCTCATTTTCTCTTGCTGCCGCCATGATTCTGAGGCCTTCCCAGCCATGTGGAACTCTAAGTCCAATGAAACCTCTTTTTCTTCCCAGTCTGGGGTATGTCTTTATCAGCAGTGTGAAAACAGACTAATACAGCTATCAAGCTACAAAAAGACATGGAGGAATGTTAAATGTATATCACCAAGAGAAGCCTGTTGGAAAAGGCTGTAAATGCTGCAACTTTAACTATATGACACTCTGGAAAAGGCAAAACTCAGTGGTTGCCCGGGCATCAGGGAAGGAGACAGGGATGAATAGGTGGAGCACAGGGCGTTTTTACTGGTAGTGAAATTATTCAGTATGATACTCTCATAGTGGATACATGACCTTATGCATTTGTCAAAACCCATAGAACTGTGCCACACAAAGTGAGTCCTAATGTAAACTATGGACTTCAGTTAATCATAATGTATCAATAGTGGTTCCTCAGTTGTACATTTGTTGGAATTGATGAACCAATATTGATACATTATGATTAACTGAAGTCTATGTAACAATTGATACACTTGTTAACACTAATATAAAACAGTAATAACGGGAAACTATGTTTGTAATGGGAGAGAGGGCACATGGGAACTCTGTACTTCCTGCACAATTTTTCTATAAACCTAACTGCTCTAAAAACTCTATGACAAAGGAAAAAATTATGTCCTTGTAATCTTTTGAGACTGCTTTTCACTTAATGTAACACACATAAGATTCAGCCATATTTTATGGATATCATTCATTCATTTAGACTATTATATGATATTCCAGTATATAAATATACTACATTTGTCTGATTTCTCATTAATGGATATTTGGGTTGCTTCCAGGTTTTTATACTGTGAATAATGCTGCTATGAACATTCTTTTTCTTTTTAACCTTTATTTTTATTTATTTATTTATTTTTTTGAGACAGAGTCATGCTCTGTCATTCAGTCTGGAGTGTAGTGGTGCAATCTCGGCTCACTGTAGCCTGCCGCATTCAAGCGATTCTTCTGCCTCAGCCTCCTGAGTAGCTGAGACTACAGGCGCCCGCCACCACTCCTGGCTAATTTTTGTATTTTTAGTAAAGACGAGGTTTCACCATGTTGCCCAGGGTGGTCTTGAACTCCTGACCTCAGGTGATCTACCCACCTTGGCCTCCCAAAGTGCTGGGATTACAGGCGTGAGCCACCATGCCCAGCCAGCTATGAACATTCTTGTATGTGTCTCGTGTGATAGATGTGGAAGAGCCTTTCACCCCTCAGCCATTAGACCACCAGGGAGTGCAAGAGCTTTTCTTTGATCTATTTGGATCTATACCTAAAAGTGAAATTGTCAGGTAACAGGGTGTATGAACACTCCATTTTGGTGGGTAACGTCAAACCTTTTTCCCAAAGCGAATACACAAATTTGTACTCCCATCAGCATCATTTAAGAGGCTCTGTGAGCAGATGCACATTTTCTTCAATACTTAGTTTTGTAGTCTGACAATTGAAGTATTAGCTCAATGTGGTCTTAATTTTTTTTTTTTTTTTTTTTGAGACGGAGTCTCGCTCTGTTGCTCAGGCTGGAGTGCAGTGGCGCAATCTCGGCTCACTGCAAGCTCCGCCTCCCGGGTTCACGCCATTCTCCTGCCTCAGCCTCTCTGAGTAGCTGGGACTACAGGCGCCTGCCACCACGCCCGGCTAATTTTTTGTATTTTTAGTAGAGATGGGGTTTCACCGTGGTCTCGATCTCCTGACCTCGTGATCCGCCCGCCTCGGCCTCCCAAAGTGCTGGGATTACAAGCGTGAGCCACCGTGCCCGGCCGAATGTGGTCTTAATTTTTACTTAATAAAGCTGAACATCTCTTCATATTCTGTTAACCATATGTGTTTCCTCTTCTGAAACATGCCCATTGATATCTTTTGCCTATTTTTCTATTAGGTTATATGTGCTTTTCTCAATTTTTTAGGAATTTTTGATGCTAATTCTTTGTTACATATGTATATTACAAATATCTTCTCTAGTTTGTAACTTGTCCCTCTCTTTTTAAAATGCTTTTGGCCGGGCGCGGTGGCTCACGCTTGTAATCCCAGCACTTTGGGAGGCCGAGGCGGGCGGATCACGAGGTCAGGAGATCGGACCACGGTGAAACCCCGTCTCTACTAAAAATACAAAAAAATTAGCCGGGCGTGGTGGCGGGCGCCTGTAGTCCCAGCTACTCGGAGAGGCTGAGGCAGGAGAATGGCGTGAACCTGGGAGGCAGAGCTTGCAGTGAGCCGAGATTGCGCCACTGCACTCCAGCCTGGGCGACAGAGTGAGACTCTGTCTCAAAAAAAAAAAATAAATAAATAAAAAAAATAAAATGCTTTTGATGCCAGGCGTGGTGGCTCACACCTGTAATCCCAGCAGTTTCGGAGTCTGAGGCAGGTGGATCACCTGAGGTCAGGAGTTCGAGACCAGCCTGGCCAATATGGTGAAACCTCGTCTCTACAAAAATGAGCCAGGAGTGGTGGCATGTGCCTGTAATCCCGGCTACTTGGGTGGCTGAGGTGGGAGAATCGCTTGAACCTGGGAGGCAGAGGTTGCAGTGAGTCAAGATCGCTCCACTGCACTCCAGCCTGGGCAACAGAGCAAGACTCCATCTCAAAATAAATAAAGAAAATAAAATAGTTTTGATGAACAAAAGCTTTTAATTTTAAAATGGTCAAATATATTTATCTTGAGTGTATGTGTGTCTTTGTTTAAGAAATGTTTCCTTACCTCAAGGTCTAAATTATAGATTATAAAAGATACTCATCCATAGAAACTAAGAGTTTTAAAACGTTGATATTTTCAGGGAGCCCAGGAGGATAAAAAAACATATAAATAAAAAATGCCACTTTGAGCCGGGTGTGGTGGCCCACACCTGTAATCCCAGTACTTTGGGAGGCTGAGGCGGGTGGATCACTTGAGATCAGGAGTTCAAGACCAGCCTGGCCAGCACCCCGTCTCTACTGAAAATACAAAAATTATAAAAATATAAAAATTAGCCAGGCACCTGTAGTCGCAGCTACCCAGGAGACTGAGGCATGAGAATCGCTTGAACCTGGGAGATGGAGGTTGCAGTGAGCCCAGATCACACCACTGCACTCCAGCCTGGGCGACAGAATGAGACCCTGTCTCAAAAAATAAAATAAAACTTTGATATTTGGAGTCATTAATCTACCTGAAGTTAAATTTTGCATATGTGTAGGGTAGGGATCCAATTTTAAGTTTTTCTATACGGATAAGCATTATTTTCAAGCTCTATTGAACACCCTCTACCAAGTTGATCTAACATGTTCCCGGTGTTATTGTGCAATTTGAGTCCTTTAAGAAGAAGATCACAAGAAATTAGATGTGCAAGAGATGGACTGAAGGAAAAGCTTGTAAAAAAATGAAAGGAGGAGGGAAATGGAATAGTCAAGGATGCCCACAGTTCAGGTTGGACACCTGTGAGAAGAGAGAAGGAAGGAAGGAGGGCTGAATGGGAATTGTCTCAGACTTGGTGCAGCTTTGAGAAAGCCCTGGCTAGCCCAGTGGGGAGCCCCAGAGCAAAGACTGCCCCCTGGAGGAGTCCCACGGATTCTAGCTCCAGTACCTCCACAATCTCAGTCACTGGCTGAAAGCAGTTCTGGGAGAGACTGCTCTGGGAGAGTAGTCACCTGAATACTGCCATGGATATGAAGACGCAGCACTTGGAGGTTGTCCACAACTACACTCCTTGCAGCAGGTTCTCTTGGAGGGAGGTCTGAGCAGCACAGCTTCATGGCCACCAGGGATACCAGAGTTTCGTATATACTGAGTTTATTATTATTATGGACTCTGTTCTACTCCATTGGCCAACTTGTCTATGCCTGTGCCAATACCAAACTATAGCTTCATAATAAGTTCTCATCCTGGTAGGGTATGTCTCCTTGCTCTTCTTTAGAAGGGTGGTGTCTATTCTTGGTCCCTCACTCACTCTTCCATATACATTCAGGGGTTTTAAGCAGAGGACTAACATCAGATCTGTATAGTAGCAGGATAACTCAAGCATTAGTGTGGGGTATTATAGGAATGAAAGATAGCAGGCTGAAAGAACTTCTGGGAGATTATTTCAACAGTCCAAGTAAGAGAAAAGGAGGTATATATTGAGTGGATTTAGGCAGTATCAGTGAGAAGAGTCTGAAGATTATGGATACAAGAGGACAGGGCAGAAGGATGAGAGAAAGGGGAAGCTGAGATAACTCCCATGTTTGTTTGAGATGGAGTCTCACTCTGTCGCCCAGGCTGGAGTGTAGTGGTGTGATCTCAGCTCACTGCAGCCTCCACCTCCCAGATTCCAGCAATTATCCTGCCTCAGCCTCCCTGGTAGCTGGGATTACAGGCACACGCCACCACACTCAGCTAATTTTTTTATTTTTATTTTTATTTTTAGTAGAGATGGGGTTGCACCATATTGGCCAGGCTGGTCTCAAACTCTTGAACTCAAGTGATCCGCCTGCCTCGGCCTCCGAAAGTGCTGGGATTACAGGCATGAGCCACTGTGCCTGGCCAACTCCCATGTTAATGGCCTGGCTGGCTGTCCAGACTGGGGCCTTTTTTTTTTTGAGATGGATTCTTGCTCTGTCACCCAGGCTAGAGTGCAGAGGCATGATCTCGGCTCACTGCAACCTCTACCTCCCAGATTCAAGCAATTCTCCTGCCTCAGCCTCCTGAATAGCTGGGATTACAGGTGTGCGCCACCATGCCCAGCTAATATTTTTCTATTTTTGGTTTCACCATGTTGGTCAGGCTGGTCTTGACCTTCTGACCTTTTGGTCTGCCCACCTCGGCCTCCCAAAGTGCTGGGTTTACAGGCGTGAGCCACCGTGCCTGGCCTAGACTGGGGCCTCTTAATGAGTCAGGGAATATGGGAGAAGAAACAGGTTGTAGGGAAAGTTCATTTGGTTTTGTACTTGCTTGTGGGGCATGTATTTTAAGCTGTCCATTGTATAAATGGACATAGCAGTCTGCAGCTCACTCAGACTGGCTTTGAGAGTAATAAATCTGCAGGTGTAGTTTAATTTTAGTATTAGAGAAAGTATTCCCTGGGGAAGGCATGGACGAGGAGTGGACTAAGAATCCTGGAGGTTGCCAACATATAAGAAGTCAGAAGAGGAACTATCTAAAAACTTGATAAGAAACAACAAAAGGGGCCGGGCACGGTGGCTCACGCCTGTAATCCCAGCACTTTGGGAGGCAGGTGGATCACTTGAGGTCAGGAGTTAATGAGACCAGCTTGGCCAACGTGGTGAAACCCCATCTCTACTAAAAATACAAAAATTATCTGGGCATGGTGGCACATGCCTGTAATCCCAGCTACTTAGGAGGCTCAGGCATGAGAATTCCTTGAACCCAGGAGGTGGAGGTTGCAGTGAGCCAAGATCGTGCCACTGCACTCCAGCCTGGGCAACAGAGCCAGACTCCTCAAAAAAAAAAAAAAAAAAAAGGAAAAGAAAAAAGAAAAAAGAAACTACCAAGAGGAAAGAGCATCACACCCACCAGGATGACTACTACTGACCCAAAAGGGAAAATAGCAAGTGTCGTCATGGATGTGGAGAAACTGGAATGCTTTGTGCACTGCTGGTGGGAATGTAAAATGGTCTAGCTGCTGTGGAAAACGGTATAACAGTTCCTCAAAAAACTGAAAATATAATTACCATATGATCCAGCAATTCCACCTCTCAAAATATACCCAAAAGATTGACAGCAGGGTCTCAAAGAGACATTTGTACCTCCATTGCTGTCTTCTGAGTGTGTCCTCCCAAAATTCATATGTTAAAACCTAAACCAAGGTGATGGTATTAGAAGGTGGGGACTTTGGGAGGTAATTAAGTCATGGGGGTGGGGCCTTCATGAATGGGATTAGTGCTTTTATTAAAAAGACCTCAAAGTCCAGCATAGTGGTTCACGCCTATAATCCTAGCACTTTGGGAGGCTGAGGCGGGAGGATTGTTTGAGCACAGAAGTTTGAGATCAGCCAGAGCAACATAGTGAGATCCCATCTCTACAAAAAATAAAAAATTAGGCTGGGTGTGGTGGCTCACGCCTGTAATCCCAGCACTTTGGGAGGTTGAGGCGGGCAGATCGCCTGAGGTCGGGAGTTTGAGACCAGCAGATCGCCTGAGGTCGGAAGTTTGAGACCAGCCTGACCAATATGGTGAAACCCCATCTCTATTAAAAATACAAAAATTATCCAGGCATGGTGGCGGGTGCCTGTAATCCCAGTTACTCAAGAGGCTGAGGCCGGAGAATTGCTTGAACCCAGGAGGTGGATGTTGCAGTGAGCCGAGATCCTGCCACTGCACTCCAGCCTGGGCAACAGAGTGAGATTCCGTCCCAAAAAAAAAAAAAAAAAATTAGCCAGGCGTGGTGGTGCATGCCTGTAGTCCCAGCTACTCGGGAGGTTAAGACGGGAGGATTGCTTGGGCCCAGGAGATCGAGGCTGCAGTAAGCCATGATTGTGTCACTGCACTCAAACCATCTACAAACCAGAAAACAGCTTTCACCAGAACCCAATCATTCTGGTGCTTTAATCTTGAACATCCAGCCTCCAGAACTGTGAGAAATAAATTTCTATTGTTTAGAAGCTATCCAGGCTGGGCACGGTGGCTCATGCCTATAATCCTAGCACTTTGGGAGGTCAATGTAGAAGGATCACTTGAAGCCAAGAATTCGAGACTAGCCTGAGCAACATAGCAAGGCCCACCCCCCCATCTGTACAAAAAGAAAAAAAAATTATCCAGGCATGATGGTGCACACCTGTAGTCCTAGCTGCATAAGAGGCTCATTTGAGCCCAGGAATTTGAGGCTGCGATGACCTATGATGGCTCCACCTCACTCTAGCCTAGGCAACAGAACAAGACTCTTGTCTCTAAAAATAAAATAAAAAATAAAAGCATCCGTTTGATCAGAGGGCAAAAAAATAAAATAAAAGCTATCACATTTAGTGTATTTTGTTATAGCAGCCTGAATAGACTAAGACATCTTATGTTCACAGCAGCATTATTCACAATAACTGAAAGGTGGAAGCAATGCAAGCATCCATCAATAGATGAATGGTGGTATATGCCTACAATGGAATAGTATTCAGCCATTAAGGGGAAGGAAATTCTGATGCTTGCTACAACATGGAGGAACTTTGAGGACATTATGCTAAGTGGTATAAGCCAGTCACAAAAGGACAAGTATTATATGATTCCACTTGTATGAGGTACCTAGACTAGTCCAGTTCCTAGTAACAGAAAGTAGAATGGTGGTTGCCAGGGGTTGGGGGGAAGAGGACTGGGGAGTTATTACTTAATGAGTATGATACTTCAGTTTGGGAAAATGAAACAAGTTCTGGAGATGGATGGTGGTGATGGTTGCACAGCAATGCGAATGTGCTTAAGCCACTGAACTATACACTTAAAAGGGATTAAAATGGTAAATTTTATGTTATATGTATTTTACCACTACTTTTTTATTTATTTTTTATTTTATTATTATTTTTTTGAGACAGAGTCTCGCTCTGTCACCCAGGCTGGAGTGCAGTAGTGCGATCTCAACTCACTGCAACCTCTGCCTCCCGTGTTCAAGTGATTCTCTTGCCTCAGCCTCCCAAGTAGCTGGGACTACAGGCACGTGCCACCATGCCCGGCTAATTTTTTTGTATTTTTAGTGGAGACGGGGTTTCACTGTGTTAGCCAGGATGGTTTCGATTTTCTGACCTCGTGATCTGCCCGCCTCGGCCTCCCACAGTGCTGGGATTACAGGCGTGAGCCACCGCGCCCAGTACCACTACTTTTTAAACGGCTGTGATGGAGATTTCTTTAAGAAGATTAAATTTAAAGAATACCTAATTTATTTGATCTTACTGAAAGGAAAGCAAACAACTGAGGGATAATTTGGGGATATCTTAATAATAAGTACCTAGAAAACCAAGTGAACAGAAAATAAGAAATTTACTAACTCTCCTTCTTTTTTTGTTGAGATGGAGTCTCGCTTTGTCACCCAGGCTGGAGTGCAGTGGCTTGATCTCGCTCACTGCAAGCTCCGCCTCCTGGGTTCACGCCATTCTCCTGCCTCAGACTCCAGAGTAGCTGGGACTACAGGCGCCTGCCACCACGCCCAGCTAATTTTTGTATTTTTTTTTTTAGTAGAGATGGGGTTTCATCGTGTTGGCCAGGATAGTCTCGATCTCCTGACCTTGTGATCCGCCCGCCTTGGCCTCCCAAAGTCCTGGGATTACAGGCGTAAGCTACCGTGCCCGGCCGAAATTTACTAACTCTTTAAGATGAAAGTTATATAGGAAAGGAAAAGTGATTATGTTGCATTATTTGGCTCAGCTGTAGATAGCATTTACAGGGTGATAATAACATACACATGAGGCCAGGGCAGGCCGACCATTTGAGGTCAGGAGTTTGAGGCCAGCCTGGCCAACATGGCGAAACCGCGTCTCTACTAAAAATACTAAAATTAGCCGTGCATGGGGGTGGGCGCCTGTAATCCCAGCTACTCGGGAGACTGAGGCACAAGAATCGCTTGAACTCGCGAGGTGGAGGTTGCAGTGAACCGAGATCACGCCATTGCACTCCAGCCTGGGCGACAGAGTGAGACTCCATCTCAAAAAAAAAAAGAAAAAAGAAAAATTCTGCAAGTGATTCCCATTACCCTTGGGATAAATTCTCGCATCCCTGTAGAGGCTCCCCAGGCCTCACCTACTTCATCAGCCAGAACCCTATTCAGCATGCTGAGAGGCACGAGAATCGCTTGAACCCAGGAGGTGGAGGTTGCAGTGAGCTGAGATCGCACCACTGTACTCCAGCCTGGCGACAGAGCGAGACTCGGTCTCAAAAAAACAAACAAACAAAAAAAAAAAAACAAAAAAAACTACACACAGTGCCCCACTTATGCTTCTTCGACTTTGCGACGGTGCAAAACCAATAGCATTCAGGACACGCCTCAACTTACAATGAGGTTATGTGGGATAAACCCAGTCGAAAATATGGAAAGTTGAATTCCTACATAGGATATTTTCAATGTTCAATGGGTTTTTCGGGAGGTGGAGCATCCCGATAAACCCATAAGCGGAGGAGCATCTGTACCATAATTTCTGTTTTCCTCACTGGACCCTGACTGATACGCAGATCCATTATATCCACTTTAAAGACGAGAGAAGTGAGGCTCAAGGAAATGAAGAAGCACACCAAAGGTCACTGCTGCACAGGGCCCTGGCTGACTCTCCAGCCTTTGCCATACTCCATATTACCACTATTAAGCTACATATCGACAGACAATTGTCCTCTATGAGAAGCAGATTGTCACAGGTTATTATGACAATTATTTGAAGCTGATGTCGTGGGACGGGCTCTGTTCTGCATCCTGAAGGCTGCGGCTGGTGAGCCAGCAGAGGGAGCTCTATCCCTAAGGAGACAGCCTCCAGCCTGCTGGCCCCGCCGGGAATAAGGGCACCTCGACACCTGTCGTGATCAAAAGGTTTGGGTAAGCTCTTCATCCTAGAGAAGGTAGGCTCCTTGAGGGGAAGGGAAAGGAAGCAAGGGAACATGTATTAGGCTCCAAGAACTGTGTTAATTTGAATTTTAAAATGTTAAATGGGAACTGCCTTGTTTGAAGCAGGCTGTCCTCCAGGAGAAGGAATACAGGGCCCCTTCCTGTCCTCCTCCCACCCCACGCCTGATTTCACCCCCAGGTTAAGGGGAGCTTCTCTGAAGTGGGCTACACTGGCCACCGGACAGTTACTGAGTAAAAGGGACCTCGGATAAGGGTGTGGTTCTCCTCCCTGGATCCCCTGATGCCACCTCACAGGAGCACTGAAGGGCAGCTGGCACACTCGCTGGAGAGCCAGCGTCCTCATTCTCCCTTCTCCTCTGGAGACCTGCAGCAGCTTTGCCTTGGCTCCAGGGGCTGTCTTGTTCTTGCTTTTGCTCTCTGCATCCATTCTTCCAGATGATGATGGATCCCTGTGAAACTGACTTGTCCCATATCACAGACCAGCATCTGAGACTCAAATCTGAGCATCAGGGAAGTAAACCCTCAACCTTGGAACCTGTACACAGACCTCACAGCTTGATCAACTCAGACACAGAGGGCAGCTGTAGGTCCAGCCCAGCCTATCCACTCTCTCTAGCGGGGTTTGGAGGAACACTCCGCAATCCCTTGGCTGGCCTTCCATTTACCCTCCATTGCCTGCTTTGGAACTAGGTCTAGGTAGATGTGATTGGCCAGAGGTAGAATATGGCTCTTTCTTTCTTTCTTTCTTTCTTTCTTTCTTTCTTTCTTTCTTTCTTTTTTTTTTTTGACGGAGTTTTACTCTTGTCACCCAGGCTGGAATGCAATGGCACAATCTTGGCTCACTGCAACCTCTGCCTCCCAAGTTCAAGTGATTCTCCTATCTCTGCCTCCCATGTAGCTGGGACTACAGGTGTGCACCACCACACCCAGCTAATTTTTGTATTTTTAATTGAGTTGGGGTTTCACCATGATGGCCAGGCTGGTCTCGAACTTCTGACCTCAAGTGATCTGCCCACCTCAGCTTCCCAAAGTGCTGGGATTACAAGCATGAGCCACTGCGTCTGACTGAATATGGGCCTTTCTGATTCCCCTAAACAAAATGCTATTTCAAAACAAGATATAATATATTGCTCATTTTATATATCTATATTATATAAAATGATATATTATATATATATATATCATATGACATTGTCAAGAATAAATTGAATCCTTAGGAATTCACCACCCAACCTAAGAATGAGTAAGTCACCCACACTTGATATCTATATGTTCCTTCTCTCTCATCTGTTTCGCCTCCAGAGGTTGAGTTTGTGCTTCTATTATTTTCTTATTTAAAATACTAATTTATAGCAATTATGTTTATTTATTTTGAGACAGGGTCTTGCTCTGACGCCCAGGAGTGCAGTGGTGCAGTCATGGCTCTCTGCAACCTCCAACTCCTGGGCTCAAGTGATCCTCCCATCTCAGCCCTCCAGTAGCTGGGATTACAGGTGCCTGCCACCACGCCCAGCTAATTTTTGTATTTTTTTCAGAGATGGAGGTCTTGCCATGTTACCCAAGCTGGTCTCAAACTGCCTGCAGTCCTCCCGCCCTTGGCTTCCCAAAGTGCTGGGATTACAGGCATGAGCTGTTGTGACCAGACAATTGTATTATTATTGAATTACATGAGCACTTTTTTTTTCTTTTGAGACAGAGTCTCATTCTCTTGCCCAGGCTGGAGTGCAATGGCGTGATCTCGGCTCACTGCAAACTTTGCTTCCTGGGTTCAAGTAATTCTCCTGCCTCAGCCTCCCAAGTAGCTGGGACTATATAGGCAGGCGCTACCACACCCAGCTAATTTTTTTGTATTTTTAGTAGAGATGGGGTTTCACCATGGTCAGGATGGTCTCAAACTCCTGACCTCAGATGATCTGCCTGCCTCAGACTCTCAAAGTGCTAGGATTACAGGCGTCAGCCACTGCACCCAATCACCTGGCTAATTTTCTGTAGCTAGAGGGAATCTCACTGTATTGCCCAGGGTGGTTTCAAATTCCTGGCCTCAAGTAATCCTCCCATCTCAGCCTCCCAAAGTGCTGGAATTAGGCATGAGCCACTGCACTTAGCCAAAGGCAAGATTTGAAAAAGAAATGAAACTTTAAAAATGTAAAACAATTGTTTACACAAACATAATGGTTAAACACCAAATTTGATGCAGATATTGAGAAGATGAGTGAACTGGAGGAGAGATCTGAAGAAATCACCCTGCCTGCAACGGGGACAGGAAGGAGGTGGGAAACACAGAAGAGGTCATGGGGCAGGGAGGAGAGAATAAGTTTAATATTCATTAGATTGCAGTCTAGGAGAGGGCAGAGAAAAAGAACAAGAGCCAAACAGCTGAAGAGGAAATATAGCCGAAGAGAAACAGCTGAGAATTTTCCAGAATGTAAAAGAACACGCATCCTTATATGCATCCTTACATTACAGAATGTAAAAGATACGCATCTTTTGATGTCAGGGTATCCATTTGCCAGCACTGAACTAACAAAGCACCACAGACTAGGTGGCTTGAACAACAGAAATTAATATTCTTACCACTCGGGAATCTAGAAGTCTCAGGTCAGGGTGTCAGCAGGGTTGGTTTCTTCTGAATCTCTCTCCTTGGCTTGCAGGTGGCTGTCTTCTCCCTGTGTCTTCACGTTGTCTCCCCTCTGTGTATGTTTGTGTCTTAATCTCTTTCTATAAGGACACCAGTCATATTGGATTAGGACTCAGCCTACTGACCTCATTTAATCTAATTACCTCTTTAAAGACCCTATCTCCAAATACAGCCACATTCTGAGGCCATGGGGGTTAGGACTTCAGTAGGTGAATTTGGTGGTGGCAGGGGAACACAATTCACAATTCAGCCCGTAACAATAGGAATCACAATACATACTAGGTGAAATAGATAAAAAGAAATCCACACCCAACACAATATGGTAAAGCTGCAGAACACCAAAGACAAAGAGAAGGTCTTCAAAACAATCCGAGAGAAAAGCCACACCCTGCTTAACAGTGGAATGGCTCCCCACCCACCAGCTATATTTCTTTCTTTCTTTTTCTTTTTTTGAGATGGAGTTTCGCTCTGTCACCCAGGCTAGCGTGCAATGGTGCAATATGGGCTTACTGCAACCTCCGCCTCCCCAGTTCAAGCAATTCTCCTACCTCAGCCTCCTGAGTAGCTGGGATTACAGGTGCCCACTACCATGCCTGGCTAATTTTTCTTGTATTTTTAGTAGAGACGGGGTTTCACCATGTTGGCCAGGCTGGTCTCAAACTCCTGACCTCAAATGATCCAACTGCCTCAGCCTCCCAAAGTGCTGGGATTACAGGTGTGAGTCACCACACCTAGCCTTTTTTTTTTTTTTTTTTTTTTTTTTTGAGACAGTGTCCTACTCTGTTCCCCAGGCTGGAATGCGGTGACATAATCATAGCTCGCTGCAGTCTCAGGCAATCCTCCTACCTCAGCTCTCCAAGTACTGGGATTACAGGCACACGCCACCATGCCTGGCTAATTTTTAAAAATTCTTTGTAGAGACAGGGTTTTGCTATGTTGCTGAGGCTGGTCTTGAACTTCTGAGCTCAAGCGAATCTCCCATCTCAGCGTCCCAAAGTACTGGGATTATAGGTGCAAGCCATTGTGCCTGGTGCCCCCAACCACCTATATTTCAAATACTCACACTGGCATTTATGATTTTTTATTTTTTATTTTATTTATTTATTTAGAGACAAGAGTATCGCTCTGTCGCCTGGGCTGGAGTGCAGCGGCGCGATCTCGGCTCACTGCAAGCTCCGCCTCCCAGGTTCATGCCATTCTCCTGCCTCAGCCTCCCAGGTAGCTGGGATTACAGGTGCCCACCACCAAGCCCAGCTAATTTTTTGTATTTTTAGTAGAGATGGGGTTTCACTGTATTAGCCAGGATGGTCTCGATCTCCTGACTTCATGATCCACCCGCTTCGGCCTCCCAAAGTGCTGGCATTATAGGCGTGAGCCACCGCGTCCAGGCAATTTTTTTATTTTTTTGGTACCACAGCCCTACCCCTTTTCCCCTTGTGAAAGACATAAGCTTCTGAATCTATCTAGGTTGATCCAGTACTGTTTCCTGAACACTCCTGAGTGTGTGTGTGTGGTTTTTTTTTTCATGTGTTGGATGCCCTGCATCCTCAAATCCAGCTTCTAAAACGTGTCAAAGCTCAGCCCCAGGCCTGCCTCTCCAAGGGGCTTTGCCCAGGGGTTTGCCTTCTCTGGATTTACATAGCACTTGTTTAGTCCCACACCTGTGATATAGGTGTTCGGTTCACCTGCATCAGAGGGTTGCTGGCAAAAATCACCAGGTAGAGCTGGACCTTAAATATTTCTTCTACCATAGGCCAAGCAATAAAAATCCATTTGGGACTGGGCATGCTGGCACATGCCTGTAATCCCAGCTACTTGGGAGGCTGAGGTGGGAGAATCACTTGAACCTGTGAGGTAGAGGTTGTGGTGAGCAGAGATCGTGCCACTGCACTGCCTGGGTGACAGAGGGAGATTCCATCTTAAAAAAAAATCCATTTGGGTTTTAGCATCTCTTTAAAAAGCAGGTATAAACCAGACACAGTGGCTCACGGCTGTCATCCCAGCAGTTTGGGAGGCTGAGGCGGGCAGATCACTTGAGGTCAGGAGTTCCAGACCAGCCCGGTGGTCTTGAGCCTGGCCAACATGATGAAACCCCGCCTCTACTAGGAATACAAAAATCAGCTGGGAGTGGGATTACAGGTGGCGGGTGCCTGTAATCCCAGCTACTCGGGAGGTTGAGGCAGGAGGATTGCTTGAACCTGGGAGGTAGAGGTTGCGGTGAGCTGAGATTGCGGCACTGCACTGCAGCCTGGGCCACAGAGCCAGGCTACGTCTCAAAACAAACAAACAAAAACAGATGTGTGTTGCGGGTAGCTAAAGCTGCCAAAGGGGTTGGGTATATTCAGTGTGGGAGATGGGTGTTGGTCTGTATTCCTGGCTGGGGAAAAGAAAAGTGGTATAGACCTTTCCTATACCAGGCGATATACAGAGTTCATAGTTTTGCCAAGGGTTCCAAAGACGGGTGTTGGCAGTGATGACAAGTCATCTCTGCTTCCTCTAACTCTAGTGCTCTTGGTCACCAATGCCTGAGGCTAGGAGTTTTATAATTTAATTCGTCATGTGGGGGTGTTTGGTCTCCCCAGTGAGACAGGTGTCTATTTTAATGTGTCCCATAACCCCTATTGCACCAGACGTTTGCCTCTGCACTGGGCCGTTGCCTGAGAGATCACTGGGGAGTGAGTGAGTTGGGAACCCCTGGAGAACCTTTGTGTTCTGGAGTCTACAGAGGGCTCTGGCCTGCCAGAGGGGATTGATAACAGCTGTACATCTGCTGCTGCAGCCTCTGCCTCCACCAGCATCATCTTTTTTTTTTTTTTGAGACGGAGTCTCGCTCTGTTGCTCAGGCTGGAGTGCAGTGGCGCAATCTCGGCTCACTGCAAGCTCCGCCTCCCGGGTTCACGCCATTCTCCTGCCTCAGCCTCTCCGAGTAGCTGGGACTACAGGCGCCCGCCACCACGCCCGGCTAATTTTTTGTATTTTTTAGTAGAGACGGGGTTTCACCGTGGTCTCGATCTCCTGACCTCGTGATCCGCCCGCCTCGGCCTCCCTAAGTGCTGGGATTACAAGCGTGAGCCACCGCGCCCGGCACCAGCATCATCTTTTGCAAGGGAAACTGCAATCTTCTCTATTGGCCTCCCTCCTTTCAATGCATTCTCCACACAGCAGTCAATTGATCTTTTTGAAAAGATAGGAATCAGGCTATGCCACTGTTTTCTTAATGTCTTCTGTGGCCTCCCATAGCATTCAGAATGAAATCCAAACTCCTTGCTGTAGTCTATACAACCCTGCAGGAGATGGCCTATTGCCTTAGTTTCTTCTCCTCTTCCCCACTCTGATTCAGCCTCCTGGGTTTTTTTTTTCCCAGTTCCTCAAATATACCAAGCTCTGTCCTACCCCAGGGCCTTTGCCCTTGTTCTTTCTGCTTTCTTTTTCCCAGAGCTGGGCTGTTCTCACCTATCAAGTCACCGCTCAGGGGTCACCTTCCTCATCTATGGAAAGTGGATTCCCCTTGTTACTCTCTATTTCATCACTGTTTATTTCTTTTGCGGTGCTAATTATAAGCTGATATGGTTTGGCTCTGTGTCCCCACCCAAATCTCATCTCGACCTGTAATTCTCACACGTAAAGGGAGGAACCTGGTGGGAAGTTATTGGTCATGGGGGTGGTTTCCTCTATGCTGTTCTCATGGTAGCGAGGGAGTTCTCATGAGATCTGATGGTTTTAAAAGTGGCAGTTTCCCAGTTAGCTGGGTGTGGTGGTGCACGCCTGTAATCCCGGGTACTCGGGAGGCTGAGGCAGGAGAATTGCTTGAACCTGGGAGGCGGAGGTTATGGTGAGCCACGATCACGCTGTTGCACTCCAGCCTGGGCAACAAGAACGAAACTCCATCTCAAAATAAAGAAAAATAAATAAATAAATAAACAAAAGTAGCTCTCTTCCTCCCGCTTTGCCATAGTAAGACATGTCTGCTTCCCCTTCACCTTCTGCCAGATTGTAAGTTTCCTGAGGCTTCCCCAGCCATGTGGAACTGTGAGTCAGTTAAATTATTTTGTTTGTAAATTACCCAGTCTCAGGTAGTTACTTCATAGCAGTGTGAAAATGGACTCATACATAAGCTCTATTTTGTTTGCTTGCTTGTTTGTGTCAGTCTCCCCAACTAAAATCTAAGCTCCACCAGTCTCCTGTTGTCCATTGTACCTCTAGGTCCCAGCACAGTACCTGGTGCATCCAGTAGGCATCATAGTAACTGGTGGAAGGCATGCCAGGTGCTATCTGGCCTAGGCCCCTGGACCCTGTAGCACGCCTCTTTGTGGAAACTCAAAGCCTGGCAGAGTTACCAGAGCTGTACCTGTGACCCAGTGCACCTCAGCTCCCAACCATCCAGTCGACAGTCAGAATTTCAACTGGTCCCAGCAGCCGAAAGGAGTGGAAATGCAGAGCTAGCAACAGTTTACCTCCATAAATTCGACTCCCTGTTGCTCCTGGTATTAACTCTGGTTTCATGCACTTCCACTCCAATTAAGACTTGGCACATTCCAGAATACCTCTGCACAGCAGGGCACTGATTGAATTTGAGGGAAGCCAGTTGAAGAATATAATGGTAAAATCACTGGTCCCTTTATATTGTAGTAAAGAACTTGAACAAACAACTATTACACCTCCTTTAATGTTCCATTCTGTTTCAAGTGAATCTGGAATAAGTATAGTAACTTATACTGCTTTTAACCTGCCCCATTAGACTTGCCCACTTTGGCCCACAGTGCTTTTGATTAGAGGTTCCAGTCTGTCTCTCAGCTGCACTGTTTGTACATAATGTGGGTCCAGGTTGTAACATTTGTAAATTTTGAAAATGTGTTTGAGTTATTCAAGTGGTTGTTTGCCTGTATTTTCAAATATAAAACCTCTGAGCAAATACATAATTATTTATTTTATTTTATTTTATTTTTGAGATGGAGTCTCGCTCTATTGCCCAGGCTGGAGTGTAGTAGTGCGATTTCGGCTCACTGCAGCCTCCACCTCCCGGGTTCCAGCAATTCTCCTGCCTCAGCCTCCCGAGTAGCTGGGATTACAAGCGCCCACCACCAAGCCCAGCTAATTTTTGTATTTTTAGTAGAGATGGGATTTCACCATGTTAGCCAGGATGGTCTTGATCTCTTGACCTCGTGATTTGCCTGCCTCGGCCTCCCAAAGTGCTGGGATTACAGGCGTGAGCCACCGTGCCCGGCCAGTAATTATGTATTTTAAATGTTCCCGTTTGGTCATATAAGTTACAGTACATCCATTCAAAAAAATACTGCCCAGTCATTTTAAGATTGTGGGGGAATTAATAGGCATCAACATGCTCAAGATTATTGTTAAGTGAAAACAGCGAGTTGCAGAGCATTAAGTATAACATCTGTCTGTGTGTAAGTGTGTGTAAATGTGTTTTCTTGTAAACATGGCTTATTTTTGGAAAGAGACTCTAAGTCATCTCTGGATGTATAATGGCTATAATGGTAATCGCTAACATATATCAGATGCTTGTCCTCTACCAGGCATTGCACCAAGTGCCTTTCCTATCCTTCATTTAATCTACATAATAACCCTAAGAGGAAGGTATTGCTATTATCTTCTATTTATAGATTAGGAAACTGAGGCCAGGAGAAGTCAAGTGACTCAACTTCAGCATTCTATACTATTCGTTGTGGGTTTTTCTTTTTTACATGTATCTGCATTACTTCTAAAGTAAAAATAATACTATTAAATATTTTAAAATCTTCCCCTCTTCTGGGATTTTGAAACTGAGAGTGGCAATAGAAATGTTCAGTGCCAAGTTCTATTGTGGCAGTGAATGAAAACCCAGGTTGTGCTAGGTGCAGTGGGCCAGTGGCTCATGCTTGTAACCCCAGCACTTTGGGAGGCTGAAGCAGGAGCTTTACTTGAGCTCAGGAGTTTGAGACAAGCCTGGGCAACATGGTGAGACTCTGTCTTTACAAAAAAAGTAAAAATTAGTTGGGTGTGGTGGTACATGCCTGTTGTCCTAGCTACTGAGGTGAATGAGATGGGAGGATCACTTGAGCCCGGGAGATGGAGGCTGCGGCAAGCTGTGATCATACCATGGCATTCTATCCTGGGCAACAGGGCAAGATCCTGTGAAGAAGAAGAAGAAGAAGAAGGAGAAGGAGAAGGAGAAGGAGAAGGAGAAGGAGAAGAAGAAGAAGAAGAAGAAGAGGAGGAGGAGGAGGAGGAAGAAGAAGAAACTCAAGTTGTGACACTTCTAGGCAGGCTCCCTTTTTCTCACAGTCTGGTGTGGAGAGGTGGTTGAGAAGCCTCTAGGCTCATAGCAGAGCTCAGTAGAAGCAGGAGGAGGAAAGGTCAAGTTGGAGGCCCTCAGGTACTGCTGCCTGGTTTTCTGAGTGTAATTATGGATGGGCTGACCCCACTGCCTACCGTGGTGACACTAAGGGGAGCCTCCAAACTGAAGGGCAGCACTGCACCCCAAGTAGCCAGAAAAATTCAAGGTCAGTCGTTAGCTGTAACCTTTTATCCAATAGCATCTGGAGGCATCTGGATAAGATCCATTAAAATACTCATTGTGATGCCAGACCTCATATGAACATTCATTTGACACCCACAACTACCCATAAGCTTGACTGTCCCCATTTGAACAGCAAGGTTTGTGAAATTAAGTGATATAAGTCTCACAAACTGCAAGGTTAGGACTGATTTGAACTCAGGACTGTCTGGCGCTCCACTAATTCCCACGCTGGGGCACTGGTGGAGGAGCTGATGGCAGCCAGATGTCGCAGTTTTTGAACGTTGCGCCCTCCCTTATTAAGTATCCTTCACTCAAACTGTGTGATATGGCTTGGCTGTGTCCCCATTCAAATCTCAACTTCAACTGTATCTCCCAGAATTCCCAAGTGTTGTGGGAGAGACCCTGCGGGAGGTAACTGAATCCTGGGGGCTTGTCTTTTCCGTGCTGTTCTCATGATAGTGAATAAGTGTCACGAGATCTGATGGTTTGATCAGGGGTTTCCACGTTTGCTTCTTCCTCATTTTCTCTTGCTGCTGCCATGTAAGAAGTGCCCTTCACCCTCCGCCGTGATTATGAGACCTACCCAGCCATGTGGAGCTGTAAGTCAAATTCAACCTCCTTTTCTTCCCAGTCTTGGGTATGTTTTCATCAGTAGCATAAAAACGGACAAATACACTGTGGAACATATAAATAATAAACAAGGTTGGGTGTGGTGGCTTGCGTTTGTAATCCCAGCTACTCAGGAAGCTGAGGTGGGAGAATCGATTGAGGGTGAGAGTTCAAGACCAGCCTGGGCAAGAGAGCAAGACTTGTCTCTAAAAAATTTTTCTTAAATAAGAAATTAGCTGAGTGTGGTGGTGCACGTGTAGACCCAGCTACTCAGGAGGCTGAGGCAGAAAGATCGTGTGAGCTGCGGAGTTCAAGGCTTCAGTGAGCTGCGATCACACCACTGCACTCCAGCCTGGGTGACAGAACAAGACTCTGTCTCTGAAAAAGAAAAAAGAACAAATAGAGGCATTTGCTTCATGGACCAGCCTTCAAAAGGAGCCTCTGTTGTGCTTCCACGTCATTTTCACACTGGAAGAACCGTCAGCAAGGTGGCATCTGTTATCAGATCAGCCCACTGCTACCTCCCTAATGACCTCCAAAACTGCCCTGAAACTCAGAGACGTTCCAGGATTGATTGCTGTGTGTCCTGAAGTTTCCCTCTGGGCTCAGGTTCCTCAGCTTCCATAAACTGGCTGTTTGGACACCTACTGAACCCTAATTCTATTAGTAATACTGAGGCCCCACTGTAAACTAAAGATTAGAAATGTGAAGGCTTGGCCTCTGCAAACCTTGGGAAGACTCACTGGGCTCTGAATCTCACACCCTAGAAATCTGGTGTCTTGAACCCAAGATTTTGGGGCAGTTTCTGAAGGACTTTCTGATGCTAAAAATGATGGTGAAGGGCAAAGTTACACCCAGTTACTCCCTGAGCACTCCCTTTCTTGTATTTGAATACTGGGCTGGCTAGACTCAGATACATATGCACACACACACACACACACACCCCTGTTCCATATCTTTGGGTCTCTGCTTGCTCTTACCCCTGCTTCAAATATCCTTTCCACCTTACTTCACACAGCTGACTATTGCTTAATTATGGAGATTCAGCTCGGGGATCACTTCCTCAATCCCAAGCTGGGCTAATGTTTTCACAGCACCAGGGTTGAGCACCATCCCAGCCTATTACATAAAATGGCCTGGTAACACATCTCCTCCACTGGACCAAAAGTCTCTGAGGATGGGGTCCACGTTTGGCTCCCTGTGGTTCTCAGAGTCTCACCGGATGTCTGCTGCGCCGCAGGTGCTCAGTGCAGGTTTGTCCCTCTGTCCAGCGATTGTGTTCTCAGCCTACAGGCAGCCTCTTCCTTGTAGCATGGCCAGGTTCCCATCGTGCAGACTCATTACATCCGCTCCAGGGCTTGTAAGTTTGACGCTTATCTGAGGTTCATCTGCAAGAAGCTGTAATTGAAACAGCTTCCAGGATGGAAATATCACTTCTAGAATTTAATTTTCAAGCTTACAGCCTGGATCGTTCAAGCCGATTACAGGAAACGGTTGCAGTGCCGGTGCTCCCCGTGTTGAATCCAGATGGGTGTGTTTACTAGGCTGAGAAATGTTAATCCTGTCTTTGGCCTAGAAATGTCTGGCATTCACTTTGGAGGGAAATAGAAAAATAAGGTAGTACAGCCAGCCAGGCTCAGTTATATTTCCCTTAAATAATGCTTTTTTCAAAACAAGGTGGGGAGAAGGTCTGCTGGGGGGACCTTTGCCTGAAAGGAGATAGTGTGCAACTGTCATTGATTTTGAAAGTTCAGAAGAAACATTCTGAATAGTCCATCTTTAGTATCATTACAAGGCTGGCCAAATAACCATGGGCCTGAATGCTGACAGGTGCATGCTTGGGGCTAAGTAAAAGAGATCTGAATCTGTTCTCCTCTGAAGGCCATATGTAAGTGCACATGAAGCCAAATGACAATGAGAAGAAGGGCCTGCACATTTACTGAGCCCTGGCTTCTTGCCAAGCATTGTGCTAAGCACTTCACAGTTTTTATATCGTTTGATCCAATAACTCTTTGAGGTGGATACCACTACTACTAACCCCATTTACAGTTGAAGAAACCAAGATTCAAAGAGAGGCTTGCCCAAAGCAGCAGGGCTCCCATATGCTTTGCAAACACTTTTATAACTTTAAACGATTTTTTAACCCCACCACGTGCTGGCACTACAACCAGACCAGCTGGCAGGTGGTCACTCCTATCCTGTGTAGTGAAGACCCAAGATCCTCTGGCAAGTGCTCACAGACAGCAGGGCAGTGGGGCCCATTTGTCTCTAATAAACCTCTCTTCCATGCAGTGCTCAAACCCCTCAAGAAAGCTAAACACAACAACTTCAGTAACTAAATAGGCGACCAGCAACCTGCCTGCCCAGAGCTCTCTGAGACTTTGTTTTTGTTTTTTTTTTTTTGTGAGATGGAGTCTCGCTCTGTCACCCAGGCTGGAGTGCAGTGGTTCAATCTTGGCTTACTGCAACCTCCACATCCCGGGTTCAAGCAGTTCTCCTGCCTCAGCCTCCCGAGTAGCTGGGATTACAGGCGCCCACCACCACGCCCGGCTAATTTTTGTATTTTAGTAGAGATGAGGTTTCACCATGTTGGCCAGGCTGGTCTTGAACTCCTGACCTCAGGTGATCCACCTGCCTTGGCCTCCCAAAGTGCTGGGATTACAGGCAGGAGCTACTGCACCTGGCCTGAGACTTTGTCTTCAGTTACGAGTGCAGTGAGTGACGAGGGGAAGGAAGAGAGCTTTTTGAAGCCATGTGACCCTGGCATGTATTTCTGGGCCTCCCGTAGCACCTTCCCACAGATGCTAGAGAGACAGGAGAGGAGGAAAGAGCCTCCCTTTCTCAGTCAAGAGTGCCACCTTGTGATGCCAGCACCAGAAAAGAACTGAACATCGCTCTGGCCTCTGAGCTCAGCCCTATGATTCATCCCCACGGCCCCTCCCTGGCAGTAGGCTCTGTTTGTGGTGCTCTGTAATTAGTTAATGAACTATCTGAATGATATTTCTGCAGTCATTCAACCAGCCCCCATCCTCAGGGTGGTAATTGTATTTGAGGTTATTTAAAAACATTATTGTATCCAAATAGAGTTTACATCAGCAGACAGCATGATTCGTAATCCTGCTATCCCTGGTGTTTCTAAATTGTGCTATAAACTGCCTGGTGAGTCGTGCAAAAATGGCTGCACCAACCGAGAACAGTGGGGCTTCTCTGGCAAAAACCACCAACTGTCTAAGGGGAGGGGTAGTAAAAGCAACCTGTGGCTAGAACCCAGTTGACTTCAGTACAGAACAGATTGTTTTCAAGAGGCCCTCCACTAATTTGATCATCATCTTTGGATGAACTAACTCTTCATTATCTTACAAGAAAATGCTTGGAAAGGAAGTGGAAGGCTGATCTGAAGAGTGGCAGGGGCTGCTTCACTTCCTCTGCGGTTTGCTGGAGCTGCCTTGCTCCTCCTCAGGGAATTTGCTGAGAGAGGCTCTCCAGCAGCCAGACCTCGCTGCAAAGGTGTTTCGCGGTCTGCAGGAACAGGCCCCAGGAGCATCCCTCGGGGCCGAATGTGCAGTGGGCGATGCCCCTCCTGACCCAACAGATCCAAGACGAGAATGATCAATACAGCCTTGTGGCCAGCTTTGACAACGTTAGGAATCTCTGCACTACCTTTTTTTTTTTTTTGAGACGGAGTCTCGCTCTGTCGCCCAGGCTGGAGTGCAGTGGCGCAATCTCGGCTCACTGCACGCTCCGCCTCCCGGGTTCACGCCATTCTCCTGCCTCAGCCTCTCCAAGTAGCTGGGATTATAGGCGCCCGCCACCACGCCCGGCTAATTTTTTGTATTTTTAGTGGAGACGGAGTTTCACCGTGGTCTCGATCTCCTGACCTCGTGATCCGCCCGCCTCGGCCTCCCAAAGTGCTGGGATTACAAGCGTGAGCCACCGTGCCCGGCCCATCTCTCCACTATCTTAAAAGCGATTCATTTCCGAAAATGTGCCATGTGTTTCGCAACTAAAAATAGAATCAAAGTAACAATGGAAAATGCAAAGTGTGTGCGAGCAAATGCTTTTATTCAGGCTGGAATATTTCAAGAGCTTAAAGTTCAGGAAAAGTCTGTTACTTTTTGAATTAATTTAATTGTCCTTTTAGACTGTTTATCTATTTTTGGATTAAGTCCTATGCCAGGGACTTGAACTCCACTTCGGATGTGTTACCAAGGTCATGGTTACCCTTTGATGCTGTTTCTGGAAGAAGGAGTGGTGGCAGTCTGCCAAATCAATACACAGGAACCTGAAGGGACCTGGACTTTAATTTCTACAGCACCAATGTTATTGATAAAATTCTGCAGTCAGAGGGGCTCTGTGAAGCTTCGTCTGAACTGGATATGACCAGTGAGGTCCTACAAATTACCATGTCTCCTGACAAGCCTTATTTCAGGTTATCTACTTTTGGAAATGTAGGAAGTTCCCACCTTGACCGCCCCAAAGATTCTGATTTGATGGAAGCATTATAATCAGACCCAAGTCAACAGATGCAAGATTTCCTTACTGAAACCCTCTACAAAGGCATTAGTCCTGTCTTGTCAGGTATCTATTCCGACAGATAACTGAGGCTTCCTTTCATTACAGTATATGATTAGAAATGAAGATGGACCAGTATATTTTGTGGAATATTACTGCTGCCCTGATGAAGAAGTTCTTTAATCTGAGTCTTGAGTCTGATGATTCACTGATATTTATGTGTACATTGATGACAGATGAAGTTCTTATTCTGAGTATGGTACTTTTTTTTTTTTTTTTTTTGAGACGGATTCTCACTCTGTCGCTGAGGCTAGAGCACAGTGGCACCATCTCGGTTCACTGCAACCTCCGCCTCCCAGGTTCAAGCGATTCTCCTGCCTCAGCCTCCCGAGTAGCTGGGATTACAGGTGCCCGCCACCACGCCTGGCTAATTTTTATATTTTAGTAGAGACGAGGTTTCACCATGTTGGCCAGGCTGGTCTTGAACTCCTGACCTCAGGTGATTCACCCGCCTCAGCCTCTCAAAGTGCTGGGATTACAGGCGTGAGCCACCACGCCCAGGCTTGAGTTCAGTACTCTTTATAATTTCATGTTGGATTTCCTATAGAGAAGAAGCATGGGGAAGATAGAAACAAGGTCCGTGTACCCTAGTAGTTGCTATGTGTTTTGTAAATACATTTTGTAGAGGGCATGTAAATAAATGTTTTCATGTGGTCATAGACTATTCAGGACTGTCCTGTAGTTCTGTCTTTTGAACTCATGGGAATGACTGTGAGCCAAGATTAATAAATTATATGTTCTATTTCAGTAGAACATTTCAAGAGTCTAAAGACTTATGCAGCTACCTGAAATGTTCTTTTATTTATTTACTATTAGAAAAGCAAAGGTATATGCTCATTGCTTATTAGTTTGAATTCTAGAGATTAGATCTTAAAGCAGTGCTTCTCAAAGTGGTGTGCCCACACCAGCATCAGAACCACCTGCAAACTTGTAGCAAACTCTGGGGAGGAGGCCAGCATTCTATATTTTAACACGCTTTCCCCAGGAGATTCTGACGCATGCTAAATTTTGGGAACCACTGTTTTAAAGGAAACTTTTTTTAAAACTAGCATTTAATTGTATTGAGATGATTGCTTTTACATGTGATTTCTTTGCAAATGTTCTGAAGTTGAGGCATCACCAAACAAGTCTGAACAATTCTTTATGTGATTTATTTTTAAAGTAGACCTTTTGAAGAGATCTATGAATGGGATATAAAATAATTTTCAGGCCTGGTGCAGTGGCTCATGCCTGTAATTCCAGCACTTTGGGAGGCTGAGGCAGGTGGATTGCCTGAGGTCAGGAGTTCAAGACCAGCCTGGCCAACATAGTGAAACCTCATCTCTACTAAAAATACAAAAATTGGCCGGGCGTGGCAGTGCATGCCAGTAGTCCTGGCTACTCAGGAGGCTGAGGCAGGAGAATTGCTTAAACCTGGGAGGTGGAGGTTGCAGTGAGCCAAGATCGTGCCACTGCATTCCAGCCTGAGCAAGAGAGACTCCGTCTCAAAAAAAAAAAAAAAAACAATTTTCAGAGTTACAGGTTTTCTTCTTGTTCTCAAAACTGTTCACTCCAGTAAGCAACTGCAGTAAGTACTTATTAGATACCTTCCATTTGCTTATAAGTTTCTTGGCAAATCAAGCTGTAGAAAACTGGTTATTAAGTGATTTTGTACTTTTCTGGTAGTCATCACTAAAATAATTTTTGTGGCATATAAATATTTTTATATTTAATAAAATACAATACTAAAAAACAGAAAATACATGGACACCAATCTTGGTCTGCCTTTCTTTACTATCTTTTTTGCAGATAATAGAGTAATACAGTTAAAAGCATGGGAATGGCTTAATGAATATCTCCCAGCCTCCATTTCTTTGTCTGTAAAATGGGGATTATGGGCTGGACCCGGTGGCTCATGCCTGTAATCCCAGCACTTTGGGAGGCCGAGGTGGGTGGATCATGAGGTCAGGAGTTCAAGACTAGCCTGGCCAACATAGTGAAAACCCATCTCTACTAAAAAGATATAAAAAATTAGCCAGGCGTGGTGGCGGACGCCTGTAATCCCAGCTACTCAGGAGGCTGAGGCAGGAGAATCACTTGAACCCAGGAGATGGAGGTTGCAGTGAGCCGAGACTGCACCACTGGACTCCAGCCTGGGTGACAAGAGTGAAAATCCATCTCCAAAAAAAAAAAAAACAACAAAGCTTTTACTACAACACCCAGGACAAGGCCACTGCCCAGTCCCAGGTGTTAGGGCTTTAGAAGTTTCTGCATAGTTTTAGTTATTTCTGTATATTTTGTTTTTTTTTTTCTATAGCCTCACAACAGAGGTGATATTTATGTACATGTTTTAATGATCCTACTACTAGATTATAAATTCCCTGAAAGCAAGATTAATGTTTGCTTTCTTTCTATGTCTTCACACTTCTTATACACGGTAGGAACTCAGTAAATATTTGTCGAATAAATGAACATATTGATCCTATATTTAAGTGAAAAAAACTGCAAAATGTGCTTTATCTGGGCATTAATGCAAAAGTTCTCAAGATAAAGTTAATCTGTAGCTGTAAGTATATCTGAGATCTAGAATAATATATCTATGTCAGTTGCTAAGAGGGTCAAATGAGATGTGTATGAAAACCTCTTCAAAAATAGTAACATAGGGCCAGGTGCCGTGGTTCACGCTTGTAATATCAGCACTTTGGGAGGCCGAGGCAGGTAGATCACAAGGTCATGAGTTCAAGACCAGCCTGGCCAAGATGGTGAAACCCTGTCTCTACTAAAAATATAAAAATTAGCTGGGTGTGGTGGCAGGTGACTGTAATCCCAGCTACTTGGGAGGCTGAGGCAGAGAATTGCTTGAACCTGGGAGGTAGAGGTTGCAGTGAGCCAAGATCGTGCCACTGCACTCCAGCCTGGGTGACAGAGTGAGACTTCATCTAAAAAAAAGGAAAAAAAATGGTAACATAGGGCCAGGCACAGTGGCTCACACCTATAATCCCAGCACTTTGGGAGGCCAAGACAGGTGGATCACTTGAGGTCAGGGGTTTAAGACGAGACTTGCCAACATGGTGAAAACCCATCTCTACTAAAAATATTTAAAAACCAGCTGTGCGTGGTAGCACACGCCTGTAATCCCAGCTACTCGGGAAGCTGAGGCAGGAGAATCGCTTGGACCCGGGAGGCGGAGGTTGCAGTGAGCCGAGATCACACCACTGCACTCCAGCCTGGGTGACAGAATGAGACCCCATCTCAAAAAAATAAAATAAAAATAAAAAATGGTAACACAGCAAACATAGGTAATGTGTTATTGGTTTATATAATATACATATATAATATATAGAAGAAATCTATATATTATATATAGAAATATAAATATATTATATATTATATATGTATATTATATATAGAGAGAGAGAGAGGGAGAGAGGGATTTGTTCTTCTATGCTTCTAGTGGAGCAGCTGCTAATTCCAGGGCATAAACTGCCCCAGTATGTAGTTGGGCCACCAACCACACATGTCAGCAGTAAGCAACTAGCAAGTGCTTATACACAAGCGAATACAAAGACTTTTTGTTGTAAAGAAACAAAAAAGTATATTAGTTATCTATTGCTGCCAAATGCTTTACTCCAAAACTTAGCTGCAGGAAACAACAGCAAACACTTATCATCTCACAGAGTTTCTGTGGGTCAGGAATTCGGGAGCAGTGAGTGGTTTTAGGTTGACTGGGGCAGGAGGATCCATTTCCACGGTGGTTCACGCACACGCATAGTGAGTTGGTGCGGATTGTCGGTGAAGGCCTCAGCTCCTCCCAGGTGTGGCCTCTCCACAAGGCTGCTTGAGTGTCTTCACAACATGGTGACTGGCCTTCCTCAGAGGCAGTGATTCAAGAGACCACAGCAGAATCTGCAGTGTCTTTTATGATTTGTCTTGGAAGTCACAACCATCTCGTCTGGAATATCTTATTGGTCTACCTTATTCAGTGTGGGAGGATACAATACCAGAAGGCGATGGTCATGGAGTCATCTTGGAGGCTGGCTACCACAAAAGGGAACTGATCTCAGAAATCAAGAATGGTAGCTACAGCCCAGCCAGGCTTCCCAGAGACAAGAGCTGGAGGGCATCCCCGGAGCCAGGGCAGCTCAAGGCACTTCAGTGGCAGCCATCCCCCAGTCTTCACTCCTCCTGTTCCTTCCTCTTCATGTGACTCAGCCACACCCCTTCTCTCTTCTCCTACCAGTTCTTCCCATGTTTCTTAGTTCACATGCCTAAAAGCAGAGCCTGATGGTTCATCTTTTTTCTCAGGTCATCACGGGTCACATGCCAGCCTATGGGTTGGCTTCCAAGGATCCGCTCTAAGACCAGGCATAGGGGAGGCAAGGTTCACATGGTCCAAAACATGGACATCTTACCCCAGGGCTGTGGTCAGGACAGTCTTACTAAGATGAAATAACAGGTGGGACACAGCTTGGGAAGTGTGGCCTGCCCCATATGGCTACTGCTCACCATGGATTGTGCTGGATGGAAAGGCCACAGATGGGGCAAAGAAAGAAAAATGGGCGGGGCGCAGTGACTCACACCTGTAATCCTAGCACTTTGGGAGGCCAAGGCGGGTGGATCACCTGAGGTCAGGAGTTTGAGGTCAGCCTGGCCAACTTGGTGAAACTCTATCTCTACTAAAATACAAAAATTACGCAGGCATGGTGGTGTGTGCCTGTAATCCCAGCTACTCGGGAGGCTGAGGCAGGAGGATTGCTTGAACCCAAGAGGCAAAGGCTGCAGTGAGCTGAGATCATGCCACTGCACTCCAGCCTGGGTGACGGATCAAGACTCTGTCTCAAAAAAAAAGAAAGAAAATTGAAGACCCATAAATTGATCCCTGGCTTCTCTGTTTAGCGAGACCATAACCAAATAATTTGTGCGTGATAAGGCTGTACTAGATCTCTCATGGCACTACGGGTGTTGATTGCCTCTACCTGCGGACCATGGAAAAGTCTCCCCAAGAAACTTGAAGGCCAGGGCCTTGAAGGATGAGCTGGAGTTTACCAGATGAAGAGAAGGGAGAATGGCATTTCTGGCAGGAAGGAACCTGCACAGGGTATTTTGGCGGAAGGTGAGACGCTGTAGGTGGGACTGGGGAGCAGGGCAGCTGGGAGGAAAGCTGGCAGGGCCAGTAGGGTGATGTTGTGACGAGCTTGGTGGGACCAGCAAAGAGCTTGGTCTCTACCGGAGAGCAGTGGGAAGACCTCTAAGGATCTGAAACAGGAACGACCACCGTGGGTGGCTCCAGGGGTGATAGCAACTCAGAAGGGAGGCCGGATCCAAGGAGGCACCTGAGCATCCTCCCCTCTTCAGAGTCCAGTTCATGAGGAGCTGCCTGTGATTTTTTTTGGAAAGCTGTATTCTCTGTTACAAAAAGACATCCGAGCTTGTGAGGAACTAACGACCGCCCCTCCACTGGTTCCCTTGAATAGCAATCCCTCCAAATATAATTCCACAGGCATCCAAATTAAGCAAAGCTTTATTAAGCACCAAGCCGGCCACATCTGCATAATGAAAGTATTTCATTGGAAGCCTGAGAAAACTCCCTGTGGACTCCTTATCAAATAACCCCTCATCCTCCTACAAATACCTACCCAGCCAGTTCAGAAAATAACATCTGGAAAAGAAACCCCTTTTTTCAGTTCAGGCCATTCCAGTGAGCAGCTTACAGCAGACTCGGGATTTCTACCCAAGGGAGTGAAGGCTGAGTACGCCAGTCTGGAAGGTTTATTATTTAAATGTCCTCAGGCGGGGCTGGACGTGGGCACTCACAGCTATAATCCCAGAACTTTGGGAGGCCAAGGCAGGAGGATTGCTTGAGCCCAGGAGTTTGAGACCAGACTGGGAAACATAGTGAAATCTTGTCTCTACAAAAAAATAAAAATATTAGCCAGGCATGGTGGTGTACATTTGTGGTCCCAGCTACTTGAGAGGCTGAGGTGGGAGGATGGCTTGAACCCGTGAGCTGTGATCTCACCACTGCAGTCCAGCCTGGGTGACTGAGCAAGACTCTATCTCCAAAAAAAAAAAAAAATCCTAAGGCCAATTTTATATCTTACTGGCCATGTTTATAGAGTGACTTCAGAGGAAAAAGCAAGCTCCTGGGTTTTTTTTTTTTTGAGATAGAGTCTCACTGTCTCCCAGGGTGGAGTGCAGTGGTGCAGTCTTGGCTCACTGCAACCTCTGCTACCCAGGTTCAAGTGATTCTCGTGCACCAGCCACCTGAATAGCTGGGATTACAGGCACACACCATCACGCCTGGCTAACTTTTATATTTTAGAAGACACAGGGTTTCACCATGTTGGCCAGGCTGGTCTCGAACTCCTGGCCTCAAGTGATCTGCCCACCTCAGCCTCCCAAAGTGCTGGGATTCCAGGCGTGAGCCACTGCACACAGCCACTCCTGGGCTCTTTTACTCAGAGAAATGAGTTGTTCTGGTGAAGTCTGGCCTCAGGTAGAGGGACCATTACATTGCAGGAGCCCCTGGAAGCTGCATGGCCTGTGGTTAATAGGCCAGCCTCTGCAGCCAGCCTGCCTGGGCTTATATACTCCTGTGAGACTTGCTACTGTGTGACCTTGAGCAAGTTCCTTGAGCGCTATGTACCTCAGTTTCCTTGTCTGTGTAATGGGAATGATACCAATAACACCTCCCTCTTAGGGCTCTTAAGAGGATTAAGTGAATCTTCTAAGGACTAACCTCTTAGAAGAACTTTACATAGCGCAGAGAAAGTGCCCTATAAATGTTTGCTATTATTATTATTACTTTAGTGTAAATTTACTGATCTGCAACTTTCCTCTCGTTAAGGTATACCTACAACAAATTTTCACTTTGAAATTGCTGTCCCAATGATACTAAGTGGAACTAATCATTTATCACCAAGTTCTGTTGCTTTTTTTTTCCTTTTTTTTTTTGAGACAGGGTCTTGCTTTGTCACCCAGGCTGGAGTCCAACACTCACTGCAGCCTCAACCTCCTGGGCTCAAGTGATCCTCCCACCTCAGCATCCTGAGAAGCTGGGACTACAGGTGCGTGCCACCATGCCTGGCTAATGTTTGTGTTTTTCGTAGAGATGGGGTCTTGCTATGTTACCTAGGCTGGTCTCGAACTCCTGGGATCAAGCAATCTGCCGACTCAGCCTTCCAAAGTGCTAGGATTACAAGCTTGAGCTACGGCACCCGGCCTGTTGCCTCTTACTCTGAAGTATGGTTTGAGTTGATCTGATTATCTCCGGTATAGGTGATAATTGAGCCCATGGGGCATGCTGTTATGGGTGGTAATTAACCCCGGGAGTTCAAATCCTGGCTCTCCATTCACCAGCTGTGTGATCTCGGGCAAGTTTCTTAACATCTTTGAGCCTCAGTTGTCCCTATAAAACGACAATAATGATAGTACCTATTTCATAGGTGTTTGTGAGGATTGAATGAGATCATGCAGGTAAATTGCTGAGCACAGCAGGTAAATTACTGGCACTAATATATATTTAATCAAACCCATTCTTGCCCCAGCCACATCATCTCTCCCTGAAACGTTCATGTTGGCCTTTTTTTCCCCTCTGCCTTGCCCTTTGGCCTTTGAACTTATATGGGAACCTGAAGTCTGCTTCCAATCTTACCCTCCTGCAAGGCATTCTCCATATGGCAGCCAAATGATTTTTTAAAACACGAACCTGATCATGCCACTCCTCTGCTTAAAATTCTGCAAGTGGGCCGGTGCGGTGGCTCATGCCTATAATCCCAGCACTTTGGGAGGCCCAGGTGGGCGGATCACCTGAGGTCAGGAGTTCGAGACCAGCCTGGCCAACATGGCGAAACCCCATCTCTACTAAAAATACAAAAATATTAACCGGGCATGGTGGTGGGCACCTGTAATCCCAGCTGCTCAGGAGGCTGAGGCAGGATAATCACTTGAACTCGAGAGGTGGAGACTGCAGTGAACCAAGATCATGCCATTGCACTCCAGCCTGGGTGACAGAGTGAGACTCCACCTCGAAAAAAAAAAAAAGAAAAAGAAAAAGAAAAAGAAAAAGAAAAATTCTGCAAGAGATTCCCATTACCTTTGGGATAAATTCTTGCATCCCCATAGAGGCTCCCCGGGTCTCGCCTACTTCATTAGCCAGAGGCCTATTCAGCATGCGCCTCCCTCAGTGGCCTTGTCTCATCCCCTGAAGGTTCCTTAGCACAGACCTTCACACCTGCAGTGGCCGTCGTTTCTCCCCACACTCTTCCTGCCCAGCTAACTCCCACTCATCCAACAAGCCTCAGCTTAAATGTGACTTCCTCAAGATGCCTTCCCGACCTCCCAACTTGGAGGGTTCCCTCCATATTTAATTTCTCAAGGCATCTTATTCTATTCCTTCTTAGTGTTAACAATTGCACCAAAATTATTATCTGTATAATTTGAGTGTCAGAGTTTGTGTTGTTCACGGAACATCCCCAGAGTTCGGTGTGGTGTCCAGCCCGTAGTAGGCACTCAATAAATACTTAAAGATCAGGTGGATGAATGAATGAATGATGAACAAATAGTGGCATTTGCAGCCTGAGGCCTATAACCCACTCTGCAAACACCATTCTTTAGAGCCTTGCTTCACTCTGCCCTTTCTTGCTCTGTGAGGGCAAAGGGACATGCTGTTTAGAACCCAGCAGGCTGAGGACAGGCGCTCCCATCACAAGAATCAGAGCCCCAAGTCCTTTTAGAGGCTGAGACAATCCAGTCTTCTGCTCTGTTAATATGGCTGGTGACCAGGAGCTCACTCCTACTTGTTAGCAAGTTCTTCCCATTATCAACCTTAGTCATGTCTCCTTAAGAGTTCCCACCCATTTGTGAGATTTTTATTTGTTTGTGACTTCTGTATTTTCTAATTTTTATTTATTTATTTGAGACAGGGTCTTGCTCTGTTATGAAGGCTGGAGTGCAGTGGCACAGTCAGGGCTTACTGCAGCCTCGAATTCCCAGGCTCAAGTGATCCTCCTGTCTCAGCCTCCCAAGTAGCTGGGACTACAGGTGTGTGCCACCATGCCTGGCTGATTTTTTTTTTTTTTTTTTTTTGAGATGGAATCTCACTCTGTCGCCCAGGCTGGAGTGCAGTGGTACGATCTCAGTTTACTGCAACCGCCACCTCCTGGGTTCAAGTGATTCTCCCACCTCAGCCTTCCGAGTAGCTGGGACTACAGGCATGCGCCACCAGGCCTAGCTAATTTTTTTGTATTTTTAGTAGAGACGGGGTTTCACCACATTGGCCAGGCTGGTCTCGAACTCCTGACCTCAGGTGATGGCCCACCTCGGCCTCCCAAAGTGTTGGAATTATAGGTGTGAGCCACTGTGCCCGGCCAGCTGGCTAATTTTTAAAAAATTTAATTTATGTAAGTACAAGGTCTGCCCCTATGTTGTCCAGGCTGGTCTCAAACTCCTGGACTCAAACAATCCTCCCGCCCTGGCCTCCCACAGTGTTGGGGTTACAGGTGTGAGCCTCCGCATCCAGCCATTCAACTTTTATAGAGTATATATAAATTGCTTTTGTAATTAGAGAGAAAGCAATACATTTTCTAAAGTTCTAACTGCAGAATCTAGTTCTGCCCTTTTTTTTTTTTTTTTTTGAGGCGGAGTCTTGCTCTTTCCCCCAGGCTGGAGTGCAGTGGCGCGATCTTGGCTCACTGCAAGCTCCGCCTCCTGGGTTCATGCCATTCTCCTGCCTCAGCCTCCCGAGTAGCTGGGACTACAGGCGCCCGCCAACACGCCTGGCCAATTTTTTTTTGTATTTTTAGTAGAGACGGGGTTTCACTGTGTTAGCCAGGATGGTCTTGATCTCCTGACCTTGTGATCTGCCCGCCTCGGCCTCCCAAAGTGCTGGGATTACAGGCTTGAGCCACCGCGCCCAGCCTTAGTTCTGCCCTTTATGTTAACAATAAAGGCAAAAAAAGAGAAAGAACCATATTACTGGCCTCCTCGCCCACATCATGTTGGCAACTGAGTCCAGCACAAGCACACCTTGGTCTTTGTGTTTGGACCTGCCTGCCATTTGCACATACAGTGAGCTGCCACTAACTAGCAAATGCTTTCCCCAGTTTTCAAAATGTGCCTTTACCAGCCTAGTGTTGAGGCCTGAAATAGTCTTGGGACTACCAGTCCTAACCCTGAGGGCACAGGCTGCCTCGCGAGGTATGGAGCCCTTGAGGGCAAAGATTGCCTGCTCCAGTTCAAGAGTAGGTCTTGGCATCCTGTGGCCAATCAAGAGTACAGAACAGCTGGATGAGTAACCCACAGGTTTTTTGTTTGTTTGTTTGTTTGTTTTTTAAGGAGTTTCACTATGTCACCCAGGCTGGAGTGCAGTGGCGCAATCTTGGCTCACTGCAACCTCCGCCTCCCGGGTTCAAGCTATTCTCCCACCTCAGCCTCCCGAGTAGCTGGGACCACAGGCACACGCCGCCACGCCTGGCTAATTTTTTTTGTATTTTTAGTAGAAACGGGGTTTCACCATGTTGGCCAGGCAGGTCTCAAACTCCTGACCTCAGGTGATCCTTCTGCCTCGGTCTCCCAAAGTGCTGGGATGACAGGCACGAGCCACCTCACCTAGCTGTAATCCACAGATTTTGAATGAAATTAATCTGGAACAGAGGAATTTTGGAAAATCGTAACAAGTTTTCCCCAGGTGCAAGTGCATTAAGTTCCATACCTATACCCTATAAGAACAACGCTCAAAAGGGCCGAGCGTGGTGGCTCATGCTTGTAATCCTAGCACTTTGGGAGGCCAAGGCAGGTGGATCACTTGAAGTCAAGAATTAAAGACTAGCCTGGCCAACATGGTGAAACCCCATCTCTACCCAAAATACAAAAATTAGCCAGGTGTGGCGACGCACACCTGTACTCCCAGCTACTTGGGAGGCTGAGACAGGAGAATCACTTGAACCTAGGAGGTGGAGGTTGCAGTGAGCCAAGATCTCACCACTGCATTCCAGCCTGGGTGACATAGTGAAACTCCTTAAAAAACAAACAAACAAACAAACAAAAAAACCCTAAAGAAAACAACATTATATTGAATATTGACAATGAAAAAAATAAATAAAATAAAAAGAAAGCAACAAAAGGGCCAGACCAAGACTTGTTGGATGATGTTTCCTTTATTCAATTGTTTAATATTTTATTTTTTATTGTTTTTATTTTTGAGACAAAGTCTCGCTGTCGCCCAGGCTGGAGTGCAATGGCACAATTGCGGCTAACTGCAACCTCTGCCTCCTGGGTTCAAGCGATTCTCCTGCCTCAGCTTCCCAAGTAGCTGGGATTACAGGTGTGTGCCACCATGCCTAGCTAACTTTTTTGTATTTTTAGTAGAGATGGGGTTTCACCATGTTGGCCAGGCTGGTCTTGAATTCCTGACCTCAGGTGATCCACCTGCATTGGCCTCCCACAGTGCTGGGATTACAGCTGAGCCACCATGCCTGGCCTAAAATTTTAAATACATTTTCAAACAAGTATATGTTTTATGTATCATTTATGTACTTAAAAATTATTAACATTTAAAAAATCACAGGCCGGGTATGGTGGCTCGTACCTGTAATCCCAACACTTTGGGAGGCTGAGGCAGGAGTATTGCTTGAGGCCAGTAGTTTGAGACCAGCTTGAGCAACACAGTGAGGCCTCACCTCTTTGAAAAATAAGAAAATCAACTGGATGTGGTGGTGCCTGCCTGTAGTCCAAGCTACTCAGGAGGCTGAGGCAGGAGGATTACTTGAGCACAGGAGGTCAAGGTATAGTGAGCTATGGTTGCACCACTGAACTCCAGGATGGGCAACAGATCGAGATCCTGTCTCTAGAAAACAAACAAACAAACAAACAAACCAAACATAAATAAGGAAAATGGTGTTAAATATTCTTTCTACTTACTAAGAACAATGTTTCTTTTTATTAGTGAAAAGTAATAAAGTTAAACCAGTTTGGTCTGTCAGGGTAAACAGCTGCTCCCTGGTAGAAGAATGTGACCTTTGGACACAAACAACAACAACCAAGAAACTCATTAAACTGAGGCCAAGTTTCCAGAGGGACCCAGGGGAAGTAATGAAAAGAATCCTTCAAAATATAACAACACATTTTCTATAAAATGGAAATGGCTTTGGGGAAATGTTCTGAGGGATTTGTTTACCACAGCTTGGGAAAAGAAAAACGTGTTTTCAAGCACAGCAAAAAGAGCCTGTGTCCAGCAGCCAAGAGATGATGCAGAAACACCGGAGTCCGTAAAAGCTTTGATTCTAGAAAACTTTCTTTTCTTTTCTTTTTCTTTTTTTTTGAAACGGGGTCTTGCTCTGTCACCCAGGCTGGAGTGCAGTGATGCAATCTTGGCTGACTGCAACCTCCACTTCTCAGGCTCAAGCAACCCTCCCGTCTCAGCCTCCTGAGTAGCTGGGACTACTGGTGTGTACCACCACACTCAGCTAATTTTTTTTAAGTTTTTTTTTTTTTTTTTTTTTT
>NW_026652278.1:13807440-13845445 GCF_009828535.3 Hylobates moloch | reverse complement strand
CTCTTTTTTGTATTTTTATGCATTATCTGAATTGTTTACAAGGATGTATTTTGAAATAGAAAACAATAAAATTGACTCCCCATTGGGAAAAAGCAATTCTCATAACCATCATTGTCAATTTTTTGACACCTTTTGGAAAAGGGTAGTGAATTAATTCTGCCATTGACTATAATTCAGCAGGAAGGCAAAGTGAATTCATTCATTTCGTAATATTTAATCAACACCAACTTGTGTTAAGAATGGAACTAGGTAGACATGAGGAATGTATATGTGCTCCAAATACCAGCTTATGGCCTAAGGAGAGAGACAGACATTGAACACATACCACTAACAAGTGTCCAGGTGCAACTGTGGCAGCTGCTATGGGGAAGGTAACAGAGCACCTGTGACCCCGAGATTGGTCTCCTGCTTGGGCCTAGCTCCATATGTTTGCTCTTACAAATGTGTTTCCCTACCCAGAAGGCCCTTCCTTCTTCTTCCATCTAGTCAAACTTAACTTTGCTTTGGAATCTTGCTTAAATCTCTAGTTCCTGTTCAAGGTCTCTCTGATTGGAGGCTTCCTTCGGGTAATGTCAGATATCACCACGAAGATAATGCAATTCATTAAGAGTTATATTAGTCAGGGTTTCCCAGAGAAAAAGAATCAACAGGATGTGTAAATATAGAGCAAGATCCATTGTATGGACTTGACTCACAAGATTATGGAGGTGCAAATTCAAAGTCTGCAGGTTAGGTGGGCAAACTAGTGATTTAGGGAAGGGGCAGGGGCAGTCTGCTGGCAGAACCACTTACCTGGGGAGGTTCGTCTTTGTTCTGTTGAAGACCTTCAACTGATTGGATGAGGCACACCCATATTATGGAGGTCAATCTGCTTTACTTAAAGTCCACGGATTTTTTTCCCCCTTCATAAATCCTTCATTGGAATCAAAGTCCTCACATTTAAATGTCAATCTTGGGTGGGCACGGTGGCTCATGTCTGTAATTCCATCATTTTGGGAGGCCAAGGCAGGTGGATGGCTTGAGCCCAGGAGTTTGAGACCAGCCTGGGCCAACATGGTGAAACCCTGTCACTACAAAAAAAAAAATTAGCCAAGCATGGTGGCACATGCCTGCAGTCTCAGCTACTTCGGAGACTGAGGTGGGAGGATCGCTTGAACCCAGGAGGCAGAGGTTGCAGTGAGCCAAGATCACGCCACTGCACTCCAGTCTGGATGACAGAGCAAGACCCTGTTTCAAAAAAAAAAAAAAGTCAGTAAATGGCATCCAAAAAACGTCTTCACAGAAACATCCAGTATAATGTTTGACTAAATATCTAGGTACTGGGGCCAACTAGACACATAAAATTAACTATCACAGAAGCCTTAACTCCCCAACTGGAGTCTACCATTTTAGAAGGCATGGATCAGCTCTTCCATGTCTTTGAAACCTTCCATGAAGCCGAGCTGAGGGATTATGGTCAGGAGGTGTTCAAGAAATCCCTAAAGAGGGCCAGGCGCGGTGGCTCACGCCTGTAATCCCAGCACTCTGGGAGGCCGAGGTAGGCGGATCACGAGGTCAGGAGTTCGAGACCAGCCTGACCAACATGGCGAAACCCCGTCTCTACTAAAAATACAAAAATTAGCCAGGCGCGATGGTGCATGCCTGTATTCCCAGCTACTTGGGAGGCTGAGGCAGAAGAATTGCTTGAACTCAGGAAGCGGAGGTTGCCGTGAGCCGAGATCATGCCACTGCACTCCAGCCTGGGTGACAGAGCAAGACTCCTTCTCAAAAAAAAAAAAAAAAAAAAAATCACGGGGAACGTTCACTCTGAACACTGCTGGTTCTCTGATCTTCTCTGACCTCCTTGGAGACAAATTTGGCAAAATAACTTAAATTTTAAAATGCATTGGCCTGATGATGGAGCACTTCCACTTCCAGGTATTGATAGATCTACTCGTACTTTCTTGCAAAATGACCTGTGCACAACAAAATACATTGCAGGCCAGGTGCGGTGGCTCATGCCTGTAGTCCCAGCACTTTGGGAGGCTGAGGCAGGTGGATAATTTGAGGTCAGGAGTTTGCCCATCTCTACTAAAAATACAAAAAAATAAGCCAGGCATGGTGGTGCATGCCTGTAATCCCAACTACTTGGGAGGCTGAGGCAGGAGAATCACTTGAACCCAGGAGGTGGAGGTTGCAGTGAGCCGAGATCATGCCACTGCACTCCAGCCTGGGTGACAGAGTGAGACCCTGTCTGTCTGTCTCTCTCTCAATCTCTCTCTCTCTCTACACACACACACACACACACACACACACACACACACACACACACACATTGCAGCATTGTTTGTAATAGCAGAAGATTGGAAACTATCTAAATATCTATTAATAGGAGACCAGTTCAATAAATTAGAAAGTACTGTACAGTCACGTAAAGGAGTAAAGAGGCTCTGTGTGGAGTGATACTGAAAATTTCACAGGAACATTGTTAAGTAAAAAGAGGAAGGTGAATGCCAGTGCACATGGCTATCATTTTACGAGTAGGAATAACGTGCACATACATGTTGGTAAATGAATGGGAGACCCCTGGAAAAACACCCAGTAAGCTGGAGACATTGGTTGCCTCTAGAGCAGGGAACTGGGAAGCTGGGGAGTATAGAGGAAGTGAGGTTTCTTTTTCTTTTCTTTTCTTTTCTTTTTTTTTGAGACAGAGTCTTGCTCTGTCACTCAAGTTAGAGTGCAGTAGCACGATCTCGGCTCACTGCAACCTCTGCCTCCTGGGTTCAAGTGATTCTCCTGCCTCAGCCTCCCGAGGAGCTGGGATTATAGGTGCCACCATGCTGGGCTATTTTATATGTTGAAGTCCTACCTCAGGACCTCAAAATGTGAGTGTATTTGGAAATAGTGTCATTGCAGAGGTAATGAGTTAAGATGAGGTGATACGGAGTAGGATGGGCCCCTAATGTCCTTGTTGAAAAGGGAGAATTTGAGGCTGGGTGTGGTGGCTCATGCCTATAATCTTAGCACTTTGGGAGGCTGAGACAGGAGAATCACTTGAGCCTAGGAGTTCAAGACCAACCTGGGCAACACAGTGAGACCCCACCTCTATATAAAAAAGAAAAAAGAAAAGGAGGCAGCCGGGTGTGGTGGCTCATGCCTGTAATTCCAGCACTTTTGGAGGTCGAGGTGGGTGGATCACCTGAGGTCAGGGGTTTGAGACCAGCCTGGCCAATATGGCAAAATTCTGTCTCTACTAAAAATACAAAAATTAGCCGGGCCTGGTGGCAGGTGCCTGTAATCCCAGCTACTGGGGAGGCTGAGGCACAAGAATTGCTTGAACGCAGGAGGCAGATGTTGCAGCGAGCCGAGATCATGCCACTGCACTCCAGCCTGGGCAACACACACACACACACACAAAAAAAAAAAAAGAAAGAAAGAAGGAAAAGGGAGGAATTTGGACCCAGGCAGGCATACAGGAAGAATGCCATGTGAAAATGAAAGCAGAGATTAGGGTGATGCCCAGCAAACTACTAGAAGCTAGGTGACAGGCATGGAACAGAGTTTTCCCTTGCAGCCCTTTGAAGGCTCCAACCTTGCTGACACCTTGACTTGGACTTCTAGAGTCCAGACCTGAGACAATGCATGTCTGTTGTTCTAAGCCACTCAGTTTGTGGTACTTTGTCCCAGCAGCCCTGGTGAACTAATGCAGTCTCCTTTGGCACCTGGAGTTCTGTATTGTGTGTATACTACTGATTATTGATTTAAAACTTTTTTCAACACAAATGTCTCTCTGAAGCCTTCCCAGATTCACTAGGCTGAGTTCGTTGCTCTTTTCGGCTCCCGCAGCATTTTATCTGTATCTGTGCAACAGCATTTACCACGTTGTAATGTAATTTAACTCTTCACAGGGTTCTTGACTTCACAAAATCATTACCTCCTGAGCACAGAGGCTGAGCCTGTTTCATTTATCATTGTAATCCCAGAGAGTGGCATCAAATGCTTGTTGGAGTTAATAAACAAATGGGTAACCAGACATTTTTCACTTCCCTCCTATATTTGTATCATTATTTATTGGTTTCTGACTTGACAAGCTATCCATTCATTCATTTTTAGTCAGGGTGATATAATTGAAAACTGATCTTAAAGAAGAGGTCAGGAATGAAGGTGGTGGCAGGGCCATGCTCTCTCTAGAAGACGCCAAGCGAGAATCCTACCTGCCTCTTCCAGCTTCTGGAGGTTGCGGACAATCCTCAGTGCTCCTTGGCTTACAGGTGCATTGCTCCAATCTCTGCCTTCATTGTCATATGGTCTTCTCCCTGTATGTCTGTATCTCTGTATCAACATTTCCCTCTTTTTATTTTTATTTACTTATTATTTATTTATTTATTTTTGAGACAGAGTCTTCCTCTGTCACCCAGGCTGGAGTGCAGTGGTGTGATCAAGGCTCACTGTCACCTGTGCCTCCAGGGTTCAAGCGATTCTCCTGCCTCAGCCTCCCCAGTAGCTGGGATTACAGGCGTGCACCACCACACCTGTTTTTTTTTTTGTATTTTTAGTAGAAATCGGGTTTCACCATATTGGTCAGGCTGGTCTCGAACTCCTGATCTCAAATGATCCACCCACCTTGGCCTACCAAAGGGCTGGGATTACAGGCATGAGCCATCGTGCCCGGCCCCTCTTTTTATTTTTTTTTGAGGCATAGGTCTCACTGTGTCACCCAGGCTGGAGGGCAGTGGCATGATACTGGCCCACTGCAACCTCTGCCTCCTGAACTCAAGCTATCCTCCCACCTCAGCCTCCCAAGTAGCTGGGACTACAGGCTCGCATCACCACACCCAGCTAATGTTTGCTTATTTTGTAGAGACAGGGTTTCGACATGTTGCCCAGGCTGGTCTCAAACTCCTGGACTCCAGGGATCTGCCTGCCTTGGCCTCCCAAAGTCCTGGGATTATGGTTATGAACTGGTCTCCTCTTCTTATGAGGACACCAGTCATTGGATTAAGGCCCACTCTAATCCAGTATGACCTCATCTTAATTTGATCACATCTGCAAAGTAAGGTCACATTCTGAGGTTGTGGGTAGATGTGAACTTGCGGTGATACTATTCAATGCAGTTCAGCTGCTCAGCTAGGACTCACCTAAAAAAGAGAAGCAGCAAGAGGTAGAGGGATGTTTTGCCTTGTGGTTAAATACAGGTTGCAGAATCAGCCAGACCTGGCTTCAAATCCTGGTTTTACCTGCTGGTCAGCTACGTGAGCTTAGGCAAGTTATTCGACATCTCCAAGCCTGTTTCCTCAACCATGCAAAGGGTTTAATAAAAGCCTGTGCTTCCTGGAGTTGCTGGGTAGATAAATGAGATCAGGACAGCATCTGATATTAAAAAAAAAAAAGAAAAAAGAAAAAAATAGCTGAGTGTGATGGCTCTTGCCCATAATCCCAACACTTTGGGAAGCAGAGGCAGGTGGATTGCTTGAGGTTGGTGCTTTGAGACTAGCCTGGCCAACATGGTGAAACCCCATCTCTACTAAAAACACAAAAATTAGCCAGTGTGGTGCCACACACCCATAATCCCAGATACTCAGGAGGAAGAGGTTGCAGTGAGCTGAGATCCCATCACTGCACTCAGCCTGGGCAACACAGCGAGACTCCACCTCAAAAACTAAAAAGTAAAAAATAGTTAGCGTTTGATGCTAGAGTCCCCAGTACCACGGTTCCTGCCATTCTTTCAGGGAAGAATGCAGAGAGTTAAATAGCTAAACAGGATGGTTTGTGATTAAAGGCCCAGATGCTTGTTCCAGGATGTACCTGCCACACAAGGTCAGAGAGCACAGGGCGACTGGGCTCAAGCAGGCACAGACTTTAACTTTTAATAACAAACAGACGCAAAGTTAGTGCTGCAATCTGAAACTCTGCAGCGAAGCCATATTGATTTCCCCTTCCACCTCCAGCAGGGCGTATTTATAGAGCTTATCATAGCAGTCTGCACAGTATAACCAGGCCGGACATCTTCTATCCCCTTCAGTGCTAATACCCACTGCCTGTAGCCCTTCTTTCCCAATGCACTTGACCATCAGGACATTAGAGAGAGGCCATGGCTTCCATCCAGATGGCCCTGGCCTCCTTTTATCTAGGCTGCCCCTAGTGGAAGGGCCCCCTGAGAGGGCATGGCTGGTGAAGGTGTGCATGCCTGCACGTGCTGATCTCTCACAACATTCCAAAGGCAAACAAAAACGACCTGGGATGACCAGCATTTTGCACAGATCAGGGAGAACTGGCTGTTCTCCTATGCTGGCTCTTGTGTTCCATTAGAAATGGATTAAATCACCCAGACACTGAAATCTTGTGGTTGACATTTTCATTTAAAACTCACCATTATAACTGGGCTTGAGTCCTCTGTCTGTGACCTGTGCTATGAGTCAGCCAGGCCTGGGCACAGCATTGATAGGGCTGATTTATAATCTTCCACAGCAGCCAGCTACGGCTCCTGTTTCCTCGGCATTGAGAAAAAATCATTTGCACAAAACTTTGTTTCTCAATTCTAGCCTTTTACATTTTTTCCCTTGGTGACAAGTGGGACTAAGCCATTGATTCACTTATGTTTGAGTGCCTGGTTAATAGCGTGGGATCCAGCGTCAATTGCCACAATTCAAATCCCACCTCCACAAATCAAGAGCCTTGCGTTAACGTCTCCAAACCTTAGTTGCTTCATCTGTAAAAGGAGAATCATAATAACGCCTACCTAGAAGGCTGCTGAGAGGATTGTTCCAGGCTTGGTTCCTCAGGAAGCTGACTATGAGAGGTAGCAAGCTGGACTTTATTACGGAATTCTCCTAGGAGCAACACAGGAAGCAGGACTGTGCAGAGGGAGAAGCTGAGCTGTGATGCAGTCCCAAAGAAAGCAGCAGTCAACCCCAGAGGGTGCTCTGGAGCCGGGGTAGCCCGTTAGCCCTATCCTGAGTTGGACCAAAGGGGCTGGGCCTCTAAGCCCACTGTGACTCTAAGTCACTGGATGCAGGTTGTCCCTGGAGGGACGTGTGACCTTGGGCAAGGCAGTTTTCTTCAGCTGCATCAGTCCCCATAGGTAGGTGAGACTGGGCTTCCTACAGCATCCCCAACAGCAGGTGGAATAAGTCCCTCATCCCTGAAAGTGGATCTGGGCAGCATGCATCACAGCTTCTCCCATAAAAATTAAATGCAGTAATCCACACAAAGCCTTTCACATGGTACCTGGCACGCAGTAAATGCTCAATAAATGGCAGCCATTACAACTATTCTTGCTTTAGTAACTACTATCTGTCAGGCACCATGCTAGAGGCTGGGGACCCAGTGGTGATTGACAAGTCTGCTCCTGCCCTCACGAAATTCAATCCATGGACACATTAGACCATCAGACAAGCAATTGCAATGCAGTGTAATTGACAGGGTGGCACAGGATGTATAAGGGAGCATGTTATAAGTAAAATGTTTATTTAGAAACAGAGTGCTTGTTCCCTGGTATGGCAAGGAAAAATTGGCATTTAGACAAAAAGTTTTTTTCAGTAAGGCAATTTTACTTTCTGCAGAAAAGGTGCTCCTTGCAGATGGAGCAATGGCAAGAGCACACTTGAACAAAGAAGGGAAGTAATTTTTATCCTTTATGCAGTTTGTCTCTGCTACTGTGTCCTGTCTCTACTGGCTGGAGCAGGACCTCACAGTCTAAATTAAATCCAACTGGCTAATAATTTAAAACTTTCTTAAACAGGTAAAAGCAACAGAGAACGAAGGAAAAGAGGAAGTTGCTTGCGAAAGGACTTAGAAAAGTAATAATATTTTTAAATAAGAAAGGGGCATAGGCTGCAAGCTGGAACGTGCCTGTGAGCACGTCTAGTACAAATATCTTGGTTAAAGTACAAGGACATAGACTGTACTTATTCTTTTTTTTTTTTTTTTTGAGACGGTGTCTTGCTCTGTCTCCCAGGCTGGAGTGCAGTGGCGTGATCTCGGCTCATTGCAAGCTCCGCTTCCTGAGTTCAAGCAATTCTTCTGCCTCAGCCTCCCAAGTAGCTGGGACTACAGGTGCCAGCCACCACGCCCAGCTAATTTTTTTTTTTGTATTTTTTTAGTAGAGACGGGGTTTCACCATGTTAGCCAGGATGGTCTCGATCTCCTGACCTCGTGATCCACCTGCCTTGGCCTCCCAAAGTGCTGGGATTACAGGCTTGAGCCACTGCGCCTGGCCAACTGTACTTATTCTTTTATATCTAATAGCTACATAGGACAAGGCTTAACAAAGAGTTATTAGCACAAAGCAAGGAGGCTTGAAGGAAGTTTAGTCTTTAAAAGAAACTATTTTTTTAACATTTATGATTTATTTTTTAACAAGAAGGGAAACTTTGAACAGGAAACTTTTTACTTTCCACAGAGCACCTATTGGGTTGGTGCAAAACTAATCACAGTTTTTGCCATAATAGAAGGGACACATGACTCAGACCAGGAGGATGAAGAAGAGAGATGCCACATCACACTCCGGGGACTGTTGTGGGGTTGGGGGAGGGGGGAGGGACAGCATTAGGAGGTATACCTAATGCTAAATGACGAGTTAATGGGTGAAGGAAATCAACATGGCACATGGATACATATGTAACAAACCTGCACATTGTGCACATGTACCCTAAAACCTAAAGTATACTAAAAAAAAAAAAAGAAATAGTTAAAAAAAAAAAGAAGAGAGATGCCAATGATAATACTTGATGATGAAGGGGGGTCAGCCAGGCAAAGAGAGTGGGAGGCCATTGGGTGTTGGAGAGAAGGGCTCTCCAGGTGGAGGAAGCAGGGTGGGCAGAGGCAAGGGCAGGCTGTATCAGTGCCTGCATGATATGGTGCAGCAAGGCCAGCCAGAGTACACACCAGGCTGAGGGGAGGAAGGTCTTGTGTACACCAAGCCAAGGAGTGTGGAGTCAACAGAGAGGCATTAAAGAATTCTAGGCAGAGAAGGGACAAGGCCTGTTTTGTGCTTGAAAGATTGCTCTGGCTACCATGTGGGCAATGAATTGGGGATGAACAAGATTAGAGGCTGGTTTACATGACCAACTGCTTACACACATACACACACACACACACACACACAAAGATTAGAGGCTGGGAGATCTATCAGGAGGCCGTGCCAGGGTCCAGATGACAGGCAAAGGTGACCTGGATGGGTTGGTGGCACTAAAGACAGACAGGAGTTCACAATCAAGGAATATCTAGGAGGTGGAATCCACAGATTTAAGGATAATTAAATGGGCCAGGTGTAGTGGCTCACACCTGTAATCCCAAAATCTCAGCACTTTGGGAGGCCAAGGCAGGAGGATCACCTGAGGTCAGGAGTTCAAGACCAGCCTGGCCAACATGGTGAAACCCTGTCTCTATGAAAAATACAAAAATTAGCTGGGCATGGTGGCAGGTGTCTGTAATCCCAGCTACTCGGGAGGCTGAGGCAGGAGAATCGCCTGAGCCAGGGAGGCGGAGGTTGCAGTGAACCGAGATCATGCCACTGCACTCCAGCCTGGGCGACAGAGTAAGTCTCAAAAAAAAAAAAAAAAAAAAAAAGGATAATTAAATGGTGAGGGGCAAAAGAAACTTAGGGTTATGCTTAAGCTTCTGATCTGGGCAAATGAACTCCAGGAGGCCTAAAGCGGGAGTGTCCGAGGGCCTGGAGAAAAGAAAAAGCCACCGAGGACAGACACGATGCTCGGTATTCAAAGTGGCTCAGAGCAGCTTCTTCTAGCCAGCTCTCCAAGATTTGTGTCTCTGTTTTAGACAAACCCTGTGGAAGTCCCTAGTAGAGGATAACGTTCTGCGGTGAGCAGGTCTATGCACACCTACCCTCAAAGGCTGGGGAAGCTGAGAAGCTGAAGAAAGAGGTGGACAAATCCAGTTTCTCAGAGAGAAACAATAGGGACTTAACAAACACAAGCCATGTCCTGGATGGCTGCAAGACAAGACGACGGATCCCTGCACTGTTACCCTCAAGTCCCAGGGCTTGTATACCATAGGGAATTCGCCACAGGCAGGATTTGTAGTATGTGTTTACGGTAACACCAACGTTATTTTGACCTAAGGGTAAGTATGTGAAAATAGAAATCTTTTTTTTTTTTTTTTTTTTTTTTCTTTTTTTTTTGAGACGGAGTCTCGCTCTGTCGCCCAGGCTGGAGTGCAGTGGCTCAATCTCGGCTCACTGCAAGCTCCGCCTCCTGGGTTCACGCCATTCTCCTGCCTCAGCCTCTCCGAGTAGCTGGGACTACAGGCGCCCGCCACCACGCCCGGCTAATTTTTTGTATTTTTAGTAGAGACGGGGTTTCACCGTGGTCTCGATCTCCTGACCTCGTGATCCACCCGCCTCGGCCTCCCAAAGTGCTGGGATTACAAGCGTGAGCCACCGCGCCTGGCCGAAAATAGAAATCTTAGAGACATTCCTGGAACTGGGGTTCATCAGAAGTGAACATGGCAGATGAGCATCCAAGATAGAGCTGCTTTAGCCTCCAGAGCAACGGTCAGAAGCAGCTATGTTAATCCCAGAGTAACCTGCTTCCTCCCTGCTGCTTCTTTCAGGGGAAAAATGGCCAACACCACTTTCAGTATTTGTTTGTTTGTTTATTGAGACAGAGTCTTGCTCTGTTGCGCAGGCTGCAGTGCAGTGGCGTGATCTCAGCTCACTGCAAACTCCGCCCCCCGGGTTCCAACTATTCTCCTGCCTCAGCCTCCCAAGTACCTGGGATTACAGGCACCCACCCCCATGCCCGACTAATTTTTGTTTTTTTAGTAGAGACGGGGTTTCACTATGTTGGCCAGGCTGGTCTCAAACTCCTGACCTCAAGTGATCCCCCCGCCTCTGCCTCCCAAAGTGCTGGGATTACAGGCGTGAACTGCCACACCCGGCCTCCGTGTTTATTTAAACTGTAGTTATTTAAACTGTAGTGGAAAGCAAATGGAGCAGGGAAGAAGATAGAAATAAAATTTTACTCTGGATTCAATCTTCGATAAACATCAACATTTATTGACTATGGACCCTGGGTTCAGGGCTGCAGACATAAGGAAGCGTAAGACAGGCACTGACTAGTGAATTTGGGGGTCTAGTTCCTTCAACAGTAATATTTCCCATGGGAAACTAGTGCATTGACATTCGGGTTTATACACCTGTCTCTAACATGTTTGGTGACCTGCATCAGTCCCTGGGGCCTAATCACCGCTGGAGTTACTGGACTCCAAAGCGGATAAGCATACTTTTACAAGTGAGAATCATTCCGTTGGAAATGATAGGCAGGCCTCTCTGGCATTTCCTCCAGAAGGAGTAAGCTGAGGGCAGGAGAGGGCAGAGGTATTGACTGGGGTTCGAGGATATTCTCTGATTCCGAATTGAAAACTAGGCCCAATATTAGTTCAAAGCGTTTCTGGGGAAGGGAATGAGTCAGTATGCCTAAAGATCCAAAATGTCACCTCCCAAACATTCTCTCTTTCTGGAACACAGTCTGTCTTTCCCAGGGGGATTGGGGTGCTCATTGACGTTTGTTAAATAAAAGTTATAAGAGGTCACTGTTTTGGACTAAGCTCCTGCATTAGGCCTCAACAAACCCCACTAAAAATCAGAAAGGAGTCACTCATGCTAAAGTTCCACATCACCAAACCAAAACCAAGTTGTTATCTGACTTTCTGAGAAATCAGGAGAGATGATAGTCTCATTTCCCAAACAGGCTACTTTCGAATGAGGGGTGAGGGTTGGGGGGTGACAGGAGGTGGCTGGGGGCACCAACTCCTGCAGTTGAAAATCCCTGCAAAGCTGGGCGAGGTGCCTCATGCCTGTAATCCCAGCACTTTGGGAGACTGAGGCGGGTGGATCACTTAAGACCAGGAGTTTGAGGCCAGCCTGGCCAACATGGCAAAACCCTGTCTCTACTAAAAATACAAAAATTAGCCGGGCATGGTGGTACACACCTGTAATCCCAGCTACTCGAGAGGCTGAGGCAGGAGAATCGCTTGAACCCAGGAGGCGGGGGTTACAGTGAGCTGAGATTGCACCACTGCACTCCAGTCTGGGAGAGAGGGCAAGACCCTGTCTCAAAAATAAATAAATAAATAAATAAAATAAGAAAAGAAAAGAAAAAAGAAAATCCCTGCATTCTTTTTTGTTTGTTTGTTTTTGAATTGGAGTCTGGCTCTGTTGCCCAGGCTGGAGTGCAGGGGCATGATCTTGGCTCACTGCAACCTCTGCCTCCTGGGTTCAAGCGATTCTCCTGCCTCAGCCTCCCGAGTAGCTGGATTACAGGCGTGTGCCACACATCCAGCTAATTTTTGTATTTTTAGTAGAGTTGGGGTTTCACCATGTTGGCCAGGCTGGTCTCAAAATTCTGATTTCAAGTGATCTGCCGCTTGGCCTCCCAAAGTGCTGGGATTACAGGCGTGAGCCACCATGCCCCGCCCCTGCATACTTTTGAATCTCCCAAAACTACCAATAGCCTACTTTTGACCGAAAGCCTTGCCAATAACATGAACAGTCAATTAACACATATGTTGTATATGTATTATATGTATTCGTGCAACAAAGTCAGCTAAAGAACATGTTATTAAGAAAATCATAAGGAAGAGATGTACATTTACTACTCATTAAGTGGACGCGATCATCATAAACGTCATCATCCTCATTATCTTCATGTGGAGGCTAGGGAGGGGAAGGAAGAGGAAGCGTTGATTCTGCTATCTCAGGGATGACAGAGGCAGAAGAGGTGGAGGAGGTGGAAGGGGAGACAGGAGAGGCAAGCACATCGGTGTAACTTTTATTGAAAAAAAAAATCCCTGTACAAGTGGACCTGCTCAATTCAAACCCATGTTAAGGGTCAACTGTACAGTAATCTGAAGTATAACCAATCATTTCTCTCTTTCTTTCTCTCTCTTTTAAAGAGACAGGGTCTTGCTCTGTCGCTTAGGCTGGCAGGAAGCACACAATCATAGCTCATGGCAGCTTCAAACTCCTAGGCTCAAATAAGCCTCCCACCTCAGCCTCCTGAGTAGCTGGGACTACAGGCATAAGCCACTGCAACTGGCTTATTTTTTGTTTTTGCCGAGATGGGGGTCTTACTGTGTTGTCCAGGTTGGTCTCAAACTCCTGGACTCAAGAGGTCCTCCAGTCTTGACTTTCCAAAGTGCTGGGATTATAGGCATGAGCCATGGTGGCAAGCCCTCATCAGTTATTTTTCTATGATTCTCTCTGTCCCCTCCTTACAAGGAAAGTAATTTTGAAACAACCAATCCAGTCTTGGTTCTTTGTTTCTGCTTTCTTCAGCCCTTCTCTGTCTATAAAACCAACCTCTTCTGCTCAGCTCACGGGAGCACTTATTCTAATTTAATGGAGGTGTTGCCCAATTCCAGAATCACAAATAAGATCTTTAACAATAAAAGTTAAAAAATGAAAATCAACAACAACAACAACAACAACAACAAAGATCTTTAAATGTGTTGTAATTTTCTCCTTTGACAGGTTACAAGTGCAATTGAATAAACCAAACAAAAAATGTCATGGTTAGGTTCGGTCTTTACTTCCCAAATCAGGGTCAAGATGTAAGATAGCAAGAACCAACCGCTACCATAAAAAAGATCCAAATCCAAGAAAATGTGATTTATCTTTAAAGCTGTTCACTGCAACGAAACTTTCTTTTTAGTCTAGGAGACTAAAAGCTATCAGCTGATACAATCCCTTTTTTTCTTGAAGTTTCCAAAGGAAGGCAGGTGAGTTTGCACTGACTTCCATTTTCTCCCTGGCTTCCTTCCGGTGTCAGATGAGCGTCCCCGCGCTCCTCCCGGACAGCCCTCAGGGTCCCCGGCTATCATATATGGGGGAGGGGGTGGAGGTGGGCGAGATGGCTTTGTTTGTAAAGGAAGGAGTGGCGGCAGGCACGGGGAGCACGGACTCCAGCCCCGGGAACACTCACTCGGCTCAAAGGAGAGGGAGAGAGCGAGTATGAAAGCCGAAACCCGCCCAGGGCGCACGGAGGACGCCCCCAGTCCAGCTCGTCCGGCTTCCCACCCGCAGGCGTACCCCGAAGGCGCGCCCGCGCCCGCCCGCGGCGACTCCGGCCCGGGCACGCGCACGAGGCGGAGGGGGGAGGGGCGGGAGGATGTGGGGGAGGGGCGAGCGGGCCGAGGCCCCGCCCCCGCCTCTCAGCCCCGCCCGCCGCGATTATAGCCGATGACTCAGGGCGGAGCTCCGCATCCAACCCCGGGCCGCGGCCAACTTCTCTGGACTGGACCAGAAGTTTCTAGCCGGCCAGTTGCTACCTCCCTTTATCTCCTCCTTCCCCTCTGGCAGCGAGGAGGCTATTTCCAGACACTTCCACCCCTCTTTGGCCACGTCACCCCCGCCTTTAATTCATAAAGGTGCCCGGCGCCGGATTCCCGGACACGTCGGCGGCGGAGAGGGGCCTACGGCGGCGGCCCGGCCAGAGACTCGGCGCTCGGAGCCAGCGCCCCGCACCCGCGCCCCGGCGGGCAGACCCCGACCCAGCATGAGCGCCGCCACCCACTCGCCCATGATGCAGGTGGCGTCCGGCAACGGTGACCGCGACCCTCTGCCGCCCGGCTGGGAGATCAAGATCGACCCGCAGACCGGCTGGCCCTTCTTCGTGGACCACAACAGCCGCACCACTACTTGGAACGACCCGCGCGTGCCCTCCGAGGGCCCCAAGGTGAGCCGGGCCCGCGGCCCGCCCTGGTCGGCGGCGCCACCTCGACGGCAGGCGGCGGGGAGTGGGCTGGGCCGGGGGGACGCGAGGCGGCGGGGCCCGGGGGTCGGCGAAGGCCCCTCGCGGGCGTACACCGGCTCCCCGCCCCGCCACACACTCCCGCTGCGCCCGGACGAGTCCTCGCTCCGGACCCGCCCTTGACAGGCGTCGGGGCGAAAGGAGGCCCCGGGATTCGGTGTCCCGGGAAGCGACCCCGCAGTGGCTCCGGTGCCGTCCACGACTCGACTCCAGGGCGGAAGGCCGGGTGTCCGGCGCTGGCCTCGCGCTCCCGGGCTGGGAGAGGGGCGGCCGGCCTGGTCAGCTCCGGAGGCCCCGGCCCACCGCGGCCCCTGCTGCCAGCTCGGCCTCCGGGCCCGGGACCCGCGGCGCACCCCGCTGACCGCGGACTCGAGGGGGACGCTCGCAAGCTTGGATGGTGGTTTTGGGGGGAATTTTACTGCTCAAGTTCTCCAACTTGGTTGAGGGGTATCTTGACTACTGTCCCATGTTAGGCACCCAATGACTCTGGAGGCTGGTGTCAAAACATTCATATATATATGTGTGTGTGTGTATTTTAAGTTAAAATTGTATTACTGTTTGAAAGTGCTTTCAATATGAACGTATCTTAGTATGACTTGTAAAATAAAAAACAGGGTGTGCTTCTCCCCAGCAGTTTCTAAACTAGAGATCTGAGACTTACAGTTGGCCATTGCCTTACCACATTGCCTCACACTGGAGAGAAAGAGAATGATACGTGTATATTTATAATGGCATTCGCTTCCTGCCTTGTTATGGTATTAAAATACTTAGGATTTGTTACCAGTACACAAATAACTGAGTAATGATACTCTTGTGAATACAGCAGAAGTATGTCTCATTTACATATATGCAAGGATATATACTTAATCCCCAAGAGCATGAAATTTGAAAACGTAAATTTGGAATGAGTGTGTTAATTTTCAAAAATCATAGTCAGTCATACTATTCTTTCAATTTCCTATAAATTTGAGCTTTCAAAATAAAAAGTTTTTAAAAACATGTTATACTTAAAGCGTAATTATTAATGCCATCTGGGCAAGATAAAAGCAGCAAAGAGCTGGTAAATTATTTTGAAGATTTAAAAACTCACCAAATTAAAACTGCTTTGTAACCCATTATTTTAGAAGAAAGACCTGTATTATTTCCCTTCATCTTTATGCACTTTTTGTTTTAACAATATTGATAAAACTCCGGTGCCCAACAGTGAGACCGTGTACAGGCAGCAGTTTACATTTACGAGAGATCAGTTGTATATTTATTCTTGAAAATTAGTACAAGAGGCTGTAATTAGCTGGGATGGGCACAGTTACATATACCTTTTTGTGTGTCTGTTCAACCCATTTTTGGGTGAAACTGACGCTTATTTCAAACCACCTTTCTTAGGGAGTCTGCGTGGATGTACCTGATCTTTAGTGTGGTTTACAACTATTATTTTGAGGCCTTCTTCATGTAGACATAGGGACAGTGGTATCTGCTGGCACCTTTGTTGTGAGTGAAGATCAAGTTTGAACATAAACATTCCCAGCACTTTGTTCTCGGCATGAAACTTACCCAGCAAGTTGAGATCTTCCTGTACCCACCTGGTGCATGGGTTAGGCTGTGATTTCATAAACCTTATTAAAATAAAAAAAGCAGGTTTAGTTACCATTATTATTCTCAACAAATAAAAAGAACTACCAAATCAGAAATCTGATGCTGGAAAGATTTATTTGAAAATTTCGCAGTCAAAATTTTAAAGTTGAAAGGTCCTTGAAGATCTCTTATGTTAGGCTTCTTTATTTTCTGAAACCCAGAGAGCTCAGGTGTGACTTTGAAGGTCATCCAGCTAGTACCAACAACAGGGAGAGAACTAGTGTCAGGAAAGTCCTAGTAAGAGGCATTGTGTCTCTTCAGAAGTTGGAAGTGAATGTTTTGTGAAGCTGAAGCGTGCAGGCTAGAATACTTGATTATCTTTGTGCCCTCCTGGCCACCAAGTAATTGGGTCACTGACCTCTGTGCTGAGGTTGCTTGGATTTTGATGATGGGATGTGATCAACTCAAGAAAAGAGCTCCCTTTACCAAGTGAATGACTTGAGGCTTGTCAGCATGGCACCAAAACTTAAGGAGAAAACTAACATTCAGCCTATGAGCTGTTTGTGCTTCATTGCTTTCAATCCGGTGCTTTGACACACACAATATCTGGTTGCACTTGTGTGAGTTACACCTTACTGGAGACTAAATGTAGTGGAAAATCCTTGAATATCATTTTGTATTTGAAATTGGCTTCTCAATGCATAATGAGAAAAAGGCCCTTGCATAAAACAAAGGGCGATTTTGGAGGAGCTGAGCTGAGGCCCGCCTGAGCATCATCATCTTCAAGAGGAAATGCTGTCAATCAATAAAAAGCTGTTCATTGAGCATGAGGAGCTCAAGAGACGACCTCTCTTTTGGGGGAGGACTCAGCTTCAGGATGTTTAAAATTTAACCACGTTAGTAAGAAAATGGAAAGAAAAGACCAGACCTTTGTATTTTTTTTTTTTTTTTTTGAGACGGAGTCTCGCTCTATCGCCCAGGCTGGAGTGCAGTGGCGCAATCTCGGCTCACTGCAAGCTCCGCCTCCCGGGTTCACGCCATTCTCCTGCCTCAGCCTCTCCGAGTAGCTGGGACTACAGGCGCCCGCCACCACGCCCGGCTAATTTTTTGTATTTTTAGTAGAGACGGGGTTTCACCGTGGTCTCGATCTCCCGACCTCGTGATCCGCCCGCCTCGGCCTCCCAAAGTGCTGGGATTACAAGCGTGAGCCACCGCGCCCGGCCCAGACCTTTGTATTTTATTTCATCTTCTACTGCCGTCTTGCAGTTAATCCTCCGCCCTCTCCAGAAGTGGTGAGGACAACTCCCTGTTTTCACCGAGGGGCAGAGCGAAAGCAAGTATCTTCTGTTGTTACTGAAGCAGGATGGCTCACGGCAAAGATGTTGGGCTTCATCCAGCCTCATTCTAAGCAGCTGGGCCTCCCCACCTGCGGTCTTCCTGGATTTTGATTTTCTGCACACTTGGGCTTCCCACTAATTTGACAAGTTCATACCAGTCCAGGCCCCTTCCTGGCAGAGTTTGGCATTCAATGCTGGTGCAGCCACTCCTCCAGGCTTCTCCCTGAATAAACTGAGGCCGGATATTCTGGAGTGCTGTTCCTGCCAGGCCTCCTTGGGATGAGAGGGAGACCTTCCTCCCTCTTGGAGCAGGGCTGCTCTAGCTCTGTGGATCTTGGGAGTTACCAGCCTGGCAGTCTCCAGGGAGTCCTGTTAAGAACACAGATGGTGGCTGTGTCTCATCGCCTCCCTGCCCCAACCCCATGTTCAAATCTGAATTGCTCAGTGTAGGGCCCAGAAAACTATTAAGTCCAAAAAGCTTTTTTGGTGGTTCTGATTCTGCTGCACAGGCAGTGGGAGTCACGGATGGCCAGTGATCCCATTTTGGGGAGGAGGAGCTGCGGCTTAGTGCCTCCTGAGCATCTAACTTGCGGAGCATTTTCCCGAGCCTCCATTTTCCTTCTTGGGGAAACTCCCCGGGTACCCGGGCTTCTGGAGGTGTGAATATGGGGGTGACATGGGAAGCCAGCGGAGACAGCACCTTGCAGAGTCTGGCAGGGTGGCTGGCAGTGCGAGAGTGGGGAGGTGGTCCAGAGATCCTCCTGGACCACAGGAAGAAGCAAGCCAGAGCCTTTTCTTTCTGTCTTGCCCACCTGGCAGAATCTCACCATAATCATTTAACAGATTATACTCAGGCACTGTGAGAAGGAGGTAGAAACATCCTTTCAGATGACACTGGAAATGTTTCGAGTTATGATTGAAGTAGAGAGACCCATTTATTCTGCTTAAGGTTCAGCAGAGCCTCCTGAATTTTCTTAAAGATGAGATGAGATCGTTTTGCTCTTTCCAGATCGATTGCAAGCTGTTATGCCTCTTAGCAGAGGCGGAGCACAATCAGGAAATGAGTGGCCGTTCTCTCCTTTGTATTTCCAGCAAGTTACAGTTGTGGCTGAGGAAGTTCCTGTGCGACTGCATGAAAGTGATTTGTTGGGGGGCAGATGAAGAGCATGGCCAGATGCCTTGAGCCCAGCTCATCCAGGACTTTCATTTTCCCCTCTAAAGAACAGCCTGTGTTGTTCACATGAGAACCGACTGCACCTCTGAGAACATCATTTGTCCCGTTTTGTAGGGTAGATTTGCCCTTTATGAGGGTGGAGCCTGTACACAGGACCTGCGGCAGCGTTTGACGTTAGCCAGGGCTGGGAAGGCTTAACTGTTGGATGCTGTCAGGGCTGCTTGTGAGTCAGAGGGCTTCATACCACCCATGAGGCTTGCTTAGTGCTGTCTTCGTTTCTGGAATGACACACAGTCACCTTATATAAACCACTCTACACGTTTATTACTTTCTATTGACATTTAAAAATGATGTTCTGATGTTTATCATCCAAAGTAGAAAACCATTCATCATCCAGACCTACTCTTTCTCCTTTAAGTTTTGCTGTTTTAATATTGCTCTTAAATGTTTAAGAGAGCTTACAGAAGAAACTGAAGACAACAGCCTTGCTTATTAGGATCTTTGAGACCCTCTGGCACTGGCGAACACGAATGAACCCTGTGTCACACTTGACTGTGTTATTCTCCAGCCTCTCCCGGGTTCCCTTTTGTTGTGACTCAACACACCCCTGATCTGCTTCTGCCTCAGAGCATAGACTCAAATGGCCTTCTCTTTTTTTTTTTTTTTTGAGACAGAGTCGCACTCTTGTCTCCCGGGCTGGAGTGCCGTGGTGCGACCTTGGCTCACTGCAACATCTGCCTCCTGGGTTCAAGCGATTCTCCTGCCTCAGCCTCCCAAGTAGCTGGGATTATAGGTGAGAGCCACCATGCCCATCAGCCAGCTGTCTGAGGCAGGCTCCAGAGCCCCTCGTTTTGCAGGTGCAGGATTCCTCCGTATGCGTCATGTGGCACATGTGATACCATGTGAGATATCTGGTGTTAAGTCGTCACGTATTTCGATGAAGGTATCTTTGGGACCTTGGCAGCCTTTTAGGAAGCCAGGCAGCTTGCAAAAGCTTAGGAAGAATTTGGGGAGAGAGGAGTGAATATAGTGTTTTTCTGTCTGTCAGCACACTTATATATATGTATATGTGCCAGATATGAGTGGGTGCTTTTGGTAGCCTTATCTCTAAATCCTCACCAGCTCTCTGAAGTAGAAACTATGAAGTATCTTAGGCATGGGACAGCAAACTTGGAGAGGCAGTGTGCCTGGCCTGTGATAAACAGAAAGACTTCTGTGGCTTTACCCTCACCTGGGTTCCTGAAGGGGTGACAGACAGACTTGCCTTTAGCGGGCCTGGCTGCTTTATACTCCCAGGCACAGCTTGAGGTGATAAACAGCCCTGAGTCCATCTTTGTACAGTTAATCAGAAATGTTGGCCTGTGTCTTGAACCTGGGTCTGGATTTAGGAGATGGGCCCAACTCTTTACTCACTCCTTCACCCCATCTGAAATTCACTGAGCGCCCACAATGTGCGAGTCACAGTGTTAAATGCCATGTAGAGGACAAGTCTGCCCACTTTGAGGCCGTTCTCCACAAAGCATGTCCTGCCTCTTCCTGGTCCAAAGCAGGCTGTCTCTCCTCTGGACCCCATATTATTTTAATTTGAATCTTTTTTCCTAAGCTCTGCACTTTTCTGCTTTGCCTTGGGGTCACACCCCTGTTAAGAGTTCTGGGGCAGAGTCTGTGTGCTTCATCGCTGCCTCTTGATGCCTGGCAGGGTCCACAGGCTCAGAAAAGATCAAACGAGTGACTGTGGAGAAGGGTAGAACACGGGCCTGCCCGGAGCGTGAAGGCAGACACAGAAGAGCTGCCCGTGAAGGGTGCAGGTGTGTCCCGGGAAGCCTTCCATTGGTTCCTAAGAACTGCAGAGTTGCCCTGGGCTCCTAAAGGTCCCCAGAGGCCTGCTCCTTTTTGTCACTTTGTGAATGGCCTTCTCTGCACAAAGGACTTCACTATTGATTCCCTAAGTTCATCCTTACAGGTCTGGAGAAGCTCTTTTTTGTTTCTCCCAATGACACAGCATCTTCCAGCAGGGCTGGAGAGGCTGGGAGCTGGCAGCAGCCAGACCCTACTTCCATAACTGTGCAGAGAGCAGCCCCTAGCACTGTAAAAGGAGTCTCTTAAAAATTTTTTTTCGTGTGGCTGGCAGTAAGATCAGACACCGTATATGTGAAGCTTCTTATTCACTGTCAATTCAGAAAAGCCTAGAATCGCAGAGTGCCAGCTCTGTGCGTCAGGAGCCTGTAAACAGCTCAGCTGTCCAAGAGCTCCCAGCACAGAGCTGTGCCCCAGTGAACTGGGGAGACTTTCTACGGAATATTCCTTAGCATTCAATTGGAGAAAAAATGTTTGCTGTTTTAAAGTATCTTCCTTAGTGTTTATTAAAGTAGAATTATGTATTTTTTTTCAGTTATTTCAAAAAATTCTTCCTTGACATTGGATGAATGAATAAATGAATGGATGGTTTAAAAATTCAAACGGTGGGAGGATGGGAAGGCCCCTTCATGTGCAGAAGAAAAGCCAGCCCCTTCGCTGGCCCACCTTTCAGGGTCAGTTCAGACCCCCAGCATCCCAGCGGGGTTAGCATTCCTTCCTGGGTTGGACGGGATCTTCCCCGGTTCTGACAGCGCTCCATGCCGGGCGTCCCTGCAGTCTTGGGGCTGTGGTGACTCAGAATTAAGCTGAGTGCCTTCACTCTCGTGTGCCCTGCCTGGCTGGCCCGATGACTCAGCATGGAGCGCTGGCTCCCTGACCCAGAGCACACTCGAACTGAATGTTCCAGGTCTGAGCCTCAGCCCAGCGTGGCTGGGCAAAATGGAAGGCTTTCTCTCCTGCTGCCTCTCCTGCTGCGTTTTACCCTGGGAGATGAAGGTTTTGGAGACGTTAGTGACACATGAATGTTATCACAGTGTACAGCTGTGACAGGAGTAGTAGAAAGGTTAGCATCCACCTGGCCTTACCATCAGACAAACCTGGGTTCTAGAGATCTTAGGCAAAGCACTTACCCTCCCTGAGCCTCAGTCTCCCCTTCTGTGAAGTGGGCATAGCAACACTCCTGTTAGCAGGATTGGGAGAATCAAGGAAGATGGTGCGTGGGAGGCGAACGCCCCAAAGCCTGAACTGATGCATGCGTGGAACTCCTGGAAACATTTGCAGCCTGCTCTGTGGAGTAGAAGTGTGTTTGTGGATAGGTGTGTGGCCTCTCCACACAGCAGACCGTCCTGGCTGTCCATGGGCCTTTCAGCTCTCAGAGAGGCCTGGGGTCTTGTTTCCTAGAAGCGAGGCCTCCTCTTATCCCCCTTGTACGGAGTGTAGCTGACTCCTCCGACCAGTGTCCAGGTAGCCCTCAGAGCCCTCCCTGGGGCTTCCCGTGCCCTTTGTGAGTGGAGGATGTAGAGGAACAGTAACAGATGAAGCTGCGGGGCCTTCGGGAGCCTTGACCCAGCTGCCAGCCCCCGCCCCATGCGTCCGTAGACGCATCTCCCCATCCTCTGCCCGAGACAGGCTGGGTCCTTGTTTTCTGCACTGCGCTGTGTAGAGCGCTGACTTTACTCAGCCCCAGCTCCTCAAGGGGAGGGTCTCCCTCAGCCGTGTCTGTGCAGCCACAAAGTACCAGGCAGGAGCTAGGAGCGCAGCCTGTGAGGGGGGACGTCAGCCCACCTTACTAAGGGGCCGATTACCTGCACAGCTGTTCTGGACCCAGCTCTCAGGTGTAAATGTCACCGCAGATGGAAGGAAGGAGGGGTTTTCCAAGTGCCACCACCCTCTTCTGAGGGGTGTGGCTGCTGTGGGCCAAATGCTTGAGAAGCCACTGCAGGTGGGAGCAGAGCCCCTTCTGGGACTCAGGGGTCTCACTGTCCATCAGAGAGGGTCCCCTTGCCTGCATGGCAGCTGATGAACTGAGGATGTTTTTCTTTTGGAAATTGTATTTTATACAGAATACACGCCTGCTGATGTCCTGTACGCTGAGACCTAACAGACCCTTGTAGGGTCGTGTCTGGAGGATGGACTTGCCAGGTGGCTGACCATTACATTTAGCATGGAAACGTAGCAGATGAGAGAGGCCCTTTTCCTTGGCTCTGTCTAGATTCAGAGCTTCCTGGGATGGAAATTTCGGGTAGTTTCTGTCTGTGATTTGTGACTTTGGCTTGATTAAAGCAGGTGGCTCTGCTCTTTTTTTTTTTCCCCTAAAGAAGAGGTAGGTATGTTCTAACATGCCCTGAAGCTAACTTTTCTGTGACCTTGGGCCACATTCCAGTTCCTACCTCTGCCACATGGAACCCGTGAGGCGGGCTGCAGGGCTGGGGCTGCGGGGAGGCTGGATGCTGACTCAAGTGCCCCCGGCAGGGGAAATACCAGCAGCTGCGGATGGTGCCTGGCCTGGAGATGGCTGACATGTGCCCTGGTGAGGGGCCATCGAGGATGTTGAGGAGACGCCAGCAGATGTTCTGCTCCCAGGCGGACCCTTCTGTGTCCCAGCCTGGCCTGGCTTTTCTGCCTAGGCCTCAGGGAGATGTGTCAAGGAGCCACAGTCAGTGCAGCTGGGCGCCCTGCTCAGCCAGGAGTTTGTCTGCAGAGCAGGCCTCTTCCCCAGAGCAGCAGCCCAGCCTGTTGGAGAGGCAGGTAGTTTAGGGCTCAGGTCCCTAGAGTTGTCTTTGGCTGTTTGCTTCCAGGTTGTGAAACTTTGGATAAAGTCTTAAGCAGGGAAAGTGACATTCTTGCTAATTAGTCCTCTTAAGATTCTCAGATAAAGGGGCTTCTAATTCTAACCGTCTTACTACCAACTCGGTGAGACAGACTATAAAGAATTAGGCTTTGTTGAACAGGGCGCGGTGGCTCACACCTGTAATCCCAGCACTTTGGGAGGCCGAGGCAGATGGATCACTTGAGCCCAGGAGTTCGAGAGCAGCCTGGGCCCCATAGCGAGACCTTGTCTCTAAAATAAATAAATAAATATTTTTTTAAAAAAAAGAATTAGGCCTTGTAAACTGTAAGCCCAACCAGCTAGTGCTGGAGAAAAGCTGAGTCCGTCAATAACTATTTGTGGAATAAAGAAATGCAATTGTGGCTGCGGGTGGTGGCTCACGGCTGTAATCCCAGCACTTTGGGAGGCTGAGGCAGGAAGATCACTTGAGATCAGGAGTTCGAGACCATCCTGGCCAACATGGTGAAACCCCATCTCTACTAAAAATACAAAATTAGCTGGGTGTGGTGGCACATGCCTGTAATCCCAGCTACTCAGGAGGCTGAGGCAGGAGAATCACTTGAACCTAGGAGGCAGAGGTTGTGGTGAGCCAAGATCATGCCTTTGCACTCCAGTCTGGGTAACAAGAGCGACTCTTCATCTCAAAAACAAAAACAAAAATTAGCTGGGTGTGGTGGCATGTGCCTGTAATCCCAGCTACTCGGGAGGCTGAGGCATGAGAATTGCTTGAACTCGGGAGGCAGAGGTTGCAGTGAGCTGAGATTGTGCCATTGCACTCCAGCCTGGGCAACAGAGCGAGACTCAGTCTCTTAAAAGAAAAAAAAAGAAAGAAAAACCCGATTGTTTAGGGCACAGAGCAGCTCAGAGTTTACAAAGACTTGTACCTTATTTCGTACCTTATTTCACTTAACTCTTGCAAAAACCACTGGGAAATATGAGGATCTTTACAGCTGGGGAAACAGTAGCAAGGAGTCCTGACCGTGGTCACACAGCTGGTGAGCATCAAGGAGGGACTGGAACCCAGGGTGGCAACTTGAAGACCCAGGCTCATGCTGGTTCATTCCTGTTTATTTGGACACAGCTGCAGAGAGAAGCAATGTTGGTTTCATCGTCTAAAAAAAATTTTCCCCATTGAAAACACATAGGGACAGTCATCTGTTTATCCCAGGATAAAATGTATATATATTTTAGTAACAGGCATATTAGATAAAACCTCCAGTGGCCTGTGACTTGTGATAGCTTATCGAGTATGTGGTTAGCACAGACCTCTTGTCTTAACCAGGAGTCTCTGGACAAAGCCTAACTCCTCAGGTGTGCTGTAAGTGGAGTGTGGACTTAGTTTATTATTCAGAATTTTCCCCGAGTCTTTTATGCGTCCAAAATAGTGCTGGGGGAGTGGGAGAGACCCTGTATTACAATCCAGTGGGGACTGAAGGGATTTTGACTTTGGCTATAGGGATGTGAATGGCTGTTTATTGTTTATTTCAGTATCAAATGGGCAGTAAGACTTAATTCATTCATGCACCCCGTCATAACAAGCAGAGAGCTTTGGTAGGGTGCTGAAACTCGACTCCAGTTGCACTTTGTTTTTTGTTTTGGTCGTTGTTTTAATTCAGAGCCTCACTCTCTTGCCCAGGCTGGAGTGCAATGGTGCGATCTCAGCTCACTGCAACCTCTCCCTCCTGGGTTCAAGCGATTCTCCTGCCTCAGCCTCCCGAGTATCTGGGATTACAGGTGCCTGCCATCATGCCTGGCTATGTTTTTTTGTTTTTTTGTATTTTTAGTAGAGACAGCGTTTCACCATGTTGGCCAAGCTGGTCTTGAACTCCTGACCTCAGGTGATCCGCCCGCCTCGGCCTCCCAAAGTCCTGGGATTACAGGCATGAGCCACCACGCCCAGTTCCAGTTGCACTTTGGAAGAAAGTGTGTTTTGTTTGTTTCCTGCCTGATGGAGGCGAGCCAGGCCACTTAATTTTGATCCAGGCCTTAGCCATATGAGGAGTTCCGGGATTCCTATGTTCTTCCATCTTTTTTCTTTGTTTTAGAAGTTTTGAAGTGTTCACTTGACCCATGTGAAGGCTCTTCTGGCCTAAAAACCCAGTTAATACAGTCTGTGTCCTACTTAATTCTCCAGGCCTGCCAAGTCGTAAGTGCTAGGAGACAGCCCTAAGAGTTGCCTTTGTTACTGTTTCTCCTAGTTCAGACCAGAGTGATGGAAGCTGTGGTTTGTAGATGTGGAGCCAACTTTTTAAAGAGCACTATACCTGGCCGGGCGTGGTGGCTCACGCCTGTAATCCCAGCACTTTGGGAGGCCGAGGCGGGCGGATCACGAGGTCAGGAGATCGAGACCATCCTGGCCAATATAGTGAAACCCCGTCTCTACTAAAAATACAAAAAAAAAAAAAAATTAACTGGGCATGGTGGCGGGCACCTGTAGTCCCAGCTACTCAGGAGGCTAAGGCAGGAGAATGGTGTGAACCCGGGAAGCAGAGGTTGCAGTGAGCCGAGATCGCACCACTGCACTCCAGCCTGGGTGACAGAATGAGACTCTGTCTCAAAAATAAAAATAAAATATAGAGCAGTGTACCATGGAGCCAAGATTGGGGCTCACAGAAGGTGCCCATTTTCGGGTTTCAATGGCCACTCAGTGTACAGGGAGTCAGTTGTGGGTGGATCAAGATAGATTCTTCTCCATGGCTCTTTCGTGAACATGTGTGTGCCCAGCGTACGCCTCTTTAGGCAGACACCTTGCAGGTGCCCAGGGGCTGTTGTTCCCACCCTGCTTTTAGGGCACAGGGTTGGGGGTTAGAGCCTTCCTTCTCTTCATTTGTTTTTGTTTTTTGAGACAGAGTCTCACTCTGTCGCCCAGGCTGGAGTGCAGTGGTGCAATCTTGGCTCACTGCAACCTCGCACCCCCGGGTTCAAGCAATTCTTGTGCATCATCAGCCTCCTAAGCAGCTGGGATTACAGATGCCCACCACCACGGCCAGCTAATTTTTGTATTTTTAGTAGAGACGGGGTTTTGTCATTTTGGACAGGCTGGTCTCAAACTCCTGGGAATGGATCTGACCTCAGGTGATCCACCCGCCTCGGCCTGCCGAAGTGCTGGGATTACAGACACGAACCACTGCACCCGGGCGGGCCCTCCTCTTCATCTGGGACATGAAACTTTGGGATGCTCTGAGTTCCAGCAATTCTGATATGATTTGAGTGTAGTTAGGAGTAGTCATTTTTAGATTTCTGTGACATTAACGTTTCCTTGTCTGGGGGCTTTGTATAGCTGTTGAGAGCTTGAAGGGACTTTGGAAATCAGGCCACGCAGAGTGTCAGAGCTGAAAGGAACTTTCCATCATCATTTTTCTCAGTGCGGACCTTCAGGCTTCCTCACACACCTATGGAATCAGACCTACTTGGGTTGGGCTTAGAGTCTGCAATGTTTGCATTTCCTCGGTGCTTCGATACCCCAAGCGCTGGAGAACCACTGCTTTCTAGAACATTTTTGGGCCTCCCTTTCATTTTGCAGCTAAGAAAACTAAAGTTCACAGAGGGCATGTGAGCTGCTTCCGTAACACATGTATTTAGGGGCAGAGCCAGCGTTAGGACCAAGTGCAGCCTCTTCCTGGGTCTCCTGCTTGTTCCCTCAGCACTCACGTTGCTGCTAAAAACCACTAGTGCAGTTTAGACCTGCTCTTAAGCAAATGAGCCCAACAGCTCACCAAAGCTCAGAACCTGACCTCAGGCTTTCTCTAATCATAATATCTTGTACATAATAGGGCAAATTTTGGCTCATCTGGGGTCATTTTTTTCCTGCTTTCTGTCTTGGCTATCTCATGGAGTTGTTTGGTGCCCTGAGACATGCCTCAGATTTTTAATGCAATGCACAAACAAGGGGGCAGAATTAACTAATTCATTTAATAAATTAATATAGTGAGATAAGCAGTGAGAGTCAGGACTGAGCCCCTGGGCTCTTCTTTCCTAATTGGATTTTGTATGATATATATCATCTGATATTCCTGATGTCTTTAGCCAGAGATAAGGATAATGAGCTCTGAGCTGCAGGCGGGCCCTGACGAGGTGGCCATGAGGATCAGCAGTCATCTGCCTGGTCACTGTGGTTGCGTCCCAGTCCCTGTCCTGTAATCACACAGAGCTGTCCCCCCCAACTCTGAGGAGGCAGATTCCGAGCTCCCGCTTGAATCAGGAAGGGGCATGTAGTGAGCCTTATCTGAGAGATGCTGGTGTAACCAAGAGGCATTATCTGGATGTGCTTGAACTTGAAAACACTTAGTAGACTGAAGAGACATGTTTTAGTCAGATTCTAGGAGAATTATAAATATTACACATTTTTTCTTTTGATTCTTTTATTTACAAAATATCTCTCTTTGCTAAATTGTGTTGAAAACACCGTAGAAGAGAGAAAGGGCAATTTAACTCTTCCAGGTGTTTTGTGTGTGTGTGTGTGTGTGTGTGTGTGTGGTTTTTTTTTTTTGGCAGAGTTTCACTCTCGTAGCCCAGGCTAGAGTGCAATGGCGTGATCTCAGCTCACTGCAACCTCCGCCTCCCGGGTTCAAGCAATTCTCCTGCCTCAGCCTCCCGAGTAGGTGGGATTACAGGCACCCGCCACCACACCCAGCTAATTTGTGTGTGTGTGTGTGTGTGTGTGTATATATATATATATATATATATATATATTTTTTTTTTTTTTTTGAGCTGGAGTCTCGCTCTGTCACCCAGGCTGGAGTGCAGTGGCGCGATCTCGGCTCACTGCTCACTGCAAGCTCCACCTCTCGGGTTCACGCCATTCTCCTGCCTCAGCCTCCCGAGTACTTGGGACTACAGGCGCCCACCACCACTACAGGCCACCACCACCCTGCACTACAGGGTGCAGGGGCTGGGAGCTGGCTGACGCTTTGAGGCCCAAGTCACTCGGGAAGATCACAATGCCAAGATACGCCGGCTAATTTTTTTTTTTGTATTTTTAGTAGAGATGGGGTTTCACCGTGTTAGCCAGGATGGTCTCAATCTCCTGACCTCGTGATCCGCCCACCTCAGCCTCCCAAAGTGCTGGGATTACAGGCGTGAGCCACTGCGCCCGGCCTAATTTTTGTATTTTTTTTTAGTGAAGCCGGGGTTTCACCGTGTTGGCCAGGCTGGTCTCGGACTCCTGACCTCAGGTGATCCACTCGCCTCGGACTCCCAAAGTGCTGAGATGACAGGCATGAGCCACCGCACCTGGGCCAAGTGGTGTTTTTTACTTAGTAAAAGTGGAAGCATTTGCTGTTGTGACCCTAATGATAGTGGATGGGAACATTAGAATGTGGCATCAGCATTCCCGTCACAGACCTCATTACAGGTGGGAGTTTTGTTTTTGGTTGAAATTATTCATTCACGTAGAAGTATTTAATTGCCTATTTTGTGAAATTCGTGTGTTTTTTATTTAAAGCAATGTTTTTTGTTTTTTGTTTAACAAAACCCCACCAGAGTAGAAGGGGAGCCTGGAACGTCTTTTAGATGCAGTGCTTACAAGGAGACACTTGGTTTTTTATTAAATGGCAAAAATGGGTCATTAATTCACCCAAACCCAGGAATACAGACCTCGGGACTGTTGGAGAAGCAGCCAGGCCGCCCTTGCCTGTCTTGACTGTCTCTGCTTTCCAGCTGTGCCGGCAGGCTTGGCCTGTTCAGTGGACCTCACGCGCAGTGGAGACCTTTCCCCTTCCCCCCACGTGCCTCTCATTTTTCTGGGTGCCCTTTCCCCTCCAGGCCCTCTGCCCTGCTTTGTGCTCATCTCCTCCTCCATGACGTCCTTCCTCACTTCCCAACATGTCCTGGCTTCTCCTTTCCAGTCCCTCTGTCTTGCTGAGGCATCTCCTATGATGGTTGGAACACTCAGAAGGGTGGACCTCAGCCCCCACTTCCAGCCTGGCCCCTGGGCCTCCAGCCAGATCTCCCTCAGCTCAGCACTGACCCCCAAGCCTGCCCCTTGCCACTGCTTCCCACCACTCTTCTGACACCACTGCCCCTGCCTGCAGTGACTACATTCCTTCCCCGTGGACCAAGCCATGTTTCTGGAAAGGTTGAATATTGGCTCCAGCAAGCAGTCTCTGCTGTCACAGTCTTGTGTGCAGACACAGTTGTTTTTCCTTCCTCCCTCTCTCTCCTGTCTTCTTCCCCTCCTCTTTCAATGGAGGCACAAAATGTGCTCAGCGAGATGCATGAGGTGCTTAGCTCATGGCTGGCTGGCTCAAGGGCCTTCTGGATCCAGGGGCTTCCCCCAGGAGGAGCTGCATCTCCTCAAGGCCTGTCTGAGGACTCCAGGCCCTGGAAGGGTCTGGCTACAATGGGTTGGGATCAGCAGCTCTCCCAGTTGAAACCAGAGAGTGTGGGTGGGATGTAGTGGAGTGGGCAGTGTGGGGGTTTGATGGAGTTTTACATAGCTATACACCCATTTACCACCGCCCAGAAAAAGAGAATATTCCCATCACCTCAGAAAGCTCTTTCGAGACCCTTCCCAGCCACTACCATCTCCTCCAGAAGTGACCACCATTCTGGTTTCTAGCACCATCAATTCACTTTGTACTTCACTTTTACTTTTTCTTTTTTTTTCTTTTTGGGACAAAGTTTTGCTCTATTGCCCAGGCTGGAGTACAGTGGCAAGATCTCAGCTCACTGCAACCTCTGCCTCCGGGGTTCAAGCGATTCTCCTGCCTCAGCCTCCTGAATAGCGGGGACTACAGGTGCCCACCACCATGCCCAGCTAATCGTTGTATTTTTAGTAGAGATGGAATTTCGCCACGTTGGTTAGGCTGGTCTCAAACTCCTGACCTCAGGTGATCTGCCCGCCTTAGTCTCCCAAAGTGCTGGTATTACAGGCTTGAGCCATGGCGCCTGGCCCTATCCTTCGCTTTTGATTCCTTTGACACTTTGGAGTCTGAAGAGCATAATTTTGTGCCTATTTAGGGAGAAACTCACATTTATTGCCAGTCTTCCGGGCATCTCTCGATATGCCCTTATAAAACCTCACAACATTTCTCCAGGGCAGATGTTGGCTAGCTCCATTTTCTAGAAAAGGAAATGTAGGCTTACAGAGGTAAGAGAATTACCCAAGCTCACAGAACTGTTAGGAATAGGGGTATGAATCACACTTAGACCCTACCTAGGGCGGTGTCTACCATGGAAGAGCCTGTACCTTTCCCCATCCCTCAGGGCCTCCGTGCTTTCCAAGTAATTCTGCTTCTTGTTTGTTTCCTGCCTCCTTAGCCCATCTTCTAAGTCCCTGTTGGCAGGGAGTGCCCCTTGCTGGTTTGGTATCCCCATAGGACTCCTCAGTGGGTGACAGGATGTTTGCCCAGGAGCAGGTGGCGGATGAAGGTTTGCTCACTGCTGGGCCCTGCTGTGTGGAGTGCGCAGATGGTTGAGGCTTTTGTGCGTGGCTGGGAAGAAACAATGAGCCCCTGGGCAGCCAGCAAAAATGACACTGCAGGACTAATGCAGGCCCTGATTTCGGCTGGAAGGAGGAGGACCTCAGTGAGTGGACAGAATGCCCACAGGCATGTTATGACTCAACACCGAGTAGCAGAGGGTTTCTTCAGCGCCTCTTGCTGGCTCCCTGTCAGGGCCGTCTCACGGCAGGAATTCAGCTCTGAATGTGAGGCCTGGACCTGCTCCTGCTCTTGGGTGACCTGAGAGTTAAGCAGGCTAATGTAATGCCGCCGCCCTGAGCACGTGGCTGTTCTAATCTGAGAATGCCTGTCTGCCCATGTCCCCAAGGACACAGTGACACCCATGCCTTTCCTGTGTGCTGGAGGCCCTCCAAGGGCAGGGTCTCAGCAGGAGGGAGGCAGTTGATGGGACTGAAAGGGCTAAACCAGGGTCAGCCACCTGGTGCCCACGCCTGCACACAAATAGAAACATCACAGAATTAATAGTCTGTTCACTCAAAGTGCAGAGCAGCCCTCAGTATCTGTCCTTACTTTTGATTGATTCTGCAGCAGTAGAGATTGTCCCTGGCAAGCTCATAGATTGTTAGCCTTTGGTGTTTGTTCGCCGTGCAGAGAGCTGCCTCCTTCAGGAAAGATCACTCCGCTTCTTAAGACTTGCCCTCTACAGATATGTGCAAGTGACACTTATCAGTAGCTCCCCTCCTGGGAAAGGACCCTCAGCGCTCGGGGACTGTTAGGACTTCTGTTGCGCAGCCCCAGCTTGCTGAGAGATGGCATTGCCCAGTGAGTGACTGGCCAGCCTTGTTGTCTGAAATAAGATCTTTCCTGTGGTACATCTGGAACTTGGCCTTCTCAAGGGTCCCAAAATAGCCAGGCCACTGAAGGGAGAACTTCAGGAGAGGACATAAGAGAAGGACCCCAACTGCTCCTTGCCCAAGCAGGCTCTGTTGTGTTGAAGAAAAAGTTCTTCAGTGATACTTGTTAAAGCACAGTCAGGAAGATTTATTCAGGGCCATCAAGATAGGCATAGGGACCACGGCATTGGGGTCTTGCAGTCGTGGGGAGAGACTGGGTACAACTTCAGATACAGCACGGGCGAGTGGGAATTTATAGTCAAGGAGCAGTGTGGATGGAAAATTAGAAGAGGAAACATCAGGGCTAAGGGTGTTTCTGGCTACGCTGACCAAACAGGATTCTTGCCGAAGACAGGCCAGGGTGATTAGACAGCACCTGGGGATGATGGAGGCTGAGGAAGCTGACCAGATAGTGAGGCTGGGGAGGGGGCTTCTGGCTAAACTGACTTAGCAGTGTCTTTTGCTAAAACTTGACTTTACAAGGAAGTACACAGATGGGCCTAGGAGATGCTTCGGAAGCCTAAGGTTTGGTCAAGCAGAGAATCTTTGTCAGTTGGCATCGTTAGGCGACACAGTTACCCCTGGGTGCTCCTCTCTCCCTGTGCTGCCTCTGCATCCCTGTCCTTCCCCTTCCTGCAAATTGTTCTAACAATACTCCTGAGGAGGCAGCCCTCGCTCCCCAGCCAACTTCTCTGTAAAGATTCCCAAACTGTGTCCTGTGTTTGGGCCCAGTACAAGCTCTATATTGCTGGGAAATGTGAGGGCCTTTTTGGAAACAGAGACACTTGCTGTAATGTAGAAGTTGGAGCTGACCGCTGCTCCTGGAGCTCATCTTCTGATCCAGGTCTCTGAAAATGAGGGCGTGGGCAGCTCTCCTACACCCACTGCTTCCCTCGGTCACCCAGAAAAGAAACCTGTCTTACCAGTTTGGGGAATTGGGACCTTTCCTGTGCTTAACAGATACTTTTGGCTTTCTCCTGATGCCCCTAATTCCTAAACTGTTGGCCAAATAGCAGCCTCTGTGGGGTAGGGGGTTTGGAGGGTACAGGGGCTGGGAGCTGGCTGACGCTTTGAGGCCCAAGTCACTCGGGAAGATTACAATGCCAAGTGCCACACTGTTTCCTCTGCCAGGAGGGTTCACTTCCCAGTTTCTAACCAGCCTGTGTTTCTCCACTTTTTGTTTCAGGAGACTCCATCCTCTGCCAATGGCCCTTCCCGGGAGGGCTCTAGGCTGCCGCCTGCTAGGGAAGGCCACCCTGTGTACCCCCAGCTCCGACCAGGCTACATTCCCATTCCCGTGCTGCATGAAGGCGCTGAGAACCGGCAGGCGCACCCTTTCCATGCCTATCCCCAGCCTGGGATGCAGCGATTCCGAACTGAGGCGGCAGCAGCGGCTCCTCAGAGGTCCCAGTCACCTCTGCGGGGCATGCCAGAAACCACTCAGCCAGATAAACAGTGTGGACAGGTGGCAGTGGCGGCGGCGGCAGCCCAGCCCCCAGCCTCCCACGGACCTGAGGTAAGGAGAGGCCAGGTTCACAGGCCTGCTAGGGAGCAAGCTGCTGTGCTTCCCAGGCCGGGCCCAGCCCCCGAGGACAGTGTCCTGGGCCAGGCACCTGTTCACATGCAGGGCATCTGGGTCTGGCCTGCAGCGTCAGAGGTCACCCAGCAGAGACAGAGTGATGGCCCCACATCATCCCTCGGCATCTCATAGGGCTGTTCTTCAGTGGAGCAGGGCAGGAATCATGTGGCTTCTTTTTGTAGTTAAGGAACGGCTTGGAAGGGCACACCGCAGCCTGCCTGCTCCAGATGCACACAGGTGGAGGGAGCAGAGCTGGGACCGGAAGCCTGGCCTGCCTTCTGGCTCCTAATTTCCGTGCTCCTTCTTCACACTGGGCTTTCCATTCAGAAGCACAGAGATAGCTGTGTATTATTTTGTTCAGTTCAATGCTTATGGATAAATCTTAACCACTTGTGGAGCTATGTTGATAGGAAAATGAGACCCCATGCCTGCCCTCACCGTGCACCACGGTTTAAAAAGAAATAAGGAGTCAGGAAGGCAGCTGCTTTAAGACAGCATTTTAATCCTGAAGCCAAACATCTCAGGGATCTGTCAATGGATTCTGTGCATTAATAGCTAAAAAATAGTTCTTAATCTGGTTCTTAGCTGGATTTGAGGCATTCCTAGTAGGATTCCTGAGCAGTAAGCCCTCTCATTTTCCTGTCTGCAGATCATCCTGTTGTGTGTGCCAGTGTTGTTGCTGGGCACAAACTCCCGTGTCGTATCTGCACCCAGAGTCATGCTTGCCTCTCAGCTCCGTCTGAATCGGTTCAGCTTCACACCTGCTTGAGAGTGAAAAGTTACAGTTAATGTGGGATACCAGAGGCTCTTTTCTTTTCTTAAAGAGGTAGTAGCTGGCTGAGGCAAGTGGATCACTTGAGGCCAGGAATTCGAGACCAGCCTGGCTAACATGGTGAAACCCCGTCTCTACAAAAAAAAAACAAAAATTAGCCAGGCGTGGTGGCACATTCCTGTAATCCCAGCTACTCAGGAGGCTGAGGCAGGAGAATTGCTTAAACCCAGGAGGCAGAGGTTGCAGTGAGCCAAGATCGCACCACTGCACTCCAGCCTAGGTGATAGAGCAAGACTGTCTCAAAAATAAAAAAATAAGTAATGCCTGTATTTATAATGGTTTTGCTGCAAGAAATCAAAGTGACACATAAATGCGAGACATCTTCGCAAATTTAGGCTAACAAGGCACCTAGAAGAGGAAATGCTCTCAATTTCGAGGTGAATAGAAGGTGGCCCAGCAGGGAAAGGTGCTTGACCTGCCTTGGGCCACACAGGATGCTTGCAGCTCGCAGTTGCTCAGCCAAGTTCTCTGTAGATTGGCAGAGAAAGGGTAGTGGGGACAACACATCCCTTGTATGAGTGCCTCCTGTGTGCTGGCCTGGGGCTGAGGCACTGGCCCAGGTGACTGACCTCATCTTCAGAGCAGCCCGGTGAGGGAGGGACACTCTTCCTATATTTCGAATGAAGCTTAGAAAACGATTGAATTACTAGGAATTTGAACATAGGCCCCTTGACTCCAAAGCCTTCAGTTTTTGGTGTGTGTGTGTGTGTGTGTGTGTGTGTGTGTGTGTGTGTGTGTGTGTGTGTGTGTTTTGTTTTGTTTTTTTGTTTTTTGAGGTGGAGTCTCTCTCTGTTGCCCAGGCTGGAGTGCAGTGGTGTGATCTCAGCTCACTGCAACCTCTGCCTCCTGGATTCAAGCAATTCTCCTGCCTCAGCCTCCTGAGTAGCTGGCACTACAGGCATGTGCCACCACGCCCGGCTAATTTTTGTATTTTTAGTAGAGATGGGCTTTCACCATGTTGGCCAGGCTGGTCTTGAACTCCTGACCTCAGGTGGTCCGCTCACCTAGGCCTCCCAAAGTGCTGGGATTACAGGCGTGAGCTACGCTACCGCGCCCAGCCCTAAAGCTCTCAGTCTTAACCCCACATTTTGAAAATTGAAAATTACAGATAGGAGGTTTTACAATATGGATTGCCCTGAGGAGGTGCACAGCAGAAGGCATGGTCAGGATACCAAGCTAGGGGAGTCATTTGTGGGGTCATGCCCTCTACCCTGTGTCTCTTGCAGCGGTCCCAGTCTCCAGCTGCCTCCGACTGCTCATCCTCATCCTCCTCGGCCAGCCTGCCTTCCTCCGGCAGGAGCAGCCTGGGCAGTCACCAGCTCCCGCGGGGGTACATCTCCATTCCGGTGATACACGAGCAGAACGTTACCCGGCCAGCAGCCCAGCCCGCCTTCCACCAAGCCCAGAAGACGCACTACCCAGCGCAGCAGGGGGAGTACCAGACCCACCAGCCTGTGTACCACAAGATCCAGGGGGATGACTGGGAGCCCCGGCCCCTTCGGGCGGCATCCCCATTCAGGTCATCTGTCCAGGGTGCATCGAGCCGGGAGGGCTCACCAGCCAGGAGCAGCACGCCACTCCACTCCCCGTCGCCCATCCGTGTGCACACCGTGGTCGACAGGCCTCAGGTACGGGAAGTTAGTCGTCAGCAGACCGGTTATGGTGGTGTGTCTCCAGGGCTGCAGGAGCTCTGTGGGTGCCCTGGGTTCCCCCTTCATCCCTGCCTATTTAAACATGCGTGTACCTAGAGGCAAGTGAGATTCGAGAAATTGCTAGGTATTAACAGAAATGCGGGACAGTTGCTCAGGCTGTGATCCCTCCGCACTCTGCAGCTTTTGCTGGGCTGATCATTGTGCATTGCAGCTGACTTAGAGCAGACGAAACAGCTTGGCAGAACTTACATACCTGGGACCAGGTTCCTTAGTGCCCACCATACCCTTTCAGGGCTCTTCACACCCCCATCCACAGCGCAGCCACAGCCTCATCTTGGGTGTAGGCAGTGTGTCACCTTCTGCTCAGTTACCCACTCCACTCTGCAGGCCCGTTCTGCTCATTCCCACCCCTGTGCCTTTGCCCGTGCTGAACCCGCTCCCTGAAATGCCCACACAGTACAGGTTCTGCCCGTCCTCTGAGGGACGAGCCAGTCTTGTCTCCTCCATGAAGCCTACTCATCCTTCTCATCTCGTGATGCCCATATGAGTCCCTTAATGAGAACTCCCAACTTGTATGAGTTCAACATGTGATTATTCGCGGTATTTCAGAAGTGTTCGTTTTATCTCTTCAGCTTAGGGCTGAGCCTGACCACAGGGCCCATGTCTTAACCCCCCTCCTCCCTTTGTAATCAGGTACCATGTGGTCTGGCTGAGGCATCAGCCAGCTATAGCGGATTGGAAGCCGGGCTGGCCTGGGGAAGGTGGTAGGCAGGGGTCTGGTTATCTTCCAGTGGAGACACAAGGTGCAGGTTCCTGGAAGAGGATGTCATTTAGTTTGAGCAGCTTGCAGCTTAGCAGCAGAACAGTCAGCAGCCCTGGGCCCCCTGTGGCTGCAACTTGAGCAGCTGAATGCTACAGTTTTTAAAAAGGAAAGCCCCCGGTGAACAAATGTGGGATATTCTTTCATTACAAATGGTCACACTGGCCAGGGCCCTGGAATAGAGCACCCTCCTCTTAAAATTTTGTTTTATTTGGAAATAATTTCAACCTCATAGAAGAGTTGTGTGAATCATACAGAGTCCCACATACACTTCATCCAGTTCACTGTTTGTCAATATGTCTGCATTCGCCTTGTCATTTCTTCTCTCGTATATTATTGATGTGTTTTAACTGTTTGAAAATTAGTTGCAGACATCATGTCCCTTTTCCCCTGAATAGCAAATATTTTCCGAAGAGGAGGACATTCTCATTCATAACCGTGGTAGACTTACCAGATTTGGGAAATTTAACGTTCTTACAACATTATTATCCAGTACACAGCCCATTTTCGAATCTTTTTTATAGCAGTTTTCCCCCACTTCCAGGATGTCTTCCAGGACTGAAACAAGGATCATGAGCACCACATTTAGACGCAACTTCTCTTCAGTCTTCCCTCAGCCTTTCTTTGCTTTCACGGCCTTGACGTTTTTGAAGAGCACGGGCTGTGGAACACCCTCTCTAAAGTGTTTCTAAAGTCACTTCTTACACAGCCATCATCGTCAGAACCTAGGGAGGGGTGCGTGGTTGGGTTGTGAGTGGTAAGGGCCAAAGTTGCGAATGTCTGCATTGGCGAAAGAGATTTGATGGAAAAGGAGGTTGCTGGACTGTAGACAGCTACATCGATCCATGCTTGGGTTCAGCAATCCTAGGAGGGTCCCATTTGTAGAGAGAGGGATATTTTCTCCAAATCATTCCCATGTATTTCTCATAATCAGTGAAACAATATTTCTTCCTGTTTTTACCATTAATCGTGTTTGTAGCAACCTCCCCCTTTTAGAGCTGATTCAAAGTTCCCTTTTGGGAGGCTTTCCATCATTTCACCAAACTGAACATTACAGTGGAATTGAATGTTTTAAGCTGGGAATAGTTTAGAAATAATATAGTCCAATTATTTCCCAGTTGATGAAATTAGGGTGAGATTTTAAAAGAGGTGTTAGATATTCACTTACATGAATAAGAGCCAAGATAAGGCCAAGCGCAGTGGCTCACGCCTGTAATCCTGTAATGCTAGCACTTTGGGAGGCCGAGGTGGGGGTATCACTTAAGGTCAGGAGTTCAAGACTAGCTTGGCCAACATGGTGAAACCC
>NW_026652278.1:13763236-13807040 GCF_009828535.3 Hylobates moloch | reverse complement strand
CCCTCCCTCCCTCCCCTCCCTCCCTCCCTCCCTTCTTTGAGACAGGATCTCACTCTGTCACTCAGGCTGGAGTGCAATGACATAATCATGGCTCACTACAGCCTTGGATTCCTGGGCTCAAGCGATTCTTCCACCTCAGCCTTCTGAGTAGCTGGGACTACGAGTGCAAGCTCCCACACCTGGCTAATTTTTAAAGATTTTTTGTAGGGTTGGGGTCTTACTATATCGCCCAGGCTAGCTATTTTCATTTTTGAGTATTTTATTGGGTTTCCTTTCATTGCTGTTAAGAATACCATCTACAGAGAAATTCAGTGAGAGGTAACAGACAAATAGCCCGGGGTGATCAATGGAAGCCTGACTAATGGTTTGGTTACATACATGATTAATACCATGTTTTTATTTTGTAACAGCCATTGATTGACTTTGAAAATCTTTTATATTATTAAACTTTTTTTAAAAAGCCATTTCTCAGTTTTCTTTCTAATCTGTACTAGCTACAAACAATTTCTGTGACTTTCAGTCAGTTATTAAAAATATCTTTTTGTGTCCTTTTTTCAGCAGCCCATGACCCATCGAGAAACTGCACCTGTTCCCCAGCCTGAAAACAAACCAGAAAGTAAGCCAGGCCCAGTTGTACCGGAACTCCCTCCTGGACACGTCCCAATTCAGGTGATCCGCAAAGAGGCGGATTCTAAACCTGTTTCCCAGAAGCCCCCACCTCCCTCTGAGAAGGTAGAGGTGAAAGTTCCCCCTGCTCCAGTTCCTTGTCCTTCTCCCAGCCCTGGCCCTTCTGCTGTCCCCTCTTCCCCCAAGAATGTGGCTACAGAAGAGAGGGCAGCCCCCAGCACTGCCCCTGCAGAAGCTACACCTCCAAAACCAGGAGAAGCCGAGGCTCCCCCAAAACATCCAGGAGTGCTGAAAGTGGAAGCCATCCTGGAGAAGGTGCAGGGGCTGGAGCAGGCTGTAGACAACTTTGAAGGCAAGAAGACTGACAAAAAGTACCTGATGATTGAAGAGTATTTGACCAAAGAGCTGCTGGCCCTGGATTCAGTGGACCCCGAGGGACGAGCCGATGTGCGTCAGGCCAGGAGAGACGGTGTCAGGAAGGTTCAGACCATCTTGGAAAAACTTGAACAGAAAGCCATTGATGTCCCAGGTCAAGTCCAGGTCTATGAACTCCAGCCCAGCAACCTTGAAGCGGATCAGCCACTGCAGGCAATCATGGAGATGGGTGCCGTGGCAGCAGACAAGGGCAAGAAAAATGCTGGAAATGCAGAAGATCCCCACACAGAAACCCAGCAGCCAGAAGCCACAGCAGCAGCGACTTCAAACCCCAGCAGCACGACAGACACCCCTGGTAACCCAACAGCACCATAGCCTCTGCCCCATAAAAATCAGACTCAGAACCGATGTGTGCTTTAGGGAATTTTAAGTTGCATGCATTTCAGAGACTTTAAGTCAGTTGGTTTTTATTATTAGCTGCTTGGTATGCAGTAACTTGGGTGGAGGCAAAACATTAATAAAAGGGCTAAAAAGGAAAATGATGCTTTTCTTCTATATTCTTACTCTGTACAAATAAAGAAGTTGCTTGTTGTTTCAGAAGTTTAACCGCGTTGCTTGTTGTTCTGCAGCCCTGTCTACTTGGGCACCTACCACCTGTTAGCTGTGGTTGTGCGCTGTCTTTTGTAGCTCTGGACTGGAGGGGTAGATGGGGAGTCAATTACCCATCACATAAATATGAAACACATTTATCAGAAATGTTGCCATTTTAATGAGATGATTTTCTTCATCTCATAATTAAAATACCTAACTTTAGAGAGAGTAAAATGTGCCAGGAGCCATAGGAATATCTGTATGTTGGATGACTTTAATGCTACATTTTAAAAAAAGAAAATAAAGTAGTAATATAACTCAAAATGGTTTTTGTGGTTTCTAAATCTTTGAAAGCAGTGGCATCATGGAGATTGTCTGTCCCTGGTTTCAATTAGAATAAATGACAGGTGCATTTAACAAGCCTGCTTTGGGTTTTGTGACGTCTCCAATAGCCCGGCTCATGAGAGAATTGTCCTGGTCACCTTTCAGTCTCAGATTGCAACAGGAACCTGGGAAGACTCAGGGCTGTGAACTCAGGTAATGAGAATATGCCTGCTGCATCCCTTCGGACCAACCCAGCCAACAGCCAAGGTGCCACTTAGGTAGCATGTCTGCCCACCTGGCCTCAGGCCTCACCAAGAGGCTGAGATTGTCCAAAAGTGCCCAGAGGGCCTGGCGCAATGGCTCACACCTGTTATTCTAACACTTTGGGAGGCCAAGGCAGGAGGATTCCTCGAGGCCAGGAGTTTGAGAGCAGCCTGGGCAACATAGCAAGACCCTGTCTCTACAAAAAACAAATTAGCCAGGTGGTGGCATGCGTCTTCAGTCACAAGCTACCGGGGAGGCTGAGATGTGAAGATAGCTTAAGTCCAAGAGATGAGGCTGCCGTGAGCTGTGATCCCCCCGCTGCACTCCAGTCTGGGCAACAGAGTTGAGACCCTGTCTCTAAAAATTAAAAAAGGAAGCGCACAGGGAAGCCAGCTCCCGCTATTGCCCAAGGCTGGCCAAAGTGTTCCTTGGAGTCTAGGTCACTGGGGGTTGGAAATGTGCTCTGAGAACCTTGGGGTCATCTTTATTAACACGTTGTGAGTCACCAAACGAAACAGACCAGATTTATCTTCCTGGATTGGGTTCCTAGAAGCCTCTGGAGTTAGGGATGAGATACACTCAAGCCTGGATAGAAGGAGATTCTTCTTGCTGTGCCAGTGGGTTTTTTTGTTTTTGTTTTTGTTTTTTTTTAAAAAAAGCTTGGGAGGGGCCACAGCCCCACAGCATGGAGATGTGCTGGATTTTTTTATTTTTTATTTTTATTTTATTTATTTATTTAACTGCTTGCCAAATAAAGTGAAAAGAGAAAGGCCTGAGACCTTGGAACTCTCAGTGAAGTGCTGACTTAAGAGCCCCCGAGCTGAATTTCTCATGACTGTATTGAGTTTAATACTGGTGCCTGACGATGCCGCACAAAAATACACCCTGGTGTGCTTGCCACTGTTAGCCTGCTGAGGAAGGCTGAAGTCATTCCCATGGGAATCTGCCAACATCATTCCTGGGTGAACTCATTTGGGGAGTACAAGCCGACATGCCACTGATTCTAGAAACTCGAACATGTAAATAGGAAAAAAAAAGCCTACTAGACTATTTTAAAAATGAACCAGGCTGGGTGCGGTGGCTCATTCCTGTAATCCCAGCACTTTGGGAGGCCGAGGCAGGTGGATTACTTGAGGTCAGGAGTTCGAGACCAGCCTGACAAACATGGTGAAACCCCGCCTCTACTAAAAATACAAAAATTAGCCGGGCGTGGTGGCATACACCTATAATCCCAGCTACTTGGGAGGCTGAGGTACGAGAATTGCTTGAACCTGGGAGGCAGATGTTGCAATGAGCTGAGATCACGCCACTACACTCCAGCCTGAGCAACAGAGTGAGACTCGTTCTCAAAAAAAAAAAAAAAAAAAAAAAAACCAAAAATGATGTGACCACTTCTCTTTGGGACTCAATGGACCTCATACGACGTTAAGCCTCCTCGAGTGGTTCCCGAATGAGGTTGATAGTATTTTTATCACTAAACATCATCAAATAAGTAGCTGTTTAATGTGGTTGGAATATTTTCAATCATCCAAATGAGATGCCGTGGACATCAGGATGGGAGTTATCTGGCCTGCGTTGGTGGCCCCTGGGCCTTGTATGGGGAGCAGGGCATAGAGCTAGCTGTACGCTCTTGGTGACACAACTGTCTTGGCCCCTGTAGGCGGTGGGGGCTACAGCCACTGAGCATCTACCGAGTGTCAGGGCTATTTCTTGCAATGCCTGCTCAGGCCATCCCTATCTGCTTTTCCAAATCTTCCCACTCCATTTTTTTTTTTTTTTTTTTGAGATGGAGTCTTACTCTGTCGCCCAGGCTGGAGTGCAATGGTGCAATCTCAGCTTACTGAAACCTCTGCCTCCCGGGTTCAAGCGATTCCCCTGCCTCAGCCTCCCGAGCAGCCAGGATTATAGGTGTGTGCCACCCCGGCTAATTTTTGTATTTTTAGTAGAGATGGGTTTTTGCCATGTTGGCCAGGCTAGGCTAGTCTCGAACTCCTGACCTCAAGTGATCTGCCCGCCTCAGCCTCCCAAGTGCTGGGATTACAGCTGTGAACCGCCATGCCCGGCCTCCAGATCTTCCCACTCTGAGGCCCCCCTTGGGTTGAAACTTTCCCCACCTGGACCACTCATTCCTTCTCAGACCCTCCTTTCCCAAAGCTCCCAGCACCCTTCTGTGCATTTGCCAAAGCCCAGTTGTTTTCTCAACATCCTGAGTCATTTCCTCAGCAAGACAGAATCCCCGGAGGGGTGGCAGGTCCATTCTGACACTTCCTTCTTCCCACATTGTTGTCCAGACCTGGGCACAGAAGCACCCTGGATGGCCAGGGGGTGCTTAAAAGTCCCTTCCACTTAAGATGTTATGATTCTAAGGCTAAATTGATGTTCCTGCACAAATAAATACCTCTTTAGGAGATGTGAGTTTAGGGCTAACTCTTTCACCAACTTCCTTTCATAATTCCCAGATATGTAATTTATTTAAGTTAATTTATGTAAGTTATTTCCTCTCTCTGTGCCCTTTGCTGTCATCTGTGAAAGGAGGGCCTTGCCCAAGGCCCCTCTTGGTGATCTGGATGTTTCTGGCAGGTCTGCACTTGCTACTGTTGTGGTCTCTGCCTTGCTATTTCTCCCTTAGCAGCCTAGCCAGGAAGCATAGCATGGAGCTCCATTATGGGCTGTGCGGTTCTGCAAGCCCCTGTGTGAGTGTGGCTGGCCGGCCTGCCCACTGTCTGTAACATTATACAAATGTAATCGAATGCCAATGGACAGGATCCAGGGTTGCAGTTATTTTGGGATGTGCAGGAGCCTGTGGGAAAAGGCTGGAACATGTCTTAGTCACTTGGGCAAATACCTTTCTTTCCCTGCTCCAGTGTGTTTTGAACTTTCAGGCAGCACAAGAAAGCTCCAGCAGGCACACCCACCCTTCGTGATTCCGGTGCCCTTACACATCCTGTGGCTCTGAAAAGTGTGAGTGCAGAGGGCTGAGAGCGGGGCTGGGGAAGCCCTAGACACCCACCTATGGAAAAAATTGTAGCGCTTCCCTCAATACGTAATTCAAAATAAAAACAACAAAAGAAAGGTAAGGAAGATCTGCAATTCCCACTTTATATTTTGTTGCTTCCTAAAAATTGTAAAATTTCCTCCACTCATGCGTATGTGCGCTTGGCCAGGTCCCTGCCTTCCTGGTACTCTGTTGTCCAGCACTACCCAGTAAGAACCACTGGAGACCAGGAAGAGCTGCATCAGTCCCCGGGGAGCATCTGCGCAGGTGAGGAGGTATAGGACCACAACAGAGGGCAACAGAAGCCAGCAGTGGTGCCATCCTGCGCTCGGTGGAAGGGATGAGGAGGCAGCCACAGGTCCTTCCGATGGACAGGGTCGCCCCCGCACCTCACACGTGGGCCCAGAGTTCCTGGTGCAACTAGAAGCCAGCTTGAAGGTGCAAAGGGGGTTGGAAAAAGCGTTCCAGGTGGAAAGGGTCTTTTTCTAAAACATTCTCTTGCCTGTCCTTACCTTCTCTAGCCAGAGCTTTGCCCTAGGATCTGGCTGGCTGCATGGAGGCTGAGGAAGAAGGTCTCCTCTAGTTTGAGAAGGGGAAATCCTTCTGCCAGCCCCTCACTCGCTGTCTTCCACTTTATCTCATTCTCTCTCCACTGGCTCTTTTCTTCTCCTTAGCCTACAGAAAACACAAACCAAAAAGAAACTCTTCCTCCTCACTTTACCCCCTGCCCCCACTTTTTTTTTTTTTTTTTTTTTTTTTTTTTTTGAGACAGGGTATCACTCTATTGCCCAGGCTGGAGTGAAGTAGTACAATTTTGGCTCGCTGCAACCTCTGCCTCCCAAGTTCAAGCAGTTTTCCCACATCAGCCTCCCGAGTAGCTGGGATTACAGACATGCGCCACCACACTCAGCTAAATTTTGTATTTTTAGTAGAGATGGGGTTTCACCACGTTGGCCAGGCTGGTCTTGAACTCCTGACCTCAAGTGATCCACCCGCTTTGGTTTCCCAAAATGCTGGGATTACAGTCGTGAGCCACCACGCCTGGGTCACCACCCCCAGCTCACCACCCCCACTTTCTGATCACATGTCCTGGAAGAGCCAGCTAAGTCCCCTCACCTCCCACGTCCTGATCCACCCACAGGCATCCATTCTTGCACCCACCCCTACCGAAACCACTCCTGTGGGCACACTGTCACCGGTGTTATGCAATGTCTCCAGCTCTCCTCCCCAGCAGGCTCTGACTCACCCTCTTCCCTTGCCCTCTCTTCAACATCAAGGTCTCCAGGGTTCCTTCCTCAACCACCGCTCTTCCCACCATGTGAGGGTGTTTCAGGTGGCACCTTGGCTGGACCATACCACCCAGCTATTTAACTCCAACACTAGATGCTGCTTAGCACATATCCTGCAGACTTGGTTAACATCTACCATCAGTTGACTTCTCCCGGAGGAGAAGAAATTCTGCCTCAAGACTACAGCATCTGCCCTGGCTGAGTTTCTAGCCTGCTGCTCCGCCCTGCCCTGCCCTACAGCTTTCCAACTTGTCTGTCCACACAATCATGTGAGCCAATTCCTTAAAAAAAAAAAAAAAAAAATACACACATGGCTGGGTGCAGTGGCTCATGCCTGTAATCCCAGCACTTTGGGAGACCGAGGAGGGTGGATTGCTTGAGCCCAGGAGTTCAAGACCAGCTTGGGAAACATGGCAAAACCCCATCTCTATTTATAATAAAAATTAAACCCACACACACATACAGATCCCCACCACACAAGCACTGTATATGTATATTTTGTTTCAATGGGGAACCCTGACTGATGCATACTGTTCACACTCACCGGTTCTCCAGCTTCCTCCTCCCAGACCCCAGTCATCTCTGGGTCTGTTTCTGGTACCCTCTTTTTTTTTTTTTAAAGGGTAGAATTAATATTTTATTGTCATCCAGATGGCAGTTGGGTTTATAGTTTCCATACTTTTTATGGAAATAAAAATAATTACAAGTTTTAAATAGCCAATGGCTGGTTATGTTTTCAGAAAACATGATTAGACTAATTCATTAATGGTGGCTTCAAGCTTTTCCTTATTAGCTCCAGAAAATTCACCCACCTTTTGTCCCTTCTTAAAAAACTGGAAAGGGCCAGGCGCGGTGGCTCACACTTGTAATCCCAGCACTTTGGGAGGCTGAGGCGGGTGGATCATTTGAGGTCAGGAGTTCGAGACCAGCCTGACCAACATGGAGAAAGCCCGTCTTTACTAAAAATACAAAAATTAGCCGGGCCTGGTGGCGCATGCCTGTAATCCCAGCTACTCGGGAGGCTGAGGCAGGAGAATCACTTGAACCAGTTGGGGTGAGCCGAGATCTTGTCATTGCACTCCAGCCTGGGGGACAAGAGGAAAACTCCATCTCAAAAACAAACAAAAAAACTACAAACAAACAACAACAAAAAACTGGAAGGTTGGCATGCATTTGACTTCACATTCTGAAGCAACATCCTGACAGTCAGCCACATGTACTTCAGAGAATACCATGTTGGAATACTTTTCAAAGAGGGAATGAAAGAAAAGCTTGATCTTTTTGCAAGGCCCACGCCACGTGGCTGAGAAGCCAACCATGATAAGTTTATCACCTGCAGCCTCCGAGCCTTCCAGAAAAGCAAACTTGCTCTCAATTTGCTTCACCATCTTGGCTGCTAGGGTCTGAGGAGCAGCTGTAAGAACCGATGGAAACAGATCCAAAGTGCCAGATCGAGCTTGGAGCTCTGGTACCCTCTTTCTCCTGAACACCAAACTTATCTATGCCTACAGGGCACACAGAAAGGTGAGCATTCAGCTGATATCCTCCAGGAACCTGGAATTCAAATCCTGGGGTCCCCTCGGGGATCCCCCAGCACTGAGTCAGCTCTATCCCAGCACAAGCCTTCCACACGGTGCGATCCCACAGTTCACAGAGGCCAGCCAGGTGGAGGATTGACAGAGCCAAGCTGTCACAAGTTGGATGTAGGCTGGGGGCAGACCCAGGGACTGATGCTGGCCCCATGCGGCAATTGTCATGTGGGGCATTGGTCCAGTGTCGCAAGAGATTTCCAATTTTCCAGAAAGACCAGAAATTTCTTCCTGTGAAATATCTCAATTTTTAATTTCTTTTTTAAGATGGAATTTCACTCTTATTGCCCAGGTTGGAGTGCAGTGGCACAATCTCGGCTCACAGCAACCTCCACCTCCCTGATTCAAGTGATTCTCCCATCTTAACCTCCCAAGTAGCTGGGATTACAGGCACCCGCCACCATGTCTGGCTAATGTTTGTATTTTTAGTAGAGACTGGGTTTCACCACATTGCCCAGGCTGGTCTCGAACTCCTGACCTCAGATGATCTGCCTGCCTTGGCCTCCCAATGTGCCTTGGTTACAGGCATGAGCCCCAGCCTGACAATGAAATTTGCCCATCAAGAGGTATTAAGGGAGGGACAGGCTTCATGAACCCTTTAAAAAAATGTTTATGTCACTTTTCACTCAGGGCAACGAGTGCTTACTTGCCCTACATTTTCATAACCAAAAGAGTACACACAAGACTCTTGCCTAAATGTGACTGTTTTCAGCCAGCTCTGTCCACCCTCTGTCATTGAAGTAGCTGACATAATTTAAAAATGTCTCCCAAAAGGTGCCCAGTTTCATTAACATTTTTTGGAGATAATTTTGACTAATTATTGGGTCTCAAATTTCCTTCAGACAAAAAAAGACAAAAAGGCCCATTATCCCAAATATATACCTTTCAAACCCTTAGGATTTAAAAATACTAAAAACATGGTAACTTCTCCATGTTTGTTTTTTGTTCCTTATATTTCACTCTAACGATCAAGATATAAGAAAATACAGCCAGGCGCAATGGCTCATACCTGTAATCCCAGCAATTTGGGAGGCCGAGACGGGTGGATCACGAGGTCAGGAGATCGAGACCATCCTGGCTAACACGGTGAAACCCCATCTCTACTAAAAAATAGAAAAAATTAGCCGCTCATGGTGTCAGGCGCCTGTAGTCCCAGCCACTCGGGAGGCTGAGGCAGGAGAACAGCGTGAACCCGGGAGGCAGAGCTTGCAGTGAGCCGAGATCGTGCCACTGCACTCCAGCCTGGGCGACAAAGTGAGACCCCGTCTCAAAAAAAAAAAAAAAAAAAAATACATAGAGGTGATGGATATCTCAGCTACCCTGATTTGATCCTCTGCATTTATACATGTATCAAAATATCACATGTATCCTTACGATAAGTACAACTATAATATATCAATAGAAATTTAAAAATTAAAGAAATTAACAAAAGAGTCTGTGCATGGTGGCTCACGCCTGTAATCTCAGCACTTTGGGAGGCCGAGGCAGGTGGATCACTTGAGGCCAGGAGTTTGAGACCAACCTGGCCAACATGGCGAAACCCCGTCTCTACTAAAAATACAAAAAAAAGTTAGCTGGGCGTCATGGCGCATGCCTGTAGTCACGGCTACTTGGGGGAATGAGGCAGGAGAATAGCTTGAACCCAGGAAACAGAGGTTGCAGTGAGCCGAGATCGCGCCACTGCACTCCAGCCTGGGCGACAGCGAGACTCTGTCTCAAAAAAAAAAAAAAAAAAAAGTAAAAAATTAACAAACAAAAGAAAATATATGTTTAAAAATAAAATTACATTTCATAATTATTGCACGAATAGATTTAAGGATAAAGTTTCAGGTTAGAATGAGAGAAGGCATGTGTTTACAAACATGCACGAGGCCCAAGAATAACTTACTGATTAGCATAAAATGTAAATGGTTGATTTTGCACAAATGCGATTTTTCTTTCTTTTTTTGTGTGTGTGTGGTCCACTGGAATGAGAAACTCAAAATCTTTCTTTAGAGCTAAGGCTTTTTTTTTTTTAATCGACTTTCTCAGGTTGAAAGGAGTTAAGGCTTTACCAAAGCAATTTGAAGGTTTGAAATCTCCAGGGAGATTGATTTATGAGTACAGTACAAGTTAAGGCTACCTCTGACCTTGACAGATTGTGGCTGTTAAATTAGGCCCTGGAGTCCTGAGACAGGGGCTCTTCATCTTAGCCTGCTTAGTATCTCACTGTGTGTTAGCAATTCCATGAATCCCACTGGATTCATGAAATTTCATTCATGGAATTGGATTCCTACTCATGGAATTTAATGTAATTCCACTGGATTCATGGAATTCCACTTCAGTTCTGTGATTCGCAGTAATATTTCTTTCTTTCTTTCTTTCTTTGAGACAAGGTTCCTCTCTGTCACCCAGTCTAGAGTTCAGTGGCACGATTTAGGCTCACTGCAACCTCCGTTGGCCTCCCCGGTTCAAGCAATTCTCCTGCCTCAGCATCCCCAGTAGTTGGGCACCACCATGCCCGGCTACTTTTCGTATTTTTTGGTAGAGAGGGGGCTTTCGCCATGTTGGCCAGGCTGGTCTGGAACTCCTGACCTCAAATGATCCGTCCATCTTGGCCTCCCAAAATGCTGGGATTACAGGCGTGAGCCACCGTGCCTGGCCAGTTCTGTGATTCTTTGGAGTGCAATGGCGCCATCTCGGCTCACTGTAACCTCCGCCTCCCGGGTTCAAGCGATTCTCCTGCCTCAGCCTCCCGAGTAGCTGGGATTACAGGTGTGCGCCACGACGCCCAGCTAATTTTTGTTATTTTACCAGAGACGGGCTTTCACCATATTGGCCAGGCTGGTCTCAAACTCCTGGCCTCAAGTGATCCACCCGCCTCGGCCTCCCAAAGTGCTGGGGCTACAGGTGTGAGCCACCGCGCCCAGGCTCAGATCTTCTTAATCAAGGTTCTTAATCAAGGACTCATTCGCACTAATTGAAACCTGAGGTGAGGGATTTCTCCTCGCTGACCAGTAGGGGGCGCGTCGTGACTGCGCCTTCTGCTTTCACTCCCCGCGCCGGGAAACGGTGTTCTGCTCTCTCAGAGAGCAGTTCCTGACTGTGGGCTCCATTTTATAATAGAATGACTCACCTGAAGAATCACTTCTTTCATTATTTCGTATTCCTTACAATACCAGGGATACACAAAGGCTTTATTTGAAAACCAAGTAAAGGAAAGGAGCACAGGATGTCTGTGCTGGTCCGGTCGGCGTTTATCTCAGCTGGTGAGAACGCAGCCATGCCTCAGTTCACACTGTCATTCCTCCAATAAATGAGATATCCCTGTTTTCTAAAGTCAGGGAGATTTATGAGTCAGAAGTAATTGGATCCACAATCTGATTAGAATTCTATCCTAATAACGGGAGCTGACCGCATCCGTTTGTGATCCGGCCCAGTCACCACTTGGTGGGTGTTCCAGCACTGTAAGCCAGACTTTGGGGTGGGGGGAAGGTGAATGCTCCCCGCACTTTAATGCCAGGCTTATTTTTTCCTAAGGACCAGGATCAAAATAATGTGAACAGGAAAAATATGCTTCCTCGTATGAGACTGCAGTATTTCACCTTGTATGAGAAAGGAAAAATGAAGGGTGAGACCTGCTTGTTTCTTACATAACTAGGGAGAAATCCATCCCCCCTTTCACCCCATAGCTCTTCCTGGTGGCAGTAATGATCAGAACCAGGAGTACCCAACTTCTTTCATGCTTGGGGGACTAGAGCTGCCCCCTCCATGCAGAATGGGCAAAGTAAGGGCAGAGGAGAGACTATTAGCATCACAATAGGCCTAAAGCCTGCATTTGAAAGCTTCAAGAAAAGACTAAGAGGCAATCTCTTGCTGTTTCCCCTAAAGGCAGATTGGCAGATCAGCCCTCCTATCTGGAGCAGCTAGAAAAGCTGGCAAAACAAACAAGACATATTTGAAGGTGAGCCACCAAGGGGGTGAGGATTTGAGGGTCAAGGTCCTGGAAAGAAGGGTTAGCAGAGCTTTGAATTTTGAGGCATTTGCCTATTTCATGAGGCAGAGAAGCTCCCAGCAGTCTCATGCTAAGGAAGGAAGAGCTCAAGTAGTCACCGCCAGCTTTCAACTTCCAAAGGGCTTCACCCTTTGGAAGGAACAGGAATGAAAATAGAGAAACTCCCACAAAGACTGAAACCCAGCTTCCCACTGGCTTAATGTTTGATTGTGTTACAGGAAAGGGGTCCTGATCCAGACCACAAGAGAAGGTTCTTGGATCTGGAGCAAGAAGGAATTCAGGGTGAGTCCATAGAGTAAAGTGAAAGCAAGTTTATCAGGAAAGTAAAGGAATAAAAGAATGGCTACCCCATAGGCACAGCAGCCCCGAGGGCTGCTGGTTGATTATTCATGCCTCCCCTTTTGAGGCCATATAGGGTAACTTCCTGATGTTGTCATGGCATTTGTAAACTGTCATGGCGCAAGTAGAGTGTGGCAGTGATGACAACCAGAGGTCACTTTTGTCACTATCTTGGCTTTGGTGGGTTTTAGCTGGCTTCTTTACTGCAACCTGGTTTATTAGCAAGGTCTTTATGACCTGTATCTTCTGCTGACCTCCTGTCTCATCCCATGACTTAGATTGCCTAACCTTCTAGGAATGCAGCCCAGCAGGTCTCAGCCTTATTTTACGCAGCCCCTACTCAAGATGGAGTTACTTTGGTTCAAATGCCTCTGATAATTGGATTAGGGCAAGCTTTCTCAACCTTAGTGCTATTGACACTGATAAATTGACATTATCAGTGGACCATCCTATGCAATGTTTAGTATTCCTGGCTTTTTTCTTTTGAGAGGGAGTCTCGCTCTGTCGCCCAGGCTGGAGTGCAGTGGCACAATCTCGGCTCACTGCAAGCTCCACCTCCTGGGTTCACGCCATTCTCCTGCCTCAGCCTCTCCCAGTAGCTGGGACTACAGGCGCCCACCACCATGCCTGGCTAATTTTTTTGTATTTTTAGTAGAGACGGGGTTTCACTGTGGTCTCGATCTCCTGACCTAGTATTCCTGGCTTTTAACCACTGGATGCCAGTAACACCTCTCCTTCCCCAAATTCTGATAACCAAACTTTCTCCAGACATTGCCAAATGTCCCCTGGTGGGGAAAATCACCTGTGGTTGAAAACCACTGGATTAAGGGTGTCTGCCCAGACCCCAACTGCCTTCCAGAAGCAAAAATAAATCTTACTATCATCTAGGGCCTCAAATTATATCTATAATTTTTCATACATGACGTGTAGCATCTAATAAAGAACAAAGCTTTAAAATACATAACAAAGTTGACAGAAGTAAAAAGAGAAATAGACAAATCCACAATCATAGTGGGAAATGTTAAGACATATTTCTGAGAAAATGATGGACTAAGCAGAAAAAAAATCAACAAGGTTAGGGTAACAGGGTAAACTGCGAAGAGAAGTATTTGGAGGAAAAGAGAAAGGTATTGGGTCTGGTTGCATGAAAGAGAGGCTGGCAGGAAGGGGGTTATTGAGGGCAGATGGAGAAATGGAGAGAAAAGGAGGGTCTTTGTGGGCCCCCTCCTTCTGGAGGCCTAATTCTATAAGAACTTTTCAGCATGAATGGTACAAAGGAACTGTGTCGTTTCCTTTGTTCCTTCATCCAGACTATACTGGCTACTCTGTGAGATCTATCTGTACCTCCAGTCTGTCGGAGGCATGTGAACCAGATCAACTTCACCTTGAATAGGAGCTGGGTAAAATGAGGTGGAAGCCTACTGGGCTGCATTCCCAGAAGGTTAGGCATTCTAAGTCACAGGATGATAGGAGGTCAGCACAAGATACAGGTCACAAAGACCTTGCTGATAAAACAGCCTGTAGTAAAGAAGCCGGCCAAAACCCACCAAAACCAAGATGGCAATGAGAGTGACCTCACTGCTACACTCCCACCAGCACCATGACAGTTTACAAATGCCATGGCAACATCAGGAAGTTACCCTATTTGGTCTCAAAAGGGGAGGCATGAATAATCCACCCCTTGTTTAGCATATCATCAAGAAATAACCATAAAAATGGGCAACCAGCAGCCCTTGGGCTGCTCTGTCTTTGCAGTAGCTATTTTTTTTTTTTTTTTTGAGACGGAGTCTCGCTCTGTCACCCAGGCTATAGTGCAGTGGCATGATCTCGGCTCACTGCAACCTCCGCCCCCCGGGTTCAGGCAATTCTCCTGTCTCAGCCTTCCGAGTAGCTGGGTCTACAGGCGCGCGCCACCACGCCCGGCTAATTTTTGTATTTTTAGTAGAGACAGGGTTTCACCATACTGGTCAGGCTGGTCTCGAACTCCTGACCTCAGGTGATCCGCCCACCTCAGCTTCCCAAAATGCTGGGATTACAGACGTGAGCCACCATGCCTGGCCTTTGTTTTCTTTTCTTTTCTTTTTTTTTTTTTGTTGAGACAGAGTCTCACTCTGTCTCACAGACTGGAGTACAGTAGCGCGATCTCAGTTCACTGCAACTTCTGCCTCCTGGATTCAAGCGATTCTCCTGCCTCAGCTTCCTGAGTAGCTGGGATTACAGGCGTGCGCCACCACACCTGGCTAATTTTTGTATTTTTAGTAGAGATGGGGTTTCACCATGTTGGTCAGGCTGATCTCGAACTCCTGACCTCATGATCCGCCTGCCTTGGCCTCCCAAAGTGCTAGGATTACAGGCGCCTGGCCACAGTAGCCATTCTTATACTCTTTACTGTCTTAATATACTTGCTTTCACTTTACCCTGCAGACTCACCCTGAATTCTTTCTTGTGTGAGATCCAAGAACACTCTCTTGGGGACCCCTTTCATTGTGGACTCCTTAGCAGCTAGTGGGGTTTGGGTTGGCAAAGACTAGTAAGGCGGCCAAAAGGGTGGTAAGCACTTTCTGATCAACTGGGAGAGTGTCTCCAGCTGCAGCCCTCCACCCCTGCCATGGAGGTGCTACCAGGTGTCACTAAACTTAGAGAGTCCTATGGTCTGAGGCAGTTTCAAAATTGAGAGACAGTAAGACTGAATATTTAATTCCTGTCTCATCTCTCCTCTCTGTATTTTAGCAAGAAGTACTCCAGGATACAGAAGAGGAGCCTGTCCTACCTGGATTACACAGGTATATTGATACCTACTATACGGCAGACATTATTCTAATTGTTGCTAAGAAACAGAGAGTAGGCCAGGCCCGGTGGGTCATGCCTGCAATCCCAGCACTTTGGGAGGGCAAGTCGGGAGGGTTGCTTGAGCCTAGGAGACCAGCCTGGGAAACATGGTCGACCTTGTCACACCTGGGAAACATGGTGCGACCTAGTCAGTGATCCTGAGGTGACAGGATCACTTGAGCCCAGGAGTTCGAGGCTGCAGCAGTGAGTCATGATTGTGCCACTGCACTCCACAGCCTGGGTCATAGAGTGAGACCCTGTCTCAAAAAAAAAAAAGAAAAAGAAAAAGAAACACAGTGAGTTTAAGACTGGAATATAAAGATGGGTAAAGCCTATCCATTGTCTTCAGGCCTAATAGGGGTAAGGGGGTAAGGGCAGTGAATCAAGTAAACCAGCAGTTTGAATACAGTATGCTGGGGCAACTCAGGACAGAGCACAACGGGCTAAGAAGATGAAGAGTAATCGGGTGCTGGAGGGGAGAGGGAGAGAGAGACAGTAGTTTAGGGGAATCAAGTTAAGAGTCTGAAACGGGAAGAGGATCTTCTGGGGAGCAGGAGTATCGTGAACAAAAGCCTGCAGGTGCGAAAGCATGACGTGCATTCAGGGAAAATTGTATCCCACAGGTATTACTGAATGCCTGCTCTATACCTGGCACTGTGCTAGGAATTCAATGTACCTCGACGAACAAGATTCAGTCCTTCCCCGCAAATTGCTCAGGGATCTTTAGTAGGACAGATTGAAAAGGAATGGGAAGCCGTTCTACAGTGAGCTGTCTGGAGGAGCTGGGGCATAGAGTGTTTGCAAAGAAGTAATGAGAAATGGCCAGGCGCGGTGGCTTTGGCTGAGCACGGTGGCTTACATCTGTAATCCCAGCACTTTGGGAGGCCGAGGCAGGCGGATCATGAGGTCAGGAGATTGAGACCGTCCTGGCTAACATGGTGAAATCGTCTCTACTAAAAATACAAAAAATTAGCCGGGCGTGGTGGTTGGCTCCTGTAGTCCCAGCTACTCAGGAGGCTGAGGCAGGAGAATGGTGTGAACCTGGGAGGCGGAGCTTGCAGTGAGCCGAGATCACGCCACTGCACTCCAGCCTGGGCAACAGAGTGAGACTCCTCTCAAGAAAAAAAAAAAAAAGTAATGAGAAACATGCCTGTCAGGTTACGAGGGGCTGTTGTATGCCTTAACACTGAAAGTGAAGACAGCCAGAATATAACCAGCTCCACCTCTGAAGCTCTGTATTAGAGCTGGTTGCTGCTGAAGAGTCCCATCACAAGTGATCACACACAGCTGTCAATGCCTCGTGGAAGTGACTTAGCAAGCCTGGGAGTCATTTGAAGTGAAATATCAGGCATCCAACCCAAAATGCCAGCAGCCTGATTAGAAAGGCAGGGTTGATGAAGACAGGGTGGGAGTCGCTGTGGCTCCTCTCTTTCCAGGGAGGTAAGAAAAGAGGCCTCTGAGAGGAGACCCATCCTGTCCTGGGGAGGCTGAGGGCCCAATGCATTGGTGCCAATGACATGGGGCTCACAGTCTCTGTTCAAAGATGAGCCCACCATCCACCTCTTCTGAGACCTTGATTTTTCAGTTGTCCCAGCTCTCTTGTGTGTCCAACTTCTCCTCTTGATTTATCCCCAGCAATATTAATATATCTTTAAGTTAATAGGCCGGGCATGGTGGCTCACGCCTGGAATCCCAGCACTTTGGGAGGCTGAGGCAGGCAGATCACGAGGTCAGGAGTTGAAGACCAGCCTGACCAATGTGGTGAAACCCCGTCTCTACTAAAAATACAAAAATTAGCTAGGCATGATGGTGGGCATCTGTAGTCCCAGCTACTCAGGAGGCTGAGGCAGGAGAATCACTTGAACCCAGGAGGCGGAGGGCAGTGAGCCGAGATCGTGCCACTGCACACCAGCCTGGATGACAAAGTGAGACTCCATCTCAAAACAAAAACAAAACAAAACAAAACAAAACTATATTTTTATATATATGTGTGTGTGTATATATATATACATAAAATCTTTAAGTTGCTCTCACCACTCTATCCTGTTGTTGCCCCATTTCTCTCCTCCCTGCAAAATTAAACTTCTTAAAGGAGTTATCCACACTCACTGCCTCTACCTCCTCACTTCCTGTTCTGTTCAAGTTCCTTTGGAATAGAGACCCATCTGGCTGGCTCTAGGGAGCTGCTTCTTGTAGGGACACACTGGCAACCATGTGCAAATCTAGCAATAGATCGTCTGGGTCTGGATTTCCCATTCTTTTTCAGAGTCCTTTCTAGTCCCTCTCCAGGCTGTCTCCCTCTCCCACATGGCCTCAGTCACCTGCTCTACATGAATCCGTTCTGACTTTCTGTATCTGCTCAACCTCACCCCAGACCTCTTACCTAAAGATGCTGAAGGATAGTTGGCCTCATGGAAACCTGGAATAGGGGCTGCAAACCCGTCAGGATGGGCTCCTCCTCCTTTCTACTCTGCCCTCTCCTCCCTCATCTGTGTGTGTGTGTGTGTGTGTGTGTGTGTGTGTGTGTGTGTCTGCTTCTCTCTGACCATCTCTGCCATTTCCCCCACTCTCTACTTACCCATCCGGCACCATCCCATAATGACCACTCCAGCTTCAGTCAATTTCAGGATCTTTAGCCCAGCTCCCACTATCAACAGACAGATGCTCAAGAGATGGAACCCAATTAGCCTGGTAATTTCTTCAAGTGAGGAGACAAGTCATAGGTCACTGGCCTTAGATTACAGGATGTGGCTGTTTAGGGCCACAGGATGGTGGGCAGGGTGGCCTCCCTGAGAGGCGGCGGGGAGAGCAGGCCACAAGAAGCAGCTTTGTATGCCTCCCATTCACGCCTCCACCCAGGGCATTGGCCTATGTGCTCAGCAGCCCGGAAACTGCTTTCACTGAGGTCATAAACAGGATCTTTGTTGTTGAATCCAATGGACAGTATTCCTTTCTTCCTGTGTATGAATGTTCAGTGGCTTCTGGAGCTGTTGACCCTTTTCCTGACCCCTTTCCTGTAACTCCCATGAGATTTACCCTGTTCAGTTTTCCTCCTATATTTTGGCTATTTCCTTCCAGCTTATGTTGTGGGCTCCTCTTTCTCCGCCTGTGCTTTCAAAGCTGACCATCTTTTGGGTCTGGATTTTCCTTTCCTTTCCAGAGTCCTTTCTAGTCTCTCTCCAGGCCATCTGCCTCTTCCACACGGCCTCAGTCACCTGCTCTATACGAATCCATTCTGACTTTCTGTATCTGCACAACCTCATCCCAGACCTCACCCAACTGGACAGCTCCACCTAGACATCCCATAGGTACCTCAAAGTCACTGTATGCACAGTGGCACTCCATCCGCCTTCTACCTTCTTCTCCCTGATGTTCAGGAGATGGTGCCACCCACTTGCCCAGGCCAGAAACAGCATCACGCTTAATACCTTATTTCCTTCACTCTAAACCCAGCCAAACACCAAACATGAAAGTATCGACAGGCCAGGTGCAGTGGCTCACACCTGTAATCCCAGCACTTTGGGAGGCTGAGACGGGTGGATCACCAGAGGTCAGGAGTTCGAGACCAGCCTGGCCAACATGGTGAAACACCGTCTCTACAAAAAATACAAAAAATTAGCTGGGCATGGTGATGTGTGCCTGTAATCCCAGCTACTCAGGAGGCAGAGGCAGGAGAATCGCTCGAACCTGGGAGGCAGAGGTTTCAGTGAGCCGAGATTGTGTCACTGCACTCCAGCCTGGGCAACAAGAGCAAAACTCCATCTCAAAAAAAAAAAAAAAAATTGACAATAATCCCTTCATATATCAAATATCCAGTGTTCTACTTTCAGAGCATCCATCTTTTCTTTTTCCCTCCTGCCACCACCATCATTCTTCATTCTTGGAGTCATTCTCCTAAATGGGCTCTTCACTTTCAGTCTTCCAACCACCCAATCCAGTAGCCCCCACTGAGATACTCTCCCCATGGCCAGAAGGCTCTTTTCCTGCCTCCTTCCTCCTTTTTAAAAGAAATGTAGTTTTGTCACAGGATCCTTGGGGTGTCGTTTTTCCAGCTGGAAAACCTCTGTGGCCAGCAGCGCCTTCTGCCTGAATATTGCTTCTGCCCACTGGGCTCATCCCACCCACTTGGCCCAGCAGGCTGTGCTCAGATCCCACACCTGCCAAGGGCAAGCCAGGCATGGAGTGGTGGGTGTGTGGGCGAGCAAGCATGGGGTCCAGCCACTGTGCACAGCCAGGCATGCCAGCTGCTCTGGTGGGTCGGGCAGCTCCAGGTGCCACCACAGGTGCTGGCTCCATGAAAAGCTGTGGCTGGACCAGATGTACTTCATGTGGCTTCTGCTGTAGGCACCCATGTCTGGATGAGGGTAATGTGGTGGCACCTGCAAACTTCGAGATGCCAGGAACCACAGAGCCCCAAAGAGGGTGTCACAGCCCTGGCTTGGAGAGCCCCTAGGTCTGAGCTCCCCGAAGGGCCAGAGCTCTTCTTTTCTTATTGCCTGCAATGTGGTGAGCCAGGGGGTTGTATTTCAGCCCTGTTTGTGTTACAGCTCTTTCAGTCCCACCATTCGGCAGGTCCTGAGTTCTTGTCATGCATCCAGGAAGAATGAGGTACACAGACAACTGGAGGGTGAGTGAGGTGGAGAGGAGCTTCACTGAGTGACAGAACAGCTCTCAGGAGACTCAAAGTGGCTAGTTTCTATCCACAGGCAGGTCATCCTGATGAGTCAAGGAGACTGAAGCGGGTAGCTCCTTCCTGCAGCTGGTAGTCCCAACATCTTTAGCCCTCAGAAGAGAGGAGCCCCAGAGTGGGTAGCTCCTGTTTGCAGGCAGGTCATCCCAATGTCTGCAGCCCTCAGTGGAGAGGAGACCCAGAGGGGTTAGCTCCTATTGGCAGCAGGTCATCCCAATGTCTCTCTGCGTCTGGCTGAGTTGAGGGTTTTTATGGGCTTCATAAGGGAGAAAGTGCATGCCGATTGGTCCATACTTGACTAAAACAAGGTCTGATCTAGCTGTTTCTGTAAGATGGCAAGAAGTAGACAATCATATCATCTATAATAATGATAAATTAATTTATCCTATGTTGTGCCTCATATTCTTTTTTTTTTTTTTTTTTTGAGACAGAGTCTCACTCTGTTGCCCAGGCTGGAGTGCAGTGGTACGACCTCAACTCACTGCAACCTCTGTCTCCCAGGTTCAAGTGATCTCCTGCTTCAGCCTCCCAAGTAGCTGGGATTACAGGTGCACGCCACCATGCCTGGCTAATTTTTGCATTTTTAGTAGAGACGGGGTTTCACCATGTTGGCCAGGCTGGTCTTGAACTCCTGGCCTCAAGTAATCCACCTGCCTTGGCCTCCCAAAGTGCTTGGATTACAGGTGTGAGCCACTGTGCCCAGCCTCTCTTATTCTTTTTATTGTGTTATTACAATGTCTAGCAAAAATGCTGAATAATATCAGGAATAACAGACATCCTTGTCCTGTTCCTTAACTAAAGAGAATGCTCCTGGCATTTTGTGGATAATATGATGTTTCCTGTTAGTTTCTGATAGCCAACTTTCTTCAAATTAATCAGTCTTGACAAATCATCTTGCACCTGCCTGGCTGCTTAGACACTTCTGTTGTTTCCTCCCACAATGGCTACACTTCAGACAAAATAAACTACTGACTCTTTTCTGGACTTGCCATGATCTTTTGTGGTTCCATGTCTTTGTACATCCTTCTCTTCATGTCATGAACACCCTCCCCAACTTCCAAATACCTGATAGCTTAAAGAGAACCAGATAAAAGTTTAGTTCCTCTTTAGACCCTGGATGTGGAGAAGATTTCTCTTCTTATTGGAAGAACATTTTGAGGAAACACTTCCATCATCCTTCTCCTTTCCTTTAGTTGCCCCCTCCCAGGGGAGAGATTGAAGGCCTGATTGGGCCAATCTCATTGGTGGGTGGAGTAACTGGTCTTAAAGGCAAGGCCCCAGGTCTCACCCTTCTTGCTTTGCCTGAGCTCAGATATAATGCTTCTGTGGGGTTAGCACCCCTTGGCAGGACCACCTCTGCAGCAGGGGAAGCGAGGATCTGTCATTCTCTTTTTTCCAACTTCTCCAGTATGACTGGATGGGTAGGTCCGGTGACCCTTGCCTCGTGAGTCTTCCTCTGTTCAGTTCAGTGGAAAAGGAGGATTTTGTCTCCCTTAGGTCTAGGTTTAAGCCATGTTCAAATCCAGCTTTTACCAGAGCTTTGCGTCAAGGTTGGTTTTCTGTTTCCTGCTTGGCTAGAGATCCTTGGACATACATTCTATTGGTGTGACTCTTAGAGTGGGGGTAGGGGGAGTGACTCCCTAGACCCTTAACCTGACACTGAGTGTGTGCTCTCATCAAACATTTGCTGGATACATGAATGAATTGATCGATGTCCCACAGCCTTTCCCACCTTTAATAATAACTACTGTTTACTGAGTACCTTCCGTGAGCCAGGCATTATTATCTCCTTACATCCTCCCAACAACCATATCAAATAAGTATTAGCATTTCCATTTTATAAAAAAATGACGTTTTATATTCCACTATCCTATTAACTATCCTAAGGCAAATCTCTGCTTTAAAAAAAGTAGCAGTTTGGCTGAGTGTGCAATGGCTCATGACTATAATCCCAGCAATTTGGGAGGCCGAGGTGGGAGGATCAGAAGTTCAAGACCAGCCTGGGCAATGTAGTGAAACCCCATCTCTACAAAAAAAAATTTTTTTTTTTTTGAGACAGAGTCTGGCTCTGTTGCCCAGGCTGGAGTGCAGTAGCATGATCTTGGCTCACTGCAAGCTCCACCTCTTGGGCTAATGCCATTCTCCTGCCTCAGCCTCCTGAGTAGCTGGGACTACAGGCACCCACCACCACGCCCAGCTAATTTTTTGTATTTTTAGTAGAGGTGGGGTTTCACCGTGTTAGTCAGAATGGTCTCAATCTCCTGACCTCATGATCCACCTGCCTCGGCCTCCCAAAGTACTGGGATTACAGGCGTGAGCCACTGCGCCCGGCCAGTATTTTTTTTTAATTAGCCAGGCCTGCTAGTCAGGAGGCTGAGGTGGGAGGATTGCTTGAGCCTAGGAGTTTGAGGCTGCAGTGAGCTATGATGTTGTCACTACACTCCAGCCTGGACATCAGAGTAAGACGCTGTCTCTAAAAATAGACTGTGTTTCCCATCCTTCCTTGCATCTGGGCTTGGCTGTGGGATGTAAGTGGAAGTGTGGGGTGCTACTCAAGATGTGTCCTTAAATGGAGGGACTGAGCTCCTTCTTTCCCCTTCCCATCCCAACGCTTGATGGATATGAAGCCTGGAAATCCATCTTGGATTATAAGGATGAGAGCCACCTTGTAGGGGGAGTGGAAAGGAAGCTGGAAGTAGCCTGGGTCCCAGATGCCCCCAAAACCATTATATCAGTGTTCTACAGTCGCCATAACAAATTATCACAAGCTAGGTGGCTTGAAACAATATAAAGTTATTCTCTCATAGTCCTGAAGTCTGGAAGTCTAAAATCAAGGTATCAGCAGGGCCATGCTCCCGCTGAAGTCTCCATGGAAGAATCCTTCCTCCTTCTTCCAGCTTCTGGTGGTCCCAGGTGTTCACTGGCTTGCGGCAGCATCACTGTAATCTCTGCCCCCATCTTCACATGGCCTTCTTCTCTGTGTTCCTCTACATCCTCTCCTTTCCTTATGACGACACTAGTCATTGGATTTAGGGTCCACCCTAAGTTCAGGATGAGTTCATCTCCAAATCCTTAACTAGTTACATCTGTAGGGACCCTGTTCCCACATAAAGTTGCATTCTGAGGTTCTGGGTGGATGTGAATTTTTGGGAGATCCTATTCAACCCACGACAACTACCACACGAACTCTAAGCTGCCTACATACAGCTGTTCAAGAAAGGAAAAAAGAACTGTTTTCTCTGTTTATACCGTTATTATTTGGGGTCTCTGAACCCATATCCCAACTAATAGAGTTATTTTAGAGGGCACGCCTGTGGAGCCTGCCAGTGACTGCTCTTGGTTGACTGCCTGCCCCACTCACAGCAGGGGCTGGAGGATTGCAAGACCTTTCTCCAGTGACCATGTTATTGGGCTGCAAGCACACAATTAACCCAAGCTAAAGCAGTAATACTTTCTCTTGAGGGGATTGAGACTTTAGGGAATTAGCCTGAGAGACAGCCAATACCTGAACTTATTGGCCTCTTGAATGGAGGAAAAATTAATTTATGGATTATGGGATAGTTACCTTCTGTTTATCATGTGAAGAGAGAAGCAGAGAAAACTGATCTCTACATGAGAAAAAAAGAAACAGATGTTCCAAGAGGGGAAGAGATGTTATTCTGACAGGGAGTCTGAGTGGTTCTCATTCTTGGTTTTGGGGCTGACCTGAGGCTTGGCTGCATTTGTACTGACTGCTTAGCATGAGTCAGGGCCAAGTGCTTTACCTGCATTACCTGGTATTTGGTCCAAATAATATACCCTAGACCAGGCGTGGTGGCTCCTGCCTGTAATCCTGGCCCTTTGGGAGGCTGAGGTGCGCAGATCGCTTGAGCTCAGGAGTTTGAGACCAGCCTAGGCAACATGGTGAAACCCCATCTCTACAAAAAATACAAAAATTAGCTGAGCATGGTGGCGTGTGCCTTTATTCTCAGCTACTTGGGAAGCTGAGATGGGAGGATTGCTTGAGCCCGGAGGCAGAATTTGCAGTGAGCCACGATCGTGCCTCTGCACTCCAACCTAGACGACAGAGTGAGACCCTGTCTCAAAACAAAACAACAACAACAACAACAGCAAAAACAAAAACCAATCTATCCTAGCTTCTGCAATGTTTCAGTGGCTTAACTCAACACGAGTTTATGTCTTGGCTCACATGAAGTCCATCGTGGTCAGGCAGCCCCCTCCTAGCTTGTACCACTGTCATCTGGAATAGTGGTCTATGAGGTTGCTGGAGTAGAGGGAGAAAGAGATAGAGGAGGCATAGTTCCTCTTCTTCTCTTTTTGAGAGTGCCTATTTATTTTATTCTATAATTATATAAAATATCTACACAATTTCAAACTCTAATCTACAAAGCAAGGTATATTCAAATAAGTCTAGCTTATATCCCTGTGTTTTCCACCCTGTTCCCTCTTTTCCACTAAAGTTAGCAATTTAAAATTTATATTTATTTTTCTTTGTAATACATAATTAATAATATACCTAGATTTATCTCCCTCCTTACTCAAAACTATACACATTTTCCCTACCTTGCTTTTTTCTTTTTTTTATTATGGTAAAATATGCATAACATGATGTTTACTATGTTAACTTTTTTTTTTTTGAGACAGTGTCTCTCTCTCTCTCTGTCACCCAGGCTGAAGTGCAGTGGTGCGATCATGGCTCACTGCAACCTCCACCTCCCTGGGTCAAGCAATTCTCCTTCCTCAGCCTCCCAAGTAGCTGGGACTACAGGCACGTGCCACAATGTCCAGCTAATTTTTGTATTTTTAGTACAGACAGGGTTTCACCATGTTGGCCAGGCTGGTCTTGAACTCCTGACCTCAGGTAATCCACCTGCTTTGGCCTCCCAAAGTGCTGGGATAATAGGCATGAGCCACCGTGCCCGGCTGGATTCTTTCTTTCTAACTGGTAATATTCTTGTGCTGCCTTTCAAAATTAGAATTAGAAGATTGGCATTAAAAGAACCCTGAATCCAGTGTCGAGTCGATCTTCTAATTTAACTTTCTCCAGACCACATATTTATTTCAGTCAACATTTATTAGACAAAGTGCATTGAGCACTTGGGATGCATCAAGAACTGTGGGGACTGTGGGGACACAACATTGAATAAAATTTGCTTCCACTCTAATTAGTGAAAAACATCAGATTGTAATTACTTGTTTGACCTATGACCCAAATGTTTTATTATTAGATTGTGCTACTGACTGAAATCTGTGAGTATATCATGAGCATAGTTTTGAGTTGTAAAATTTCACTTCCTCTTTCTTTCTCAACACTTTTACTATCGGTAATACTGCATCAAAATTTCCCCTTTTCTTCTTTGTATTTATCTTTTTCATAAAATTAAATAAGGACACCACATTTCACAGATTTCATGAAATTGTCTGCCATCTACTCAGAAAAATGACACCTCAAACCTTTTAAGCACCAGAATAACTAAATCCATACTTGCAGTGAGCCGAGATCACACCACTGCACTCCAGCCTGGGCAACAGAGACTCTGTCTCAAAAATAAAAATAAATAAATAAATCCATACTCGATGGCCCAGAGCCTAAGATTTGATATTAGTATGCAGCACGACAGATCAGCAGGTATGGCAGGGATATGAAGATGTCTTATATGAATGTGGCATTAGATATAAAGAAGGAATTGGAGCTGTATTAAGGTAATCAGGACATTTGGGTTCCAGTGCCAGGTCCTCCCACAAACTAACTGGAATACTTCGGACAAATTCCCTAAACCTGAGCTCTTCATCTGTAAAATGATGCTGCTAAACTAACTGAAAGTCCCTTTTCATATTAAATTTCTACACTTTTATGATTCTAGAGAGAACCATAAGAAAGAGAGAGTGAAATAGCTGGGACAATTAGGAAACTGAAGAAGAGGGAAAAAATGGGGGAAAAGGACGATTCTAAGAAGAAAGAAGATGATAAAAATAATTCAGAACAGCAGAAAGTGAGAGAGTAAAATAAAAATGGTAAAAAGGGGAAAATAAAACATTAAATATTTTCTTGGAATTGCAAAGATAAATCACATGAGATTTCATTTTTAAGCTCAAAGAGAAAGAAGAAATCTGGTTATTTGTATTTCTCTTGCATTAAGAGGCAATCTTCAGGAGATATTTTGACTTGTCTCTCTATGGTTTCTCAATTCTAAAGAAAAAGAAAGGCTGGGCGTGGTGGCTCACGCCTGTAATCCCAGCATTTTGGGAAGCTGAGGCGGGTGGATCACGAGGTCAGGAGTTTGAGCAGCCTGGTCAATGTGGTGAAACCCCGTCTCTACTAAAAATACAAAAAATTAGCCGGGTGTGGTGGCGCTGTAATCCCAGCTACTCAGGAGGTTAGGGCAGAAGAATTGCTTGAACTCTGGAGGCAGAGGTTGCAGTGAGCCAAGATCGAGCCACTGCACTCCAGCCTGGGTGACAGAGCAAAAAAAAAAAAAAAAAAAAAAAGAGAGCTGATATCTATCTCTTTGAGCTGTCAGATTGTTAAAACTAGCACATAGCAGTTATTGAGTGAACAAATGCTTTTGTAGGAGAAGGTAGAGAAAGAATATTGTGGGGTAAAAGGAGGTAATTGGGGTCAGAAATGAATCATTCCATTTCGTTGGATTGCTTCCAGACTCAGAAAGAATGCTTACATTTCATGATTTCATCCAACCTCCAAACAACGCCCGTGACAGATCAAGGGAATAATGCTTAGCTCTCAGCCACCTGACTTCCATGACAATGGGTCGCTGTTGTGGGGTGTTGTATGAGTGGCTTATTCTGATTCTGTTGGTCGGTCAGAAATTTGCTGAGGTGCAGAGGCAGCACTGCACAAACGGAAAACGGTAGCTCCTGAACAAACCGCTGCTTGGTACAAAAGAAAGGAAGGAAGCTTCTGTTCTGGCCTTTCTCATCCCATCCTCTCTACTCCTTTCACCTGTCCTAGTTGTGTTGCTCTTGGGGTCAGAAGTAGGGTGCATCTGTCTGTATCTGTAGCTTACCCTTTACCCTCTTAGGGTCTGTGAGACCTTGACAAGTTGCCTTTGTGCTCCGCCCCTCATTTTCCACATCCCTTAAATGGGAATGGTCATGTGTATTAAACAGACTGATGGTGTCTACCACAGTCTTAAGCAGAATGGAAGCTCAAATATGTTAATTATTCTTACTATATGTTTTCTGTCTGTGGACATCCCCCTCCTTTCCTTCTAAAGGATACATGAACTATTTAGAACAAAACACTCCATTTCAGGACAAGTTTCCTCTGGAAACAACAACAACAACAAACACTGTTACCAGCTTCAAGGATGGGGATGTGAAAATGTTGTAATGGAAAAGCCGCATATAGAGAGACAGTCTGTGAGATGGTAAGTTTCAAGTCATAGATGATCATGAGTCTTACAGGTGGGAAGAACGTCTAGAAAGAGCTTATTCAGAAAGACATTCTCGCCTATTTCAACAGTAAAGATGATGCTATCTCCATTTTTGGGGGGAGAGTCATGGCCTTTGGTAGTTTTGAGTGTATTTACCACTAGGTAGTAATATCTTGTTTTCAAACTGATTATTGCTGATTGAATCATGTCCCCTTAAAGATATGCTCAAGTCCTAATCCCCGGTACCTATGAATGTGATTTTATTTGGAAATAGATCCTTTGTAGATCTAAAAAAGTTAAGATGAGGTTTTACTGGAACACTAGTTCAAAGACTGGTACCTTTATAAGATGAGAGAAATTTGAACACTGATACAGACACACAGGGAGAGTGCCATGTGACAAATGAGACAGAAATTGGAGTGATATCTCTACAAGCCAAGGAACACCAAGAATTGCAGGCAGCCTCCAGAAGCTGGAAAAGACAAGGAAGCATTCTCCCCTGGAGCCTTCAGAGGGAACCTGGCCCAGCCAACACCTTGATTTTGGATTTCTAGCCTCCAGAATTGTGAGAAAATACATTTCTGTTGTTTACTGCCACCCACTTTATGGTCATTTGTTACAGCAGCCCTAGAAAACCAATACACTGACCAAATGACCACATCTCTTTGTCCCCTCTCTTATTTTATTTATTTATTAATTCCCTTATGTTTTATAGAGATGGGGTCTCACTATGTTGCCGAAGCTAGTCTCAAATTCCTGGGCTCAAGAAATCCTCCCACCTCAGCCTCCCAAAGTGCTGGAATTACAGGCATAAGCCACTGTGCCCAGCCCCCTCTCTTATTGTAATCAGTAGATTAATCCTGGTTCTCAATAGCCTTGAGATTTCTGATGGAAATTTTAATATAGTTATTAACATATTCTTTTTTTTTTTTTTTTTGAGATGGAGTCTCGCACTGTCGCCCAGGCTGGAGTGCAGTGGCACAATCTCGGCTCACTGCAAGGTCCGCCTCTTGGGTTCACGCCATTCTCCTGCCTCAGTCTCCCGAGTAGCTGGGACTACAGGCGCCCGCCACCGTGCCCGGCTAATTTTTTATATTTTTAGTAGAGATTGTGTTTCACCGTGTTAGCCAGGATGGTCTCGATCTCTTGACCTCGTGATCCGCCCACCTTGGCCTCCCAAAGTGCTGGGATTACAGACGTGAGCCACCGCGCCCTGCCAACATATTCTATTTTTACATTAAAATAATATAGATTTGCACTGGGGAAACCTTCTGATGACTGAGTTGGTAAGCTCCTAGGAAAGACAGAAACTCACTCTGCAGGCCCCATCCTGCGCAGCTACTAGATGCTGCAGGGAGAACTAGGCATCCCCCAATGATGTGATGCTTCAGTTTCACCATCTGTAAACGCTGTTGATATTTCCTTCCTGCTACTTCAGAATAAAAATACGTCTTTAAAGTATTTTGAGCTCTATGGAGCCTGCTGTAGAAATTTAGATGTAGCATGATAATCTTCCTTCATCTCCTTTTTTTTTTTTGAGTCTCGCTCTGTCGCCCCGGAGGCTGCTTTTTTTGTTTGTTTGTTTTGTTTTGTTTTTGACTGACCTCTTCTTCTGAACTTGTTATTCGCATCTTGTCCTCAAGACATTTTCTCCTTGGTACCGAGCAATAATTTTTGTTCTGATGTCATTGGTGATTCCACACCTATGGAAAGCTGTTATTTTCCATTCTATCAGGAACTCAGGTATTTATTTCAATCTGTTCGTAGCAGAAAAGAATATTTCTCTTGAATGTATTCCTGTTCTTGTTAGGTTGTAAAGATGAATAGAATGGGATGCCTCCCTAGCGCTGTGAGTTGTTGTTGTTGTTTGTAATATGTGAAATTGATGTAAACCCTCCTGACTTCAAGTTTTCGAAACCTCCCACTACTGCAATGAGTCAGATAGAACCAGGAACTGACACTAAGCTGATGACCCGAAAAGGATCCATTGCTGAATTACACCATCATTAGTGAGAAGCTCCCTGATCGCCTACTTTCTAACTCCAAGAAAGGTTCTATTTGCCGGTTGAAAGAGAAACTCAGCCACAGATGGTGGGGTACGCCTATAACTCCAGCACTTTTGGAGGCTGAGGCAGAAGGATCACTTGAGGCCCAGAGTTCAAGAGCTACCTGGGCAACATAGTGAGACCCTGTCTTTACAAAAATAGATAGGGATATTTTTGTATGCTTCCTTTCTGGCTCCAGTATAACCTTCTTCTAGAGCTTCTTTGTCCTCAAGCCCTAAGGAAAATATGAATAGCTATTTGATTTTGTTTTTCAGTGCATACAATCTTTGGGCTATTATTCTGTGTGCAAAATTTGGACGTTTTTGTTGCTCATTGCTCACCTTCTTAATTTTTTTTTTTTTCGGTGAGGCAGAGTCTTGCTCTGTCGCCCAGGCTGGAGTGCAATGGCGCAATCTTGGCTCACTGCAACCTCTGCCTCCTGGGCTCAAGCAATTCTCCTGCCTCAGCCTCCCAAGCAGCTGGGATTATAAGGTGCCTCCCACCCAGCTAATTTTTGTATTTTTAGTAGAGATAGGGTTTCACCATGTTGGCCAGGCTGGTCTCAAACTCCTGTGATCTGCCCACCTTGGCCTCCCAAAGTGCTGGCACTAACAGGCGTGAGCCACTGCACCCAGCCACCTTCTTAATATTTTTAAGAGGAAGACACTTTCCCACATTAGGTGTTGATTATGATTGATATTTTTATGATTAAAAAAACCTGTTTATTCTTAGTGGGCTTACTCATTCAGAGAGTCTGAATATTATTTTTAGCACACAGCAAACCTGTTATTTTAGATTAGACTAATAATGAAACTAAGTCAGTTTCTTGACCTTTTTTTTCCACTTTCTCAGTTAAAAAATATTTTCAAGATGTCTCTGAAAGGATCTTATTGATTGATTGATTGAGACTGGGTCTTGCTCTGTCGTCCTGGCTGGAGCTCAGTGGCACCATCATAGCTCACTGTAGCCTCGATCTCAAGCGACCCTCCAGCCTCAACTTCCTGAGTAGCTGGGACTACAGGCATTTGCCACTACACCTGGCTGATTGTTTTTTTGGTTTTTTTGCTTTTTTTAATTTAGTAGATACGAGGTCTTTCTTTGTTGCCCAGGCTGGTCTTGAACTCCTGAGCTCAAGCAATCCTCCCACCTTGGCTTCCCAAAGTGATGGGATTATAGGTGTCAGCCACTGCGTCTGGCCTGAAAGAATCATTTTTAATAGGTACTCCCATCTGTCCAAGAACCTTAAGGGTATATCCGTCATGAATAGGTTGTTGCAAGCATCTGGTTTCTATATGTCTATATTATTTCATATATTTCATATTGTGCATAGAGAAGGGACTCCACAATTTGTAGGGCAATTTGGATGGGCCCTAAGGTAGGGAATGATGGGGGGAGGAGGGAGGCACAGGTAAGCTGATGATAAGATCTTTGGCTGGTGTTATGGGCTGAACCGTGCCTCCCTAAGATCTACATGTTGAAGTCCAAACCCCCAAGTACCTCAGACTGTGACTGGGTTTGAAGACAGGGCTCTTAAAGAGCTGATTAAGGTAAAAGGGGGTCAATAGGTTTGGCCCTAATACAATATGACTGATGTCCTTGTACGAAGAGAAGATTAGGACACACACAACACATAAACCTGGAGATAACTATGTGAGGACACAGCAAGAAGAGGCCAATGGTAAGTGAAGGAGAAAGATTGCAGAAGAAATCAACCCTACCAACAATTTCATCTTGGACTTTGATATGGTTTGGCTGTGTACCCACCCAAATCTCATCTTGAACTGTAGCTCCCATAATCCCCACGTGTTGTGGGAGGAGCCCAGTGGGAGGTAATTGAATCATGGGGGCGGTTACCTCCATGCTGTTCTTGTGATAGTGAGTTCTCACGAGAGCTAATAGTTTTATAAGGGACTTTTCCCTGCTTCACTCTGCCCTTCTCCTTGCTGCTGCCGCCATGTGAAGAAGGACATGTTTGCTTTCCCTTCCGCCAAGATTACAACTTTCCTGAAATTTCCCCAGCTCTGCAGAACTGTGAGCCGATTAAACTTCTTTCCTTTATAAATTATCCTTGTATGTCCTTGTAGCAGCGTGAGAATGGACTAATACAGACTTCTAGCCTCCAAAAGTGTGAGGATGTAAATTTCTCTTGGCTAAGCCTGCCACTCTGTTGCACTTTGTCATGGCAGCTTGAGCAGTCTAAGACGGCTGGGTCCGGCCGGGCCTGGTGGCTCAAGCCTGTAATCCCAGCACTTTGGGAGGCCGAGGCGGGCGGATCACAAGGTCAGGAGATCGAGACCATCCTGGCTAACACGGTGAAACCCTGTCTCTACTAAAAATACAAAAAATTAGCTGGGCGTGGTGGCGGGCGCCTGTAGTCCCAGCTACTCAGGAGACTGAGGCAGGAGAATGGCGTGAACCCAGGAGGCGGAGCTTGCAGTGAGCCGAGATCGCGCCACTGCACTCCAGCCTGGGGGACAGAGCGAGACTCCGTCTCAAAAAAAAAAAAAAAAAAAAAGACGGCTGGGTCCTGGCCATATGATCTTCCCCATTCTGGAGCTCAGCTTGAAGGGTAGGGGGAGGGGCGGGAAGGAGGATGAATGACAAAGCCATCGATTTGGCCATCTGCTCTATACAGCTTTGAGAGCTTTGAGCAAGTCATCAGATACAGGTTGGCTGCAGAGATGGAGCCTTCTTGAGAGTAGGGAAGGGGAGAGGAAGTGTGAATAACAATAAAACATACTCAGGTAGTGGGGGCAGAGCGAGAGGCTGCAAATAGTCACTATTTAACAATTTGGTTACTGTCATACTTCATTCCCTCATGGCTGATGTTTTACTTTTCCTTAAGAGTAAATAGACCTGTACTCTTTAAAAATAGAAGGGAACAATATGATTAATTTAGACAGACTTCTATTACTCTCTATATGACTTTTTCTTTCTGAGTGACTGTATTAGTCCATTTTCATGCTGCTGATAAAGACATACCCAAGATTGGGTAATTTATAAAGAAAAAGAAGTTTAATGGACTCACAGTTCCCCGTGGCTGGTGGTGGGGCAGGGGGCGCCTCACAATCATGGTGAAAGGTGAAAGGCACATCTTACATGGTGGCAGGCAAGAGGGAATGAGAGCCAAGCAAAAGGGAAAGCCCCTTATAAAACCATCAGATCTCATGAGACTTATTCACTAGCATGAGAACAGTATGGGGAAACCACCCCCATGATTCAATAATCTCCCACTGGGTTCCTCTCACAACACACGGGAATGATGGGAGCTACAATTCAAGATGAGATTGGGGACACAACCAAACCACATCAGTGACGTAGGAATTGGTATATTAAAGGGAGCAGTAGAAGCCATTCAAAAAAAGATGCAATCCCCCTTGGGCATGTTTACTGGGTTAGTGTCCTCCCCAAATTCATGTCAACCAGGAACCTGTGAATGTGACTTTATTTGGAGATCAGGCTTTTGGCAGATGTAATTAGTCATTAAAATGAGGTCCTACTGGATTAGGGGGGTGGGTGGGCCTGTGGGTGGGCCCAACATCCAATTTGACTGGTGCCCTTATAAGAAGAGAACTGGGTGGGTGTGGTAGCTCATACCTATAATCTCAGCACTTTGGGAGGCCAAGGCTAGAGGATCACTCAAGCCCAGGAGTTCAAGACTAGTCTGGGCAACATAGGGAGACCCTACCTTTACAAAAAAATAAAAAATAAAAAATAAGCCAGGCATGATGGCATATGCCTTTGGTCCCAGCTACTTGGGAGGCTTAGGTGGGAAGATTTCTTGAGCCCAGGAGGTTGAGGCTGTGGTAAGCTGTGATGACACCACTCTACTCCAGCCTGGGCAACAGAGTGAGACCCCATCTCTTAGAAAAAAAAGAAAAAAAGAAGAATGGAGCTGAGAGAGAAACATGCAGACAGACAGGAGGAAAATGCCACGTGACAGTGGAGGCAGACATTGGAGTGATGCGGCCACATGCCAAGGAATGCCAAGGGTTGCCAGAAGCCATCAGAAACTAGGAAGAGGCAAGGAAGGATCCTCCCCCACTGCCTTCAGAGAGCACATGGCCCTGCCAATGCCTTGATTTCAGACCTCTAGCCTCCAGAATTGTGAGATAATAGATTTCCACTGTTTTCAGCCACCCAGTTTGTGGCACCTGGTGATGGCAGCCCTAGAGAGGTGATATAGGGAGCAGTGCAGGGACAGGCACAGTGCTTGACAAGTGCTCGTGAATTTCACACGGTAGCTGCAGGTCCAAAGAAGAGATCTCAAACCTGTGTTAGGATTATACAAGTGGTACAGTGTCAGCCGGGTGCAGTGGCTCACACCTGTAATTCCAGCACTTTGGGAGGCTGAGGCAGGTGGATTGCCTGAGCTTATGAGTTAGAGACCAGCCTGGCCAACATGGCAAAACCCCATCTCTACTAAAAATAAAAAAAATAAAAATAAAAAAAATTAGCAGGGGGTGGTGGCGTGTGCCTGTAATCCCAGCTACTTGGGAGGCTGAGGCAGAAGAATCACTTGACCCGGGGAGGCGGACGTTGCAGTGAGCCAAGATCATACCAGTGCACTCCAGCCTGGGCAACAGAGTGAGACTCTGCCTCCAAACAAAACAAAACAAAACAAAACAAAACAAAACAAAACAAAACAAAAAACAAAAAGAAAAACAAGTAGTGTGAATTGTCTAGCACACACCCACAGAAATAGTTTCCTTCCCTTTCAAACATACTGCACGACAAATGGAAACTACTGACCAAAACCCCTTGGATCTCTTGAGGGTATTCATCTGCACAAGTAAGGTAACACGTACAAAGGGCTTTAGAGCCAGAGAACTCATCACAAACTGGGAGGTGATTATTTTTCCTTTAGTGCAAAGAATCTTCTACATTCTGGAACATCAGGATAGCTGCTTAGGGGCATAAAGTCAGCTAGCTTTTGAGAAAATTTTCCATTTATGAGAAAAAAAATCATCATTTAGCAATAGGAACAGGAAGATAAGTATTGGAATCATAATGTTTTCTTAAATTTCTCAGACATCAACTTGAAGTATGACGCCCATGTTTAGTGTATGGTAGGCTTTTCTGCCAAAAGGGATTATATGAAGATTGACAATGTAGATATTTGAAGCTGGTTTTATTTGTTTGTTTGTTTTGAGACCGGGTCTCCCTCTGTTGCCCAGGCTGGAATGCAATGGCACTATCATAGGTGGCTATAGTCTTGAATTCCTGGGTTTAAGTGAGCCTCCCGCCTCAGCCTCCCAAAGCATTGGGATTACAGGCATGAGCCACTTCACCTGGTCTGAAGCTGATTTTGAATGGAATAGCACTGTTCCTAGGTAGGGAGTTACACGAAAGGCTGGGTGGTGCAGTGGAAATCATGCTGGGTTAGAGATTCTGAGGTTGGTTTCTATGAGGCCTGGTGTCAGAAATTTGCTGCCTGACTGTGGGCAAGTTGCTACAACTTGCCAAGTCTTCATTAGGCTGGGTAGGTGACTGCTGGATTCTCTATCCTTCCCCCACTGAGTGGGAGGGGAGGGTATTAGCCCCTGTAATGAGTGTCCTCCCAAAAGATATGTCCAAGTCCTAATTCTCAGTACTTGTGAATGTGACCTTATTTGGAAGTAGAGTTTTTGAAGATGCAATTAATTTAAGGATCTTGGGATAAGATCACCCTGGATTAGGATGGGCCCTAAATCCAATGACCAGTGTCCTTTCAAGAGACAGAAAAGGGGAAGACACACAGAAACATGGGGAGGCCTGGAGTGGTGGCTCAAGCCTATAATCTCAACATTGTGGGAGGCAGAGGCAGGAGGACTGCTTGAGGCCAAGAGTTCAAGACAAGCCTGGGCAACATAGCAAGACCCTGTCTGTATGCAAAAAAAGAAAAGTATATGTTAGGCTGGGCATGATACCTAATGCCTGTAATCCCAGCACTTTGGGAGGCTGAGGTGGGTGGATTGCTTGAGCCCAGGAGTTTGAGACCAGCCTGGGCAATTTGGCAAGATCCAGTCTCTACAAAATATACAAAAATTAGGCATGGTGGTGCATGCCTGTAGTCCCAGCTACTTGGGAGGCTGAGGTGAGAGGATCACCTGAGCTCAGAAGGTTGAGGCTACAGTGAGCCATGATCATACTACTGCACTCCAGCCTGAGCAACAGAGTGAGACCCTGTTTCAAAAAAAAAAAAAGAAAGAAAGAAAAAAGAGAAAATTACACACACATACACACACACACACACACACACACACACACGACAATAAATAGAAACCCATGGAAGAAGGCCAGGTGAAGATTCATGTGAGGGTGGAGTCAGAGATTGGAGTGATTTGCTCTAAGCCAAGACACACCAAGGGTTGTGGGAGCCACCAGAAGGTAGGAGAGAGGCATGGAACAGATTCTCTCACAGAGTCTCCACAAGGAATTGACCCTGCCAACTCCTTGATTTTGGACTTGGCCTCCAGAACAGTGAGAGAATCAATTTCTGTTGTTTTAAGCTACTAAGTTTGTGGTCAATTGCATGGCAGCTCTAGGAAACTCATATAGACCTCTACAGGTTAGGAGGGGGCACTGGCCCAACAGGCCCTCTGATATGGTTTGGCTGTGTCTTCATCCAAATCTCATTTTGAATTCCCACATGTTGTGGGAGGTAACTGAATCATGGGGGCAGGTCTTTCCCGTGCAGTTCTCGTGATGGTGAGTAAGTCTCACAAGATCTGATGGTTATTATAAGGGGGAGTTTCCCTGCACAAGCTCTTTCTTTGCCTGCTGCCATCCATGTAAGATGTGACTTTGCTCCTCCTTGCTTTCCGCCATGATTGTGAGGCATCCCCAGCTATGTGGAACTGTAGGTCCATTAAACTTCTTTCTTTTGTAAACTGCCCAGCCTCAGGTATGCCTTTATCAGCAGTGTGAAAATGGACTAATACACCCTCTCTACTAGGAACCCCTGAGGAATCATCACTTCGTCTGATGATGAGATGCCAGGGCTGCCCATCTTTGTCAGACCAAATGCATGGGATTCTGAATGAGGTTGTATTTGTTTCCTGCGGCTGTCATAACAAATTAGGACAAACTTGGTGGCTTAAAACAACACACTTTTATGCTCTTATAGTTCTGCAGTGCAAAAGTCCAAAATCAGTCTTACTGGGCCAAAATCAATGTGTTAGCAGTGCCTTTCTCCCTTTAGAGGCTCTAAGGGAGAATCAGTTTCTCGTCTCTTCCAGCATCCAGTGGGGGCTGGTGTTCCTTGGTTTTCCCATCTTTTTTATTTTATTATTGTTATTTTTTTGGAGACAAGAGTCTCACTGTGTCACCCAGGCTGAAGTGCAGTGGTGTGATCTCAGCTCACTGCAACCTCTGCCTCCCGGGTTCAAGTGATTCTCCTGCCTCAGCCTCACGAGTAGCTGGGACTACAGGTGCATGCTACCACACCTGGCTAATTTTTTGTATTTTTAGTTGAGACGGGGTTTCACCATATTGGCCAGGCTGGTCTCGAACTTCTGACCTTGTGATATGCCCATCTTGGCCTCCCAAAGTGCTGGGATTACAGGCATGAGCCACTGCGCCTGGCCCAGTTTGCCCATCTTAAAGAACAGCACCTTCAAATCTCTCTCGGCTCTGTCTTCCTATCACTTTCTCCCCTGTGTGTAAAATCTCCCTCTGCCTCTTTTTTTTTTTTTTTTTTTTGAGACAGAGTCTTGCTCTTGTTGCCGAGGCTTGAGTGCAGTGGTGCGATCTCAGCTCACTGCTGCAACCTCCACCTCCTGGGTTTAAGCAATTCTCCTACCTCAGCCTCCCGAGTAGCTGGGATTACAGGCACATACCACCACACCTGGCTAAATTTTTGTACTTTTAGTAGAGATGGGGTTTCACTATGTCAGCCAGGCTGGTCTTGAACTCCTAACCTCAGATGATCCACCCGGCTCGGCTTCCCAAAGTGCAGGGATTACAGGCATGAGCCACTGTGCCCAGCCCTCTGCCTCCTTCTTATTCACATACATGTGATTGCATTTAGGGCCCACCTGGATATCCCAGGATAAGATCCCTAATCACATCTGCAAAGACCCTTTTTGCAAATAGGTAACATTTACAGGTTTCTGATATCATTGAGGGCCGTTATTCAGCTGACTGCAGGGGGTTAGACATGATGGAAATGTCAGACAAGCGAACAAAAGCCACCCAGGGATAGGAAGCTGCACCTTCGTCCCACCATACCACTCAGGGTGAAAGTAATGTGGGGCAGGCCTCTCTGTTCAGGCCTTCAGAGACTATTCCGAAGATGTGCTTAGGCAAAGCTCCCAGCTCTCCAAGGTCAGTTTCTTCCTATGTAAAATGGAGATAAAATATAAAATTTTCTTTACAAGGTTGTTAGTGGAACTATACGAAGTTTTTGAAAGGGTGTCTTTAAACTATAGTGTTACAGAAATATTTATACTTTTAAAAAATCTATTTTATATGTAAAGTTTTCCCCTCCAAAATCATTATTTGACAAATTCCTAACACATATGTGTGTGTGTGTGTGTGTGTATATATATATATACACACATACATATATATAATATTAACAGAATTATATATATTAAGAGAATATTCTGGCCCAGGCACGGTGGCTCACGCCTGTAATCCCAACACTTTGGGATGCTGAGGTGGACAGATCACAGGGCAGGAGTTTGAGACCAGCCTGGCCAATATGGTGAAACCCTATTTCTACTAAAAATACAAAAATTAGCCGGGTGTGGTGGGGGGCATCTGTAGTCTCAGCTACTCGGGAGGCTGAGGCAGAAGAATCGCTTGAACCCAGGAGGCGGAGGTTGTAGTGAGCCGAGATGGCGCCACTGCGCTCCAGCCTGGGTGACAGAGCAAGACTCTGTCTCAAAAAACAAAAAACAAAACAAACAAAAAAACAACAAAAAAGAGAATATTCTGAATGGATACTATGTGTTTCCTCCAATTTTTTTTTTTTTTTTTTTTTTTTTTTGAGACAGAGTCTTGCTCTGTCGCCCAGGCTGGAGTACAGTGGCGTGATCTTGGCTCACTGCAACCTCCACCTCCAGGGTTCAAGCGATTCTCGTGTCTCAGCCTCCCAAGTAGCTGGGGTTACAGGCATGCACCACCACACCTGGCTAATTTTTGTATTTTCAGTAGAGACGGGGTTTCACCATGTTGGCCAGGCTGGCCTCCAACTCCTGGCCTCAAGTGATCCACCTACCTCAGCCTCCCAAAGTGCTGGGATTACAGGCATGAGCCACCGCGCCTGGCTTTCCCCTAATTTTTGATTGTCTCCTGCTCTCCTTTAATCCCCCTCCCAGTATGAAATCTCCTAACCCCTACCTTGGAAATTCCAACTCTTCCCACAGGTTGGAACCAGCCTTCTATCTCCCTAAGTATCCCACAATCCCTACCACTACAGCTCTGATGGCTCTGGAGTTGGGGGGCAGTGAGCTTGGATTCCTATGAATTAGTGGAGGGCTGTGATTCCTTGCTGCTTCCAGGCAGTGCCTTAACCAGCAGTGGCTGTGGCCAGGTTGATCCTGAATCCCCCAAGGACAAGCATGCCTTGCCACTGAGTATTACATTTTTTCCTGAAACCACCCAGTCTAGCATCACACGATGAAAACACTCTCCACCTATTAATAGTACTTTTGAATCTACTCCTGGAAAATCTATACCCTGGCATTACTGAATCAAAGATGCTTCCTAGCTCTATTTTCAATATAAGGGCTCCACATGAACTGAGAATAGCTCTGTCTGAGTCATTGGGATGAATGGTGCCATCTTTAAACATAGTTTCCAATCTCTAAATTTATCTCTAAAACAAATGTGTGTATGTGTGTGCGTGTGTGCTCATCCAGCTCCATAACTGTTAGTGGATTAGAGAGCTGGAGGGAGCAGAAAGTGTATCTGAGCTCAGAAGAGGAGGAGCAGCTAAAAGGACACGAGAGAATGATCACAGAGGGGAGACAAGCCAAGAGAAGACAACAAACAGACACAGATCCTCCTGGGATGTAGAAGCACAGAAGGTTCTTTCCTGCTAACGATGGGGACAAGAACTGTGATGCCTGAAGCTTCTTCCAATAAGGAGAATCCCTTTAGAAAGGAAAATACAAAATAGTGAATACAGAATTAGGGCTTTGGATGAAATCAAGGAATCTTGAAGCTTAAGCTTCTTTTGCCTCAGGACAAATTCTCTGTCTCTGGCTGGGAATCAAGGCCAACATCCAACTTATAGCTACACAATTAACATCCACTACGTCTATTTCCTGGTGATGTGATTTGAGCTAAAAACGTGAATCACTTATATATATAAAATTAAAATGTGTTTAGCTTTACATATATGTTATTATATATATATTAAATATATATTTTATATATATGTTAGGAATTTGTCAAATAATGAGCCTAGAGGGGAAAACTTTACACATAAAATACATATTTTTTTTGAGACACGGTCTCACTCTGTCAGCCAGGCTAGGGTGCAGTGGCATGATCATGACTCATTGCAACCTCTGCCTCCTGGGTTCAAGTGATCTTCCCACCTCAGCCTCTTGGGTAACTGGAACTACAGGTGCGCACCACCACGCCCAGCTAACTTTTTTGTATTTCTTGTAGAGATGGGGTCTTGCCATGTTGCCCAGGCTCATATTCAACTCCCGGACTCAAGCGATCCGTCCGCGTCAGCTTCTCAAAGTGCTGGGATTACAGGCCTGAGCCACCGCGCCCAGCCATAAAATAGATTTTTAAAAAATATATGCAAAATAACATTTCGATAACTCTTTATAGTTTTTTTTTTTTGAGCCATAGTATCGCTCTGTCTCCCAGGCTGGAATACAGTGGTCCGATCTCGATCTCGGCTCACTACAACCTCCGCCTCCCAGGTTCGAGTGATTCTCCTGCCTCAGCTCCCCAAGTAGCTAGGACTACAGGCATCTGCCACCACTCCCGGCTAATTTTTGTATTTTTAGTAGAGATAGGGTTTCACCATATTGGCCAGGCTGGTCTCAAACTCCTGACCTTGTGATCCGCCCGCCTCGGCCTCCCAAAGTGCTGGGATTATAGGCGTGAGCCACCGTGCCCGGCCAACTTTTTATAGTTTAAGACACCCTTTCAAAGAGTTGACTTCATTTAATTCTGATGACAACCTTGTGAAGAAAATTTTATATCTTATCTCCATTTTGCTTAGGGGGAAACTGATCTTGGAGAGCTGGGAGATTTGCCTTAGCACATCTGGCTGGTGAATAGGTGAGGTGGGCTGGGACCCCAGTGACACTTGCCGGTGTTGACTGGGGGGTAAATACAATTGGCAGGCTGTTCTGCTTCCCAGGGCAGGGAATGGGTAGAGGAGAACAAGACAGCAGAGTCCACCACAACTGCCCACCCCTTGGCACTTGTCTCTTTCCATCTCCCTTGGATTTCCCAGCTCCAGGCTCCACAGGCAGAAGAGTCAGTAATTCGCTCCAAATAGGAGCAAATGGGGGGGCTTTGGGGAATCACTTCAGAACAGTGCTTGTCCCTCTCTGCAGGCAGGCAGCAGCCCCGGAAACTTGCTGTCCTCCTCTGAACCAGACTGCCTAGTTCCAATTACGGAATCACAAGGGAATAAAAGTCCAGAGACCAGCCGGCAGCCTTTGAATGTACAGACCCTGCATCAAATTGTTTACAGGCCACATTTTGTTCCCATTCAAAATGAAAATACTTGTTACTGAATCCCAAAGGGGAAATATGTTTATGCTGAAGTGATGGGCTAGACTTGTTAATGTTTGAGTGTTTTGTAGCCTTTCCTCTTCCCCCCAGCCCCAGCCGCAGCTAGAGTGTTTTCTGGCTTAGCTTTGTGCTTTTTCTTCCCCTGTCTCACCCTCTAGAGAAGGCCAGGCCTTGCCAGGGAAATAGCCCTAAGTGGTTTGGTCAGATTTCACAACAAAGAACTGAAAAAGATGCTGGAGGGAGAAAGCTTTCTGGAGTTTTGAGAGGAGAGATATGGGAATATTTGTGCTATGTGAGGACAATTGTGAGAAGAAAAAAAGATTTAAAAGAAATTATAGAGGGCTTTAGAATATTTGAGAAATACACACAAAGGATTTGAGTTTTCTCAAATTGTTTTTAATTGTATAGAATGGATTTTTTTTTAACCTCAATGCTGCCGGACTGAATCCCTTGGATTGTAGCTTTATAAGCATCATACCTACAAGTTAGAATCCCCACTCGATTAACTCAGAGAATAGCAATGAGAAAAGCCATAAGAAATGATGTGCTGCTTGGGAGTAACTGAAATGTGAATATCTTGCAGGGTTTCAGAAGCAGCAACAGCACTCTAATCCTGAAATTAGAGTGAGGGCCAAATTTTCAAAATATATTTGCCACAGTTTTGCAGCTGGTCTCTGGTTACCCGTCATAGTTAAAATCACCTTCTTGGAAACTTGCAAATCACATTTCGTGCTTCATTCGCCCCCACCGCCCCCCGCCTCTACACCCCCATGCCTTTGCTTCTGTAGTCAGAAGCTGTCCAAATACCCGACCTGCAACACACATCCCCTCACTGTACTTCTCAGTCTCGTTGAAGAATTGCTGTAAAATTGCAGGGAAAGAACAGCACTATTAGGAAAACCAAAACCCCATGTTTCCTTGTCACTAAGTGCAACTCTTATGAAATGGTGAAACACTGTAGGATATTATTTTCTTTAACCAGGAGAAGTAACAATAGGTTCAAAATCCACTGGGCAGCTTTTAGGACGTACCAACCTTCTACCAGAGTAACATCCCCCTGTTGTTTTTCTGTGCAGTGCAAAGCATTATTTGAAAAATCTCTAACATGATTATCTAACAATGCATTTTTTTTTGAGACAGTTTCTCTCTTGTCGCTTAGGCTGGAATGCAATGGCATGATGTTGGCTCACTGCGACCTCTGTCTCCTGGGTTCAAGCAATTCTCCTGCCTCAGCCTCCTGAATAGCCGGGTTACAGATGCGCTCCACCATGCTCAGCAAATTTTTTTATTTTTAGTAGAGATGGGGTTTCTCCATGTTGGCCAGGCTGGTCTCAAACTCCTCACCTCAGGTGATCCACCCGCCTCGGTCTCCCAAAGTGCTGGGATTACAGGCGTGAGCCACTGTGCCCAGCCAGAGGCAAAAGACTTTAGATCTTTAGGTAATACATTGCCTAAAAATATGTTTTTATGTGTGGTAGAGGAATGATTTGTGTGTGTGTGTGTGTATATATATATGTGTGTGTGTATATATATATATATGTGCATATATATGTATACACACACACACATAATTAGCTTTCTAAGATTTAAAACATTAAAAGCACATGGTTTTTTTGTTTTGTTTTGTTTTGTTTTTGTTTTTGTTTTTTTTTGAGACAGAGTTTCGCTCTTGTTGCCCAGGCTGGAGTGCAATGGCGCGATCTCGGCTCACAGCAACCTCTGCCTCCCGGGTTCAAGCCATTCTCCTGCCTCAACCTCCCGAGTAGCTGGGATTACAGGCATGCGCCACCATGCCCGGCTAATTTTGTATTTTTAGTAGAGACGGGGTTTCTCCATGTTGGTCAGGCTGGTCTCGAACTCCGGACCTCAGGTGATCTGCCCGCCTCGGCCTCCCAAAGTGCTGGGATTACAGGCGTGAGCCACCGCGCCCGGCCAAGCACATGGTTTTTAAAAAAATCAAGAGCGTACAGCTGTATCAAGGTATCTCATGTATCCCATAAATATATACATGTACTATATATCCACAAAAATTAAAATAAAAAAGTGCACAGGAATATAAAGTGAAAAACTTCTCCACCCTCCTTCCTACATTCCTCATTCCCTTTCACAGCCCCTCCACTCACCACCCCCATTTCCATCCCTCAAAGGGAACTAGATTTTGTGTTTTGTTTCAGAAATGTTCTGGACTTATAAAAATATAATCTGTCTTCCATTCCCTCATTTTAAAAACTCAAATGGGATACTAGAAAATACCGTTCTGCAATTTGGACTTTTTCTTTTCTTTTCTTTCTTTTTTTTTTTTTGAGACAGGGTCTCACTCTGTCACCCAGGCTGGAGTACAATGGTGCGATCTCAGCTCACTGCAACCTCTGCCTCCCAGGTTCAAGCGATTCTCCCGCCTCAACCTCCTGAGTAGCTGGGAGTACGGGTGCATGCCACCATGCTCAGCTAATTTTTGTATTTTTAGTAGAAACGGGGTTTCACCATGTTGGCCAGGCTGGTCTCAAACTCCTGGCCTCAAGTGATCCACCCACCTCAGCCTCCCAAAGTGCTGGGATTACAGGCGTGAGCCACCGTGCCCGGCCTAACTCGGACTTTTTCTATTTAACAGTGTATCTTGGACATTTTTTCCAAATTAGCTTATTTAGAGCAAACTGATTTTTTAAAGCTATCTTTTTTTTGTTTTGTTTTTTAATTGAAGAGTAAATGCATAACAGAAAGGAAGTGAGAGACAGCTGGTTTTAGACAACTATGAAATTATC